>NC_080070.1:83089761-83459261 GCF_949987535.1 Balaenoptera acutorostrata | reverse complement strand
AACAAGAAGTAATGAGACATAAACTTAAAGGGCTTTTTCCTCGCACATTCCATTCTAATTTACAACGTAGAACACCACTTCCAGTAAGGCTCTGTTGCCCTAGTAACCAGATTTGGTAAAGGAGAAATGCTGCCGCCTTCTGGCCGATTCCCGCAACAGCAGCTTTTAACCCACAACTAATGGTCACTTACCATTCACAAGGACTCAGGGCTGTAAAGGACACCTGCCCTCAAAATTGTGCTGAAGTAGATAATGGAGAAAAAAATTCAAAACAGGCAAAATTTTCAAGAAGATAGTATGAAGAGGTAAGTTTTCCTCACTGTCTTTTTAAAAAAAGGAAAATGGATAAAAGCTCCACCTCAGGAAGTATTAGACTCTTGCAATCTAATCTACAAAATGTTTTCAACTCAAACCAGTCGAATGACCATTGGCAAAAAGTCTACAAACAATAAATGCTGAAGAGGTTTTAGAGAAATGTGTACCCTCTAGCTGCTGGTGAGATGTAAAGGGGTTAACCGCCAATAATGAGAACAGAAAGGAGCTGCGTTTAAAAGGAAAAATTGAGGTACCATTCAATCCAGCAGGCGCACCAATGGGCCTCTCACCTGAGAAGACCAGAATGAAGAAGACCCAGGCTGCAAAAGCTGCACTGCAGCCTTATTCACAATAGACAAGACAGTGAAGCAACCAAAATGTCCATCAACAGATGAAAGGATAAAGAAGAAGTGGTCCATGTACACAATGCATACTAGCCATGGAAAACAATGAAACACTGCTCTTTGAGGCACCATAGATGATCTTGGAGATAATCACAGAACACGAGGTAAGTCGGAAAGCAAAAGTCCTATATCCTATGATATCACTTATAGGCGTTATCTAATAACTGACACAAATGAACTTATTTCCACAGAGAAAGTCAATCACAGACTTATTAAAAAAAACTATGCTTATCTAAAAGGAAAGGTGGGGGAATGGGTAAATGAAGATTAGCATTACCATATGTATACAAATATATATTATATACATATATCAAAGAGACCGACCATATAGCAAGGAAGGATTACGGAACACTCTGTAATAATTTACACGGGAAGAGGATCTCTACATAAATAGGTATATAGAATATGTAGATGAACCAGAGTGTGTACACCTTGGACAAGCAACATTCTCACCATTACCCCAATTGAAAAAATTAAAACAACGAACTAGGAGTAAGGAGACATAAACTTATGGGGGGTTTTCCTGGCACATTCCATCCAAATTTAAAACCTAGGCAAACAACTTCCAGAATGGCTCTGCTGCCCTAGTAACAAGATTTGGGAATGGAGAAATGCTGCATCCTTGTGGCCGTTTCCCACAACAGCAGCTTTAAACCCACTGCAAAAGGTCACTAAATATTCACCAATTGCAGCTCTGTAAATGACACCGGCCCTCCAAAAAATACTGAGGTCGAAAATCGACCCAAAAATTCTAGAGTGCCACCTTCCAAAGAGAAAATTTGAAGAGGTATATTATACTCACACATTTTTTCTTTTAACAGAAAAGGAAAAGGCGTGGAAAAATGATGAATTGTAGGAATTTTTACAGACATGTAAACCCAAATTACAAAAACCTATCAGCTCACACCAGTCAAAATGGCCATCAACAAAAATGCTGCAAACAATAAATGCTGACGTGATTGTGGACAAATGCGTACCCTCGATTCTAAGGGGGACGTGGTAAGAGCCACTAATGAAAGCACAGTTGAGGTGCCTTGAAAAGGTCAACGTTGAGCTACCATACCAGTCAATCAATCAAACCCACTGCTGGGTCTATCACCTGAGAAAATGAAAATCAAAAATCACAGTCTGGCAATCCTGCACTCCAGCAATATTTACCATAGGCAACACTTGGAAGCAACGAAAATGTCCATCAACAGAGGAACGCACCAAGAAGAAGTGGTCCATGTACACACTGGAATATTAGCCATGGAAAACATGGAAGCACTGCTCTTTGAGGCACCATAGATGAGCCTGGAGATAATCACAAAACATGAAGTAGGTCGGAAAGCAAAAGACCTATAGCCTATATTATCACTTATGGCATTATCTAATAACTGACACAGATGAACATATTTCCAAAGAGAAAGACACTCACAGGCTTAGAAAACAAACTATGCTATCGAAAAGGAAAGGAGGGGGGAAATTGAGAAATGAAGATTAGTGTCACTATACATATACAAATACATATTATATACATGTATCAAAAAGACCGAACATATAGCAAGGGAGGTCGACGGAACACTGTAATATTTTACATGGGAAGAGGATCTGTACATTAATAGACATACATAATGTACAAATGAACCAGATTGTGTACACCTAGGAGAAACAATATTCTAAACTTTACCCAGATTTAAAAAAAAATGTAAAAACCAAGAAGAAGTAATGAGACATAAACTTATGGGGATTTCTCCATGCAAATTCCATCCTAATTTACAACCTAGGACAATGACTTCCAGAAAGGCTCTGCTGCCCTAGTACCCAGATTGGGGAATGGAGAAATGCTACCTCCTTGTGGCCGTTTCCCACAACAGCAGCTTTGAACGCACTGCAAAAGGTCACTAAATTTTCACCAACTTGCAGTTCTGTAAATGACACCTGCCCTCCAGAAAATTTCTGGGGTCAAAAATCGACCAAAAATTTCAGAAGAGGGCAACCTTCGAAGAAGACAATTTCAAGAGCTATATTGTACTCACGGTTTTTTCTTTTAAGAAAAAGGCATAGGAATATGATGAATTTTAAAAATTTTAATGACATGCATAGCCATATTACAAAAACCTATCAGCTCACAGCAGTCAGAATGGCCATTAGGAAAAATGCTGCAAAAAATAAATGGTGAAGGGAGTGTGGAGAAATGCGTACCCTCGGTTGTAAGGGGGGGCATGTAAAGAGCCACTAAAGAAAACACAATGTAGGTGCTTTGAAAAGGGAAACATTGAGCTACCGGCCAATCAATCACAACCACTGCTTGGCCTATCACCTGAGAAAATGAGAATCAAAAAGTCACAGGCTGGCAAACCTGTACGCCAGCAAGATTAACCATAGCCAGCACTTGGAAGCAATGAAAATGTCCATCAACCGAGGAATGCACCAAGAAGTGGTCCACGTACACAATGGAATATTACTCTAATAATAAATATAAATTAAATTTAAAAACAAACAAAAGCAAGGAGACATCAACATTTGTGGGTTTACCCGGGCACGTTGCACTCTAATTTATAACCGAAGAACACCACTGGCCGGTAGGTCTGTTTCCCTAGTACCAGCAAGGGGAACGTAGAAAGGCTGCCGCTCTCTGGCCGTTACCTGCAAAAGCAGGTTTAAAGCCTGAGCTAATGGTCACTTCATATGAACAAGTACTGCAGGGCTGTAAATGAAACCTGCCCTCAAAATGTCTTGAGGGAGAAAATGGCCAAAATATTTCCAATGGTGACACATACTTTAAGAAAACACTTTGAAGAAATAAGCTCTAATCACAGCTGGAAAAATAAAAAGGACATGTCTTAAAGCTCAATTTCAACGCATTATGAGACACATGCAAATGCAACCACAAAGAGGTATCAGCTCACACCACTCAGAATAACCATCAGCAAAAACTACAAAGAATAAATGCTGAAGGTGCTGGGAAGAAATACATACCCTCCACTTTAAGTGGGACCTAACCTGGAAAGAGCCACTAAGGAGAACAGAATAGAGGTGCCTTTAAAAGGTAAACATTGAGCTACCATATGATCCAGCAGACCTATTCCTGGACCTATAAACTAAGAAGACAGAATTGGAAGGACACAGGCACGCAAATCTGCATTGCCTAGTATTACAATAGCCAAGATATGGAAGTAACCCAAAAGTCCACAGACAGATGGGTGGACAAAGAAGAACTGCTACCTGTACAGATGGAATATGAGCTAGTGAAAAAATGAAACAATGCCATTTGCAGCACCATAGATGAGTCTAGAAGTAATCACGCAACTTGGAGTAAGTGAGAAGGCAAAAGACACATATCCTATCATATCACATATAGGTGTTACCTAGAAAATGATACAAACAAAGATATTTCCACAGAGAAACACTATCATAGATTCATTAAAAAAACTTATGCTTCACCAACTGGAAAGGTGTGAGGATTGGATACATTACCATATTGAGGTTAACAGAGAGATACAAACACATGTGAAATATAGAATCACCAAAGACCTACGCAATACCAAGAGAAGACTACTCAACATTGTGTCATAAGCTACGTGGGAAAAGGATCCGAAGAAGAATAGATATATGTATATGTGTGAAAGAACCACATCTTGTACACCTAGAACAAACAAAACATTGTAATCAAGTTTGCTGTGATAAAAAATAAAAATTAAGTTAAAAATACGAACAAGAAGTAATGAGACATAAACTTAAAGGGCTTTTTCCTCGCACATTCCATTCTAATTTACAACGTAGAACACCACTTCCAGTAAGGCTCTGTTGCCCTAGTAACCAGATTTGGTAAAGGAGAAATGCTGCCGCCTTCTGGCCGATTCCCGCAACAGCAGCTTTTAACCCACAACTAATGGTCACTTACCATTCACAAGGACTCAGGGCTGTAAAGGACACCTGCCCTCAAAATTGTGCTGAAGTAGATAATGGAGAAAAAAATTCAAAACAGGCAAAATTTTCAAGAAGATAGTATGAAGAGGTAAGTTTTCCTCACTGTCTTTTTAAAAAAAGGAAAATGGATAAAAGCTCCACCTCAGGAAGTATTAGACTCTTGCAATCTAATCTACAAAATGTTTTCAACTCAAACCAGTCGAATGACCATTGGCAAAAAGTCTACAAACAATAAATGCTGAAGAGGTTTTAGAGAAATGTGTACCCTCTAGCTGCTGGTGAGATGTAAAGGGGTTAACCGCCAATAATGAGAACAGAAAGGAGCTGCGTTTAAAAGGAAAAATTGAGGTACCATTCAATCCAGCAGGCGCACCAATGGGCCTCTCACCTGAGAAGACCAGAATGAAGAAGACCCAGGCTGCAAAAGCTGCACTGCAGCCTTATTCACAATAGACAAGACAGTGAAGCAACCAAAATGTCCATCAACAGATGAAAGGATAAAGAAGAAGTGGTCCATGTACACAATGCATACTAGCCATGGAAAACAATGAAACACTGCTCTTTGAGGCACCATAGATGATCTTGGAGATAATCACAGAACACGAGGTAAGTCGGAAAGCAAAAGTCCTATATCCTATGATATCACTTATAGGCGTTATCTAATAACTGACACAAATGAACTTATTTCCACAGAGAAAGTCAATCACAGACTTATTAAAAAAAACTATGCTTATCTAAAAGGAAAGGTGGGGGAATGGGTAAATGAAGATTAGCATTACCATATGTATACAAATACATATTATATACATATATCAAAGAGACCGACCATATAGCAAGGAAGGATTACGGAACAGTCTGTAATAATTTACACGGGAAGAGGATCTCTACATAAATAGGTATATAGAATATGTAGATGAACCAGAGTGTGTACACCTTGGACAAGCAACATTCTAACGATTACCCCAATTGAAAAAATTAAAACAACGAACTAGGAGTAAGGAGACATAAACTTATGGGGGGTTTTCCTGGCACATTCCATCCAAATTTAAAACCTAGGCAAACAACTTCCAGAATGGCTCTGCTGCCCTAGTACCCAGATTTGGGAATGGAGAAATGCTGCATCCTTGTGGCCGTTTCCCACAACAGCAGCTTTAGACCCACTGCAAAAGGTCACTAAATATTCACCAATTGCAGGTCTGTAAATGACACCGGCCCTCCAAAAAATACTGAGGTCGAAAATCGACCCAAAAATTCTAGAGTGCCACCTTCCAAAGAGAAAATTTGAAGAGGTATATTATACTCACACATTTTTTCTTTTAACAGAAAAGGAAAAGGCGTGGAAAAATGATGAATTGTAGGAATTTTTACAGACATGTAAACCCAAATTACAAAAACCTATCAGCTCACACCAGTCAGAATGGCCATCAACAAAAATGCTGCAAACTACAAATGCTGACGTGATTGTGGACAAATGCGTACCCTCGATTCGAAGGGGGACGTGGTAAGAGCCACTAATGAAAGCACAATTGAGGTGCCTTGAAAAGGTCAACGTTGAGCTACCATACCAGTCAATCAATCAAACCCACTGCTGGGTCTATCACCTGAGAAAATGAAAATCAAAAATCACAGTCTGGCAATCCTGCACTCCAGCAATATTTACCATAGGCAACACTTGGAAGCAACGAAAATGTCCATCAACAGAGGAACGCACCAAGAAGAAGTGGTCCATGTACACACTGGAATATTAGCCATGGAAAACATGGAAGCACTGCTCTTTGAGGCACCATAGATGAGCCTGGAGATAATCACAAAACATGAAGTAGGTCGGAAAGCAAAAGACCTATAGCCTATATTATCACTTATGGCATTATCTAATAACTGACACAGATGAACATATTTCCAAAGAGAAAGACACTCACAGGCTTAGAAAACAAACTATGCTATCGAAAAGGAAAGGAGGGGGGAAATTGAGAAATGAAGATTAGTGTCACTATACATATACAAATACATATTATATACATGTATCAAAAAGACCGAACATATAGCAAGGGAGGTCGACGGAACACTGTAATATTTTACATGGGAAGAGGATCTGTACATTAATAGACATACATAATGTACAAATGAACCAGATTGTGTACACCTAGGAGAAACAATATTCTAAACTTTACCCAGATTTAAAAAAAAATGTAAAAACCAAGAAGAAGTAATGAGACATAAACTTATGGGGATTTCTCCATGCAAATTCCATCCTAATTTACAACCTAGGACAATGACTTCCAGAAAGGCTCTGCTGCCCTAGTACCCAGATTGGGGAATGGAGAAATGCTACCTCCTTGTGGCCGTTTCCCACAACAGCAGCTTTGAACGCACTGCAAAAGTCACTAAATTTTCACCAACTTGCAGTTCTGTAAATGACACCTGCCCTCCAGAAAATTTCTGGGGTCAAAAATCGACCAAAAATTTCAGAAGAGGGCAACCTTCGAAGAAGACAATTTCAAGAGCTATATTGTACTCACGGTTTTTTCTTTTAAGAAAAAGGCATAGGAATATGATGAATTTTAAAAATTTTAATGACATGCATAGCCATATTACAAAAACCTATCAGCTCACAGCAGTCAGAATGGCCATTAGGAAAAATGCTGCAAAAAATAAATGGTGAAGGGAGTGTGGAGAAATGCGTACCCTCGGTTGTAAGGGGGGGCATGTAAAGAGCCACTAAAGAAAACACAATGTAGGTGCTTTGAAAAGGGAAACATTGAGCTACCGGCCAATCAATCACAACCACTGCTTGGCCTATCACCTGAGAAAATGAGAATCAAAAAGTCACAGGCTGGCAAACCTGTACGCCAGCAAGATTAACCATAGCCAGCACTTGGAAGCAATGAAAATGTCCATCAACCGAGGAATGCACCAAGAAGTGGTCCACGTACACAATGGAATATTACTCTAATAATAAATATAAATTAAATTTAAAAACAAACAAAAGCAAGGAGACATCAACATTTGTGGGTTTACCCGGGCACGTTGCACTCTAATTTATAACCGAAGAACACCACTGGCCGGTAGGTCTGTTTCCCTAGTACCAGCAAGGGGAACGTAGAAAGGCTGCCGCTCTCTGGCCGTTACCTGCAAAAGCAGGTTTAAAGCCTGAGCTAATGGTCACTTCATATGAACAAGTACTGCAGGGCTGTAAATGAAACCTGCCCTCAAAATGTCTTGAGGGAGAAAATGGCCAAAATATTTCCAATGGTGACACATACTTTAAGAAAACACTTTGAAGAAATAAGCTCTAATCACAGCTGGAAAAATAAAAAGGACATGTCTTAAAGCTCAATTTCAACGCATTATGAGACACATGCAAATGCAACCACAAAGAGGTATCAGCTCACACCACTCAGAATAACCATCAGCAAAAACTACAAAGAATAAATGCTGAAGGTGCTGGGAAGAAATACATACCCTCCACTTTAAGTGGGACCTAACCTGGAAAGAGCCACTAAGGAGAACAGAATAGAGGTGCCTTTAAAAGGTAAACATTGAGCTACCATATGATCCAGCAGACCTATTCCTGGACCTATAAACTAAGAAGACAGAATTGGAAGGACACAGGCACGCAAATCTGCATTGCCTAGTATTACAATAGCCAAGATATGGAAGTAACCAAAAAGTCCACAGACAGATGGGTGGACAAAGAAGAACTGCTACCTGTACAGATGGAATATGAGCTAGTGAAAAAATGAAACAATGCCATTTGCAGCACCATAGATGAGTCTAGAAGTAATCACGCAACTTGGAGTAAGTGAGAAGGCAAAAGACACATATCCTATCATATCACATATAGGTGTTACCTAGAAAATGATACAAACAAAGATATTTCCACAGAGAAACACTATCATAGATTCATTAAAAAAACTTATGCTTCACCAACTGGAAAGGTGTGAGGATTGGATACATTACCATATTGAGGTTAACAGAGAGATACAAACACATGTGAAATATAGAATCACCAAAGACCTACGCAATACCAAGAGAAGACTACTCAACATTGTGTCATAAGCTACGTGGGAAAAGGATCCGAAGAAGAATAGATATATGTATATGTGTGAAAGAACCACATCTTGTACACCTAGAACAAACAAAACATTGTAATCAAGTTTGCTGTGATAAAAAATAAAAATTAAGTTAAAAATACGAACAAGAAGTAATGAGACATAAACTTAAAGGGCTTTTTCCTCGCACATTCCATTCTAATTTACAACGTAGAACACCACTTCCAGTAAGGCTCTGTTGCCCTAGTAACCAGATTTGGTAAAGGAGAAATGCTGCCGCCTTCTGGCCGATTCCCGCAACAGCAGCTTTTAACCCACAACTAATGGTCACTTACCATTCACAAGGACTCAGGGCTGTAAAGGACACCTGCCCTCAAAATTGTGCTGAAGTAGATAATGGAGAAAAAAATTCAAAACAGGCAAAATTTTCAAGAAGATAGTATGAAGAGGTAAGTTTTCCTCACTGTCTTTTTAAAAAAAGGAAAATGGATAAAAGCTCCACCTCAGGAAGTATTAGACTCTTGCAATCTAATCTACAAAATGTTTTCAACTCAAACCAGTCGAATGACCATTGGCAAAAAGTCTACAAACAATAAATGCTGAAGAGGTTTTAGAGAAATGTGTACCCTCTAGCTGCTGGTGAGATGTAAAGGGGTTAACCGCCAATAATGAGAACAGAAAGGAGCTGCGTTTAAAAGGAAAAATTGAGGTACCATTCAATCCAGCAGGCGCACCAATGGGCCTCTCACCTGAGAAGACCAGAATGAAGAAGACCCAGGCTGCAAAAGCTGCACTGCAGCCTTATTCACAATAGACAAGACAGTGAAGCAACCAAAATGTCCATCAACAGATGAAAGGATAAAGAAGAAGTGGTCCATGTACACAATGCATACTAGCCATGGAAAACAATGAAACACTGCTCTTTGAGGCACCATAGATGATCTTGGAGATAATCACAGAACACGAGGTAAGTCGGAAAGCAAAAGTCCTATATCCTATGATATCACTTATAGGCGTTATCTAATAACTGACACAAATGAACTTATTTCCACAGAGAAAGTCAATCACAGACTTATTAAAAAAAACTATGCTTATCTAAAAGGAAAGGTGGGGGAATGGGTAAATGAAGATTAGCATTACCATATGTATACAAATACATATTATATACATATATCAAAGAGACCGACCATATAGCAAGGAAGGATTACGGAACAGTCTGTAATAATTTACACGGGAAGAGGATCTCTACATAAATAGGTATATAGAATATGTAGATGAACCAGAGTGTGTACACCTTGGACAAGCAACATTCTAACGATTACCCCAATTGAAAAAATTAAAACAACGAACTAGGAGTAAGGAGACATAAACTTATGGGGGGTTTTCCTGGCACATTCCATCCAAATTTAAAACCTAGGCAAACAACTTCCAGAATGGCTCTGCTGCCCTAGTACCCAGATTTGGGAATGGAGAAATGCTGCATCCTTGTGGCCGTTTCCCACAACAGCAGCTTTAGACCCACTGCAAAAGGTCACTAAATATTCACCAATTGCAGGTCTGTAAATGACACCGGCCCTCCAAAAAATACTGAGGTCGAAAATCGACCCAAAAATTCTAGAGTGCCACCTTCCAAAGAGAAAATTTGAAGAGGTATATTATACTCACACATTTTTTCTTTTAACAGAAAAGGAAAAGGCGTGGAAAAATGATGAATTGTAGGAATTTTTACAGACATGTAAACCCAAATTACAAAAACCTATCAGCTCACACCAGTCAGAATGGCCATCAACAAAAATGCTGCAAACTACAAATGCTGACGTGATTGTGGACAAATGCGTACCCTCGATTCGAAGGGGGACGTGGTAAGAGCCACTAATGAAAGCACAATTGAGGTGCCTTGAAAAGGTCAACGTTGAGCTACCATACCAGTCAATCAATCAAACCCACTGCTGGGTCTATCACCTGAGAAAATGAAAATCAAAAATCACAGTCTGGCAATCCTGCACTCCAGCAATATTTACCATAGGCAACACTTGGAAGCAACGAAAATGTCCATCAACAGAGGAACGCACCAAGAAGAAGTGGTCCATGTACACACTGGAATATTAGCCATGGAAAACATGGAAGCACTGCTCTTTGAGGCACCATAGATGAGCCTGGAGATAATCACAAAACATGAAGTAGGTCGGAAAGCAAAAGACCTATAGCCTATATTATCACTTATGGCATTATCTAATAACTGACACAGATGAACATATTTCCAAAGAGAAAGACACTCACAGGCTTAGAAAACAAACTATGCTATCGAAAAGGAAAGGAGGGGGGAAATTGAGAAATGAAGATTAGTGTCACTATACATATACAAATACATATTATATACATGTATCAAAAAGACCGAACATATAACAAGGGAGGTCGACGGAACACTGTAATATTTTACATGGGAAGAGGATCTGTACATTAATAGACATACATAATGTACAAATGAACCAGATTGTGTACACCTAGGAGAAACAATATTCTAAACTTTACCCAGATTTAAAAAAAAATGTAAAAACCAAGAAGAAGTAATGAGACATAAACTTATGGGGATTTCTCCATGCAAATTCCATCCTAATTTACAACCTAGGACAATGACTTCCAGAAAGGCTCTGCTGCCCTAGTACCCAGATTGGGGAATGGAGAAATGCTACCTCCTTGTGGCCGTTTCCCACAACAGCAGCTTTGAACGCACTGCAAAAGTCACTAAATTTTCACCAACTTGCAGTTCTGTAAATGACACCTGCCCTCCAGAAAATTTCTGGGGTCAAAAATCGACCAAAAATTTCAGAAGAGGGCAACCTTCGAAGAAGACAATTTCAAGAGCTATATTGTACTCACGGTTTTTTCTTTTAAGAAAAAGGCATAGGAATATGATGAATTTTAAAAATTTTAATGACATGCATAGCCATATTACAAAAACCTATCAGCTCACAGCAGTCAGAATGGCCATTAGGAAAAATGCTGCAAAAAATAAATGGTGAAGGGAGTGTGGAGAAATGCGTACCCTCGGTTGTAAGGGGGGGCATGTAAAGAGCCACTAAAGAAAACACAATGTAGGTGCTTTGAAAAGGGAAACATTGAGCTACCGGCCAATCAATCACAACCACTGCTTGGCCTATCACCTGAGAAAATGAGAATCAAAAAGTCACAGGCTGGCAAACCTGTACGCCAGCAAGATTAACCATAGCCAGCACTTGGAAGCAATGAAAATGTCCATCAACCGAGGAATGCACCAAGAAGTGGTCCACGTACACAATGGAATATTACTCTAATAATAAATATAAATTAAATTTAAAAACAAACAAAAGCAAGGAGACATCAACATTTGTGGGTTTACCCGGGCACGTTGCACTCTAATTTATAACCGAAGAACACCACTGGCCGGTAGGTCTGTTTCCCTAGTACCAGCAAGGGGAACGTAGAAAGGCTGCCGCTCTCTGGCCGTTACCTGCAAAAGCAGGTTTAAAGCCTGAGCTAATGGTCACTTCATATGAACAAGTACTGCAGGGCTGTAAATGAAACCTGCCCTCAAAATGTCTTGAGGGAGAAAATGGCCAAAATATTTCCAATGGTGACACATACTTTAAGAAAACACTTTGAAGAAATAAGCTCTAATCACAGCTGGAAAAATAAAAAGGACATGTCTTAAAGCTCAATTTCAACGCATTATGAGACACATGCAAATGCAACCACAAAGAGGTATCAGCTCACACCACTCAGAATAACCATCAGCAAAAACTACAAAGAATAAATGCTGAAGGTGCTGGGAAGAAATACATACCCTCCACTTTAAGTGGGACCTAACCTGGAAAGAGCCACTAAGGAGAACAGAATAGAGGTGCCTTTAAAAGGTAAACATTGAGCTACCATATGATCCAGCAGACCTATTCCTGGACCTATAAACTAAGAAGACAGAATTGGAAGGACACAGGCACGCAAATCTGCATTGCCTAGTATTACAATAGCCAAGATATGGAAGTAACCAAAAAGTCCACAGACAGATGGGTGGACAAAGAAGAACTGCTACCTGTACAGATGGAATATGAGCTAGTGAAAAAATGAAACAATGCCATTTGCAGCACCATAGATGAGTCTAGAAGTAATCACGCAACTTGGAGTAAGTGAGAAGGCAAAAGACACATATCCTATCATATCACATATAGGTGTTACCTAGAAAATGATACAAACAAAGATATTTCCACAGAGAAACACTATCATAGATTCATTAAAAAAACTTATGCTTCACCAACTGGAAAGGTGTGAGGATTGGATACATTACCATATTGAGGTTAACAGAGAGATACAAACACATGTGAAATATAGAATCACCAAAGACCTACGCAATACCAAGAGAAGACTACTCAACATTGTGTCATAAGCTACGTGGGAAAAGGATCCGAAGAAGAATAGATATATGTATATGTGTGAAAGAACCACATCTTGTACACCTAGAACAAACAAAACATTGTAATCAAGTTTGCTGTGATAAAAAATAAAAATTAAGTTAAAAATACGAACAAGAAGTAATGAGACATAAACTTAAAGGGCTTTTTCCTCGCACATTCCATTCTAATTTACAACGTAGAACACCACTTCCAGTAAGGCTCTGTTGCCCTAGTAACCAGATTTGGTAAAGGAGAAATGCTGCCGCCTTCTGGCCGATTCCCGCAACAGCAGCTTTTAACCCACAACTAATGGTCACTTACCATTCACAAGGACTCAGGGCTGTAAAGGACACCTGCCCTCAAAATTGTGCTGAAGTAGATAATGGAGAAAAAAATTCAAAACAGGCAAAATTTTCAAGAAGATAGTATGAAGAGGTGAGTTTTCCTCACTGTCTTTTTAAAAAAAGGAAAATGGATAAAAGCTCCACCTCAGGAAGTATTAGACTCTTGCAATCTAATCTACAAAATGTTTTCAACTCAAACCAGTCGAATGACCATTGGCAAAAAGTCTACAAACAATAAATGCTGAAGAGGTTTTAGAGAAATGTGTACCCTCTAGCTGCTGGTGAGATGTAAAGGGGTTAACCGCCAATAATGAGAACAGAAAGGAGCTGCGTTTAAAAGGAAAAATTGAGGTACCATTCAATCCAGCAGGCGCACCAATGGGCCTCTCACCTGAGAAGACCAGAATGAAGAAGACCCAGGCTGCAAAAGCTGCACTGCAGCCTTATTCACAATAGACAAGACAGTGAAGCAACCAAAATGTCCATCAACAGATGAAAGGATAAAGAAGAAGTGGTCCATGTACACAATGCATACTAGCCATGGAAAACAATGAAACACTGCTCTTTGAGGCACCATAGATGATCTTGGAGATAATCACAGAACACGAGGTAAGTCGGAAAGCAAAAGTCCTATATCCTATGATATCACTTATAGGCGTTATCTAATAACTGACACAAATGAACTTATTTCCACAGAGAAAGTCAATCACAGACTTATTAAAAAAAACTATGCTTATCTAAAAGGAAAGGTGGGGGAATGGGTAAATGAAGATTAGCATTACCATATGTATACAAATACATATTATATACATATATCAAAGAGACCGACCATATAGCAAGGAAGGATTATGGAACAGTCTGTAATAATTTACACGGGAAGAGGATCTCTACATAAATAGGTATATAGAATATGTAGATGAACCAGAGTGTGTACACCTTGGACAAGCAACATTCTAACGATTACCCCAATTGAAAAAATTAAAACAACGAACTAGGAGTAAGGAGACATAAACTTATGGGGGGTTTTCCTGGCACATTCCATCCAAATTTAAAACCTAGGCAAACAACTTCCAGAATGGCTCTGCTGCCCTAGTACCCAGATTTGGGAATGGAGAAATGCTGCATCCTTGTGGCCGTTTCCCACAACAGCAGCTTTAGACCCACTGCAAAAGGTCACTAAATATTCACCAATTGCAGGTCTGTAAATGACACCGGCCCTCCAAAAAATACTGAGGTCGAAAATCGACCCAAAAATTCTAGAGTGCCACCTTCCAAAGAGAAAATTTGAAGAGGTATATTATACTCACACATTTTTTCTTTTAACAGAAAAGGAAAAGGCGTGGAAAAATGATGAATTGTAGGAATTTTTACAGACATGTAAACCCAAATTACAAAACCCTATCAGCTCACACCAGTCAGAATGGCCATCAACAAAAATGCTGCAAACTACAAATGCTGACGTGATTGTGGACAAATGCGTACCCTCGATTCGAAGGGGGACGTGGTAAGAGCCACTAATGAAAGCACAATTGAGGTGCCTTGAAAAGGTCAACGTTGAGCTACCATACCAGTCAATCAATCAAACCCACTGCTGGGTCTATCACCTGAGAAAATGAAAATCAAAAATCACAGGCTGGCAATCCTGCACTCCAGCAATATTTACCATAGGCAACACTTGGAAGCAACGAAAATGTCCATCAACAGAGGAACGCACCAAGAAGAAGTGGTCCATGTACACACTGGAATATTAGCCATGGAAAACATGGAAGCACTGCTCTTTGAGGCACCATAGATGAGCCTGGAGATAATCACAAAACATGAAGTAGGTCGGAAAGCAAAAGACCTATAGCCTATATTATCACTTATGGCATTATCTAATAACTGACACAGATGAACATATTTCCAAAGAGAAAGACACTCACAGGCTTAGAAAACAAACTATGCTATCGAAAAGGAAAGGAGGGGGGAAATTGAGAAATGAAGATTAGTGTCACTATACATATACAAATACATATTATATACATGTATCAAAAAGACCGAACATATAGCAAGGGAGGTCGACGGAACACTGTAATATTTTACATGGGAAGAGGATCTGTACATTAATAGACATACATAATGTACAAATGAACCAGATTGTGTACACCTAGGAGAAACAATATTCTAAACTTTACCCAGATTTAAAAAAAAATGTAAAAACCAAGAAGAAGTAATGAGACATAAACTTATGGGGATTTCTCCATGCAAATTCCATCCTAATTTACAACCTAGGACAATGACTTCCAGAAAGGCTCTGCTGCCCTAGTACCCAGATTGGGGAATGGAGAAATGCTACCTCCTTGTGGCCGTTTCCCACAACAGCAGCTTTGAACGCACTGCAAAAGTCACTAAATTTTCACCAACTTGCAGTTCTGTAAATGACACCTGCCCTCCAGAAAATTTCTGGGGTCAAAAATCGACCAAAAATTTCAGAAGAGGGCAACCTTCGAAGAAGACAATTTCAAGAGCTATATTGTACTCACGGTTTTTTCTTTTAAGAAAAAGGCATAGGAATATGATGAATTTTAAAAATTTTAATGACATGCATAGCCATATTACAAAAACCTATCAGCTCACAGCAGTCAGAATGGCCATTAGGAAAAATGCTGCAAAAAATAAATGGTGAAGGGAGTGTGGAGAAATGCGTACCCTCGGTTGTAAGGGGGGGCATGTAAAGAGCCACTAAAGAAAACACAATGTAGGTGCTTTGAAAAGGGAAACATTGAGCTACCGGCCAATCAATCACAACCACTGCTTGGCCTATCACCTGAGAAAATGAGAATCAAAAAGTCACAGGCTGGCAAACCTGTACGCCAGCAAGATTAACCATAGCCAGCACTTGGAAGCAATGAAAATGTCCATCAACCGAGGAATGCACCAAGAAGTGGTCCACGTACACAATGGAATATTACTCTAATATTAAATATAAATTAAATTTAAAAACAAACAAAAGCAAGGAGACATCAACATTTGTGGGTTTACCCGGGCACGTTGCACTCTAATTTATAACCGAAGAACACCACTGGCCGGTAGGTCTGTTTCCCTAGTACCAGCAAGGGGAACGTAGAAAGGCTGCCGCTCTCTGGCCGTTACCTGCAAAAGCAGGTTTAAAGCCTGAGCTAATGGTCACTTCATATGAACAAGTACTGCAGGGCTGTAAATGAAACCTGCCCTCAAAATGTCTTGAGGGAGAAAATGGCCAAAATATTTCCAATGGTGACACATACTTTAAGAAAACACTTTGAAGAAATAAGCTCTAATCACAGCTGGAAAAATAAAAAGGACATGTCTTAAAGCTCAATTTCAACGCATTATGAGACACATGCAAATGCAACCACAAAGAGGTATCAGCTCACACCACTCAGAATAACCATCAGCAAAAACTACAAAGAATAAATGCTGAAGGTGCTGGGAAGAAATACATACCCTCCACTTTAAGTGGGACCTAACCTGGAAAGAGCCACTAAGGAGAACAGAATAGAGGTGCCTTTAAAAGGTAAACATTGAGCTACCATATGATCCAGCAGACCTATTCCTGGACCTATAAACTAAGAAGACAGAATTGGAAGGACACAGGCACGCAAATCTGCATTGCCTAGTATTACAATAGCCAAGATATGGAAGTAACCAAAAAGTCCACAGACAGATGGGTGGACAAAGAAGAACTGCTACCTGTACAGATGGAATATGAGCTAGTGAAAAAATGAAACAATGCCATTTGCTGCACCACAGATGAGTCTAGAAGTAATCACGCAACTTGGAGTAAGTGAGAAGGCAAAAGACACATATCCTATCATATCACATATAGGTGTTACCTAGAAAATGATACAAAGATATTTCCACAGAGAAACACTATCATAGATTCATTAAAAAAACTTATGCTTCACCAACTGGAAAGGTGTGAGAATTGGATATATTACCATATTGAGGTTAACAGAGAGATACAAACACATGTGAAATATAGAATCACCAAAGACCTACGCAATACCAAGAGAAGACTACTCAACATTGTGTCATAAGCTACGTGGGAAAAGGATCCGAAGAAGAATAGATATATGTATATGTGTGAAAGAACCACATCTTGTACACCTAGAACAAACAAAACATTGTAATCAAGTTTGCTGTGATAAAAAATAAAAATTAAGTTAAAAATACGAACAAGAAGTAATGAGACCTAAACTTAAAGGGCTTTTTCCTCGCACATTCCATTCTAATTTACAACGTAGAACACCACTTCCAGTAAGGCTCTGTTGCCCTAGTAACCAGATTTGGTAAAGGAGAAATGCTGCCGCCTTCTGGCCGATTCCCGCAACAGCAGCTTTTAACCCACAACTAATGGTCATTTACCATTCACAAGGACTCAGGGCTGTAAAGGACACCTGCCCTCAAAATTGTGCTGAAGTAGGGAATGGAGAAAAAAATTCAAAACAGGCAAAATTTTCAAGAAGATAGTATGAAGAGGTAAGTTTTCCTCACTGTCTTTTTAAAAAAAGGAAAATGGATAAAAGCTCCACCTCAGGAAGTATTAGACTCTTGCAATCTAATCTACAAAATGTTTTCAACTCAAACCAGTCGAATGACCATTGGCAAAAAGTCTACAAACAATAAATGCTGAAGAGGTTTTAGAGAAATGTGTACCCTCTAGCTGCTGGTGAGATGTAAAGGGGTTAACCGCCAATAATGAGAACAGAAAGGAGCTGCGTTTAAAAGGAAAAATTGAGGTACCATTCAATCCAGCAGGCGCACCAATGGGCCTCTCACCTGAGAAGACCAGAATGAAGAAGACCCAGGCTGCAAAAGCTGCACTGCAGCCTTATTCACAATAGACAAGACAGTGAAGCAACCAAAATGTCCATCAACAGATGAAAGGATAAAGAAGAAGTGGTCCATGTACACAATGCATACTAGCCATGGAAAACAATGAAACACTGCTCTTTGAGGCACCATAGATGATCTTGGAGATAATCACAGAACACGAGGTAAGTCGGAAAGCAAAAGTCCTATATCCTATGATATCACTTATAGGCGTTATCTAATAACTGACACAAATGAACTTATTTCCACAGAGAAAGTCAATCACAGACTTATTAAAAAAAACTATGCTTATCTAAAAGGAAAGGTGGGGGAATGGGTAAATGAAGATTAGCATTACCATATGTATACAAATACATATTATATACATATATCAAAGAGACCAACCATATAGCAAGGAAGGATTACGGAACAGTCTGTAATAATTTACACGGGAAGAGGATCTCTACATAAATAGGTATATAGAATATGTAGATGAACCAGAGTGTGTACACCTTGGACAAGCAACATTCTAACGATTACCCCAATTGAAAAAATTAAAACAACGAACTAGGAGTAAGGAGACATAAACTTATGGGGGGTTTTCCTGGCACATTCCATCCAAATTTAAAACCTAGGCAAACAACTTCCAGAATGGCTCTGCTGCCCTAGTACCCAGATTTGGGAATGGAGAAATGCTGCATCCTTGTGGCCGTTTCCCACAACAGCAGCTTTAGACCCACTGCAAAAGGTCACTAAATATTCACCAATTGCAGCTCTGTAAATGACACCGGCCCTCCAAAAAATACTGAGGTCGAAAATCGACCCAAAAATTCTAGAGTGCCACCTTCCAAAGAGAAAATCTGAAGAGGTATATTATACTCACACATTTTTTCTTTTTTCTTTTAACAGAAAAGGAAAAGGCGTGGAAAAATGATGAGTTGTAGGAATTTTTACAGACATGTAAACCCAAATTACAAAAACCTATCAGCTCACACCAGTCAGAATGGCCATCAACAAAAATGCTGCAAACTACAAATGCTGACGTGATTGTGGACAAATGCGTACCCTCGATTCGAAGGGGGACGTGGTAAGAGCCACTAATGAAAGCACAATTGAGGTGCCTTGAAAAGGTCAACGTTGAGCTACCATACCAGTCAATCAATCAAACCCACTGCTGGGTCTATCACCTGAGAAAATGAAAATCAAAAATCACAGGCTGGCAATCCTGCACTCCAGCAATATTTACCATAGGCAACACTTGGAAGCAACGAAAATGTCCATCAACAGAGGAACGCACCAAGAAGAAGTGGTCCATGTACACACTGGAATATTAGCCATGGAAAACATGGAAGCACTGCTCTTTGAGGCACCATAGATGAGCCTGGAGATAATCACAAAACATGAAGTAGGTCGGAAAGCAAAAGACCTATAGCCTATATTATCACTTATGGCATTATCTAATAACTGACACAGATGAACATATTTCCAAAGAGAAAGACACTCACAGGCTTAGAAAACAAACTATGCTATCGAAAAGGAAAGGAGGGGGGAAATTGAGAAATGAAGATTAGTGTCACTATACATATACAAATACATATTATATACATGTATCAAAAAGACCGAACATATAGCAAGGGAGGTCGACGGAACACTGTAATATTTTACATGGGAAGAGGATCTGTACATTAATAGACATACATAATGTACAAATGAACCAGATTGTGTACACCTAAGAGAAACAATATTCTAAACTTTACCCAGATTTTAAAAAAAATGTAAAAACCAAGAAGAAGTAATGAGACATAAACTTATGGGGATTTCTCCTGGCAAATTCCATCCTAATTTACAACCTAGGACAATGACTTCCAGAAAGACTCTGCTGCCCTAGTACCCAGATTGGGGAATGGAGAAATGCTACCTCCTTGTGGCCGTTTCCCACAACAGCAGCTTTGAACGCACTGCAAAAGGTCACTAAATTTTCACCAACTTGCAGTTCTGTAAATGACACCTGCCCTCCAGAAAATTTCTGGGGTCAAAAATCGACCGTAAATTTCAGAAGAGGGCAACCTTCGAAGAAGACAATTTCAAGAGGTGTATTATACTCATGGTTTTTTCTTTTAAAAAAAAGGCATAGGAATATGATGGATTTTAAATATTTTAATGACATGCATAGCCATATTACAAAAACCTATCAGCTCACAGCACTCAGAATGGCCATTAGGAAAAATGCTGCAAAAAATAAATGGTGAAGGGAGTATGGAGAAATGCGTACCCTCGGTTGTAAGGGGGGCATGTAAAGAGCCACTAATGAAAACACAATGTAGGTGCTTTGAAAAGGGAAACATTGAGCTACCATATGATCCAGTAGGCCCACTCCTCGACCTATAATCTAAAAAGAGAGAATTGGAAAGACAGAGGCAGGCAAATCTGCATTGCACCGTATTACAATAGCTACGAAATGGAAGTAACAAAAAAGTCCACCAACAGATGGGTGGACAAAGAAGAACTGCTCCATGTACAGATGGAATATTCGCTAGTGAAAAAAATGAACCAATGCCATTTGCAGCACCATAGATGAGTCTAGACGTAAACACGCCACATGTAGTAAGTGAGAAAGCAAAAGACACATATCCTATCATATCACTATTAGGAGTTACTTAGAAATTGATACCAATGAAGATATTTACACAGAGAAAGGCAAGCACAGATTCATTAAAAAAAGTATGGTTTCCCAAATAGAAAGTGATGAGGATTGGATACATTACCATATTGGGGTTAACAGAGATATACAAACCATGTGAAATATAAAACCACCAAAGACGTATGGAAGACCAGGGGAAAACTGCTCAACATTGTGTCATAACCTACATGGGAAAAGGATGCGAGGAAGAATAGATACATGTATATGTGTGAAAGAACCACATCTTGCCCACCTAGAACAAACAAACCATTGTAATCATATTGGCTGGGATAAAAAATAAAAAGTAAATTACAAATATGAACAAGAAGTAATGAGACATAAACTTAAAGGGCTTTTTCCTGGCACATTCCATTGTAATTTACAACCTAGAAAACCACTTCCATTAAGGCTCTGTTTCCCTAGTAACCAAATTTGGTAAAGGGGAATTGCTGCCACCTTGTGGCCATTTCCTGCAAGAGCAGCTTTAAACTCACAGCTAATGGTCACTTAACATTCCCAAGGGCTCATGGCTGTAAAGGACAGCTGCCCTAAAAAATTGTGCTAAAGTAGGGAATGGACAAAAAAATTCAAAACAGGAAAATGTTTTAAGAAGAGAGTATGAAGAGTTAAGTTTTACTCCTGCTCTTTTTAAAAAAAAGGAAAATGGGGCTTCCCTGGTATAGCAGTGGTTAAGAATCTGCCTGCCAATGCATGGGATACGGGTTTGAGCCCTGGTCTGGGAAGATCCCACATGCCGCAGAGCGGCTAGGCCTGTGAGCCACGAGTACTGAGCCTGTGCGTCTGGAGCCTGTGCTCCGCAATGGGAGAGGCCGCGACAGTGAGAGGCCTGCGCACCGCGATGAAGAGTGGCCCCCCTCGCCGGAACTGGAGAAAGCACTCACACAAAAACGAAGACCCAACACACCCAAAAATAAATAAATAAATAAATTTATAAAAAAAAGAAAAAGGAAAATGGATAAAAGCTCAACCTCAGGGAGTGTTAGACCTATGCAATCTAATCTACAAAAAGTTTCAACTTACACCAGTCGACTCACCATCACCAAAAAGTCTACAAACAATAAATGGTGAAGGGTTTTGGAGAACTGTGTAACCTCTACCTGCTGGTGAGACGTAAAGGGTAACAGCCAATAATGAGAACAGAAAGGAGCTGTGTTTAAAAGTAAAAATGGAGGTACTATTCAATCCAGCAGGCGCACCATTGGATCTCTCACCTGAGAAGACAAGAATCGAGAAGACACAGGGCGCAAAAGCTGCAGTGCAGCCTTATTCACAATAACCAAGACAGTGGAGCAATCAAAATGTGCAACAACAGGTGAATGGATAAAGAAGAAGTGGTCCATGTACACAATGGAATATTAACCATGGAAAACAATGATCCTTTGCTCTTTGATGCAGCACAAATGAGTCTGGAGATAATCACGAAACATGAGATAAGTCGGAAAGCAAAAGACCTATATTCTATGATATCACTTATAGGCGTTATCTAATAACTGACACAAATGAACATATTTCCACAGAGAAAGAGACTCACAGAATTCGAAAAGAAACTATGCTCATCTAAAAGGAAAGGTGGGGGGAATGGATAAATTAAGATTAGTGTTACTATATGCATAAAAACACATATTATATACATATCTCCAAAAGGCCGACCATATAGCAAGGGAGGTCTGCAGAACACTCTGTAACATTTTACATGGGAAGAGGATCTGTACTTGAATAGACATATATAATGTACAAATGAACCAGATTGTGTACACCTAGGACAAACAATATTCTAAGATTTACCCCAATTAAAAGAATTTTTAAAACGAAGAAGAAATAATGAGACGTAAACTTATGGGTGTTTCTCCATGCACATTCCAATGTAATTTACAACCTAGGAACACGAATTCCAGAAAGACTCTTCTTCCGAGTACCCAGATTTGGGAATGGAGAAATACTGCCTCCTTCAGGGCACTTCCCACAACAGCAGCTTTAAACCCATTGCTAAAAGTCACTAAATATTTACCAAACTTGCAGTTCAGTAAATGACACCTGCTCTCTAAAAAAATTCTGGGGTGAAAAATCGACAAAAAATTCAAAAGAGGGCAACCTTCCCAGAAGACAATTTCAAGAGTTATACTGTACTCCCAATTGTTTCTTTTTTTTAAAACAGAAAAGAAAACAGCGCAGAAAAATGATGAGTTTTACGAACTTTCAAAGACACGGAAACCCAAATTACAAAAACCTATCAGCTCACAGCAGCCAGAAGGGCCATTAGCATAAATGCTGCAAACAAGAAATGCTGAAGCGATTGTGGGGAAATGCGAACCCTCGATTCTAAGGGGCATGTGGTAAGAGCCACTAATGAAAACACAAAGAAGGTGCTTTGAAAAGGGAAACACGGTGCTACCAGTCAATCAATCACACCCACTGCTGGGCCTATCACCTGAGAAAATGAGAATCAAAAAGTCACAGGCTGGCAATCTTGCACTCCAACAATATTTACCATAGCCACCACTTGGAAGCAATGAAAATGTCCATCAACCGAGGAATGCACAAAGTAGAAGTGGTCCACGTACACAGTGGAAAATTACTCCAATGAAAAATAAAAATTAAATTTAAAATTCCAACAAAAGTAAGGAGACATCAGCTTTTGTGGTTTTGTCCGGGCACACTCCACTCTAATTTATAACCGAGAAACACCACAGGCCGCAAGGGCTTTTCCCTAGTTACCAGGGTGGGGAACATAAATAGGCTGCTACCCTCTGGCAGTTACCTGCAAAAGCAGCTTTAAAGCCTGTGCTAATGGTCATTTCCTAGGAACAAGTACTGCAGGACTGTAAATGAAACCTGCCCTCAAAATGTCTTGAGGGAGGTAATGGCCAAAACATGTCAAAATGTGACACATAGTTAAAGAGAACACTTTGAAGAAATAAGGGGTAATCACAGCTTGAAAAATAAAAAGGACATGCCTTAAAGCTCAATTCAACGCATTATGAGGCACATGCGAATTCAACCACAAAGAGGTATCAGCTCACACTTGTCAAAATAACCATCAGCACGAAAACTACAAACAATAAATGCTGAAGGTGTTGTGGAGGAATGCATACCCTCAACTTTAAGTGGGATGAAACTTGTAAAGAGCCACTAATGAGAACAGAATGGAGGTGCCTTAAAAATGTAAACATTGAGCTACCATATGACACAGCAATCCCACTACTGGGTATACACCCAGAGAAAACCATAATTCAAAAATACACATGCACCCGAATGTTTATTACAGCACTATTTACAATAGCTAGGTCATGGAAGCAACCTAAACGCCCATCAACAGACCAATGGATAAAGAAGTTGTGGTACATATATAGAATGGAATATTACTCAGCCACAAAAAGGTAACAAATTGTTTCATTTGTTGAAACGTGGATGGATCTAGAGACTGCCATACAGAGTGAAGTAAGTCAGAAAGAGAAAAACAAATATCGTATATTAACGCAGATATGTGGAACCTAGAAAATTGGTACAGATGAGCCAGTTTGCAGGGCAGAAGTTGAGACACAGATGTAGAGCACAGACATATGGACACCAAGGGGGGGAAAATGCGGTGGGGTGGGAATGGTGTTGTGCTGAATTGGGCGATTGGGATTGACATTTATACACTTAATGTGTATAAAATTGATGACTGATAAGAACCTGCAGTATAGAAAAACAAACAAAACAACTAATACTAAACTTTCATTCGGTTATTTGTATGGAAATATGTTAATATAAATGTTTCAGACATTACATGAAATTTCTAAAAATCTTATATGTTTTGGTATAATGTTATAATTCATAATCCTAGTTATTACTTTAAAATGTATATCTCAGAAATAACTAATTTTTTTGTCAACTGCATTATTATAAACTTTCATCAAATCTTTAACCTTGGTCATTTTTAAGTCTTTTGTCATTTACAGACAGTTCTGGGTGTACTCTGATGCTTTTGCAAATATGTTCCTATAAAAGGGTTTCATCTTCATGAAATTCATGGAAAAGACTCTGACAAGTACAGGTTTCTGGTAACTCTACTGTACTGCTGAACTGAATGAATAAGCATTTTCAGAACTCTAATGATAAAACTAATGAACTCATAAAAGTGCTAACAAAAGATCAAGATGAAAAAAAAATTAATTACATGGGACTGAGTGAACTGATGACGATAAGTATAATTTTTGTTACTTTCTGTTTGAATTTAAAAAAAAATCCCACAAGGACCCAGAGGCAAAGAATATACAAATCAATTTTCACTGCAAAGTAAAGCAGCTGCTACAGTGAAGGGCTACTGGACTGAATGTCAATATTATGACATAGTATGAGTGTGTTTCATGTTTGGTAATTGCAATCATTGTTGCTTTTGTTGTGATCATCCATGTACAATGCTTGATGTCAGTCTATTTATCTCTTGTAAAAATAAAATACAGTGTGTGTGTTTGGAAAAAAAACGAATAAGAAGTACTGAGACATAAACTTATGGGGATTTCTCCTGGCAAACTCCATTCTAATTTACAACCTAAGACAACGACTTCCAGAAAGGCTCTGCTGCCCTAGTACCTAGATTGGGGAATGGCGAAATGCTGCCTCCTTTTGGCCGTTTCCCACAACAGCAGCTTTAAACCCACTGCAAACGGTCACTAAATATTCACCAACTTGCAGTTCTGTAAATGACACCTGCCCTCCAAAAAAATTCTGGGGTCAAAAATCGAACAAAAAATTCAAAAGAGGGCAACCTTCGAAGAAGATAATTTCAAGAGGTATATTGTGCTCACAGATTTTTCTTTTGATAAAAGAAAAAGATGTGGAAAAATGATGAATTTTAGGAATTTTGAAAGATATGCAAACCCAAATTACAAATACCTATTAGATAACAGCAGTCAGAATGGCCATCAGCAAAAATGGTGACAAACAATAAATGCTGAAGTGATTGTGGAGAAATGCGTACCCTCGGTTCTAAGGGGGACGTTGTAAAAGTCACTAATAAAAACACATTGGAGGTGCTTTGAAAAAGTAAACACTGAGTGACCAGTCCATCAATCACACCCACTGCTGGGCCTATCACCAGAGAAAATGAGAATCAAAAAGTCACAGGCTGGCAATCCTGCACTCCAGCAATATTTACCATAGGCAACACTTGGAAGCAACGAAAATGTCCATCAACAGAGGAATGCACCAAGAAGTGGTCCATGTACAAAATAGAATATTAACTCCAATAATAAATATAAATTAAATTTAAAAATCCAACAAAAGTAAGGAGACATCAGCTTTTGTGTGTTTATCTGGGCACATTCTACTCTAATTTACAACCGAGGAACACCACTGGCCGTAAAGTCTGTTTCCCTAGTATCAGCGTGGGGAATGTAGAAAGGTAGCAGCCCTGTGGCCGTTACCTGCAAAAGCAGTTTAAAGCCTGTGCTAATGGTCACTTGATATGAACAAGTACTGTAGGGCTGAAAATGAAACCTGCCCTCAAAATGTCTTGAGGGAGGTAATGGCCAAAACATTTCAAAATTTGACACATACTTTAAGAAACCACTTTGAAGAACTAAGCTGTAATTACAGCTTGAAAAATAAAAATGACCTGCCTTAAAGCTCAATTGCAACGGAATATGAGACACATGCAAATTCAACCGTAAAGAGTTGTCAGCTCACACCCGTCAGAATAACCATCAGCAAAAACTACAAAGAATAAAGGCTGAAGGTGCTGTGGAGAAATGCATACCCTCAACTTTAAGTGGGACGTAACCTGGAAAGAGCCACTAATGATAACAGAATGGAGGTACTTTTAAAAGGTAAACACTGAGCTACCATATGACCTAGCAGACCTATTCCTGGACCTATAACCGACAAAGACAGAATTGGAAGGACACAGGCAGGCAAATCTGCAATGCATACTATTACAATAGCCAATATATGGAAGTAACCAAAAAGTCCACTGACAAATGGGTGGACAAAGAAGAACTGCTACATGTACAGATGGAATATGAGCTAGTGAAAAAATGAAACAATGCCATTTGCAGCACCACAGATGAGTCTAGAGGTAATCACACAACTTGTAGTAAGTGAGAAAGTGAAAGACACATATCCTATCATAACAGATATAGTTGTTACCTAAAAATTGATACAAACGAAGATATTTCCACAGAGAAAGGCAATCACAGATTCATTAAAGAAACTTGTGGTTCACCAAATGGAAAGGTTTGAGGATTGGATACATTACCATATTGAGTTTAACAGAGACATACAAACACATGTGAAATATATAATCACCAAAGACCTACAGAATACCAAGAGAAGACTACTCAACATTGTGTCATAACCTACATGGGAAAAGGATCCGAAGAAGAATAGATATATGTATATGTGTGAAAGAACCACATCTTGCACACCTAGAACAAACAAAACATTGTAATCAAGTTTGCTGTGATAAAAAATAAAAATTAACTTAAAAATACGAACAAGAAGTAATGAGACATAAACTTAAAGGGCTTTTTCCTGGCACATTCCATTCTAATTTGCAACCTAGACCACCACTTCCAGTAAGGCTCTGTTGCCATAGTAACCAGATTTGGTAAAGGAGAAATGCTGCCGCCTTGTGGCCGTTTCCCGCAAGAGCGGCTTTAAACCCACAGCTAATGGTCACTTAAAATTCACAAGGACTCAGGGCTGTAAAAGACACCTGCCGTCAAAAATTGTGCTGAGGTAGGAAACGGACAAAAAAATTTAATACAGGCAAATTTTTCAATAAAATACTATGAAGAGGTAAGTACTACTCACTGTCTTTAAAAAAAAGGAGAATGGATTAAGGTTCAACCTCAGGAATTATTAGACTCATGCAATCTAATCAACAAAAAGGTTTCCAATCACACCAGTCGACTGACCATCAGCAAAAAGTCTACAAACCATAAATGCTGATGCAGTTGTAGAGAATTGTGTATCCTCTAGCTGCTGGTGAGATGCAAATTGGTTAACAGCCAGTAATGAGAACAGAAAAGAGCTGCATTTCAAAGTAAAAATTTAGGTACCATTCAATCCAGCAGGCGCACCATTGTACCTCTCACCTGAGAAGAGAAGTATCGAGAAGACACAGGTTGCAAAAGCTGCAGTGCAGCATTATTCACAATAGCCAAGGCAGTGAAGCGATAAAAATGTCCATCAACAAGTGAATGGATATAGAATAAGTGGTCCAGGTATACAATGGAATATTAGCCATGGAAAACAATGAAACCCTGCTCTTTGAGGCACCACAAATGAGCTTGGATATAATCACAAATCATGAGGTAAGTCGGAAAGCAAAAGACTTATATCCTATGATATCACTTATAGGCCTTATCTAATAACTGACACAAATGAACACAATTCACAGAGAAATACACTTACAAATTTAGAAAACCAACTTTGCTCATCTAAAGGGAAAGGTGGGGGGAATGGATAAATGAAGATTAGTGTTACTATATGATATGGATATGATCCAAATACATATTATACACATATTACAAAAAGACCGACCATATAACAAGGGAGGTTTACAGAACACTCTGTAATAATTTACATGGGAAGAGGATCTCTACATAAAAAGATATAAATAATGTGTAAATGAACCAGAGTGTGTACACCTTGGACAAACAACATTCTAACCATTACCCTGATTTAAAAAATTAAAACAACGAAAAAGAATTAATCAGACATAAACTTATGGGGCATTTTCCAGCCCATTCCATTCAAATTTACAACCTAGGAAAACGACTTCCAGAACGGCTCTGCTGCCCTAGTAACCAGATTTGGTAATGGAGAAATGCTGCTGCCTTGTGGCCGTTTCGAACAACAGCAGCTTAAACCTAGTGTTAATGGTCCCTAAATATTCACACTCATTGCAGGCCTGTAAATGACACCTACATTTCAAAACAATCCTGGGGTTGAAAATTGACCAAAAAATTCAAAAGAGGGCAACGTTCCAGGAAGACACTTTCAAGACAGATATTGTACTCACACTTTTTTTTTCTTTTTTCTTTTAACAGAAAAGAAAAAGGCGTGGAAAAATGATGAATTTTAGAATATTTAACGACATGCATACCCATATTACAAATACCTATCAGCTTACAGCAGTCAGAATGGCCATTAGCAAAAATGCTGCAAAAAATAAATGCTGAAGGGATTGTGGAGAAATGCGTACCCTTGGTTGTAAGGGGGGGCATGTTAAGAGCCACTAATGAAAACACAATGTAGGTGCTTTGAAAAGGGAAACATTGAGCTACCAGTCAATCAATCAAAACCACTGCTGGACCTATCACCTGAGAAAATGAGAATCAAAAAGTCACAGGCTGGCAATCCTTCACTCCAGCAATATATACCATAGCCAACACTTGAAAGCAATGAAAATGTCCATCAACCGAGGAATGCACCAAGAAGAAGTGGTCCATGTACACAATGGAATATTACTCCAATACTAAATATAAATTAAATTTTAAAAAAACAAACAAAAGTAAGGAGACATCAGCATTTGTGGGTTTATCCGGGCACATTGTACTCTAATTTATAACCGAGGAACACCACAGGCTGGAAGTTCTGTTTCCCTAGTTACCAGAGTGGGGAACGTAGAAAGGCTGCCACCCTCTGGCCGTTACCGCAAAAGCAGGTTTAAAGCCTGTGCTAATGGTCACTTCATATGAACAAGTAATGCAGGGCTGTAAATGAAAACTGCCCTCAAAATGTCTCGAGGGAGGTAATGGCCAAAATTTTTCAAAATGTGACACATACTTTAAGAAAACACCTTGAAGAACTAAGCTGTAATCACTGTTTGATAAATAAAAAGGACATGCTTTAAAGCTCAATTTCAACAGATTATGGGACACATGCAAATTCAACCACAAAGCGGTATCAGCTCACACCTGTCAGAATAACCCTCAGCAAGAAAACTACAAACAATAAATACTGAAGGTGTTTTGGAGAAATGCATACCCTCAACTTTAAGTTGGACGTAACCTGGAAAGAGCCACTAATGAGAACTGAATGGTGGTGCCTTTAAAACGTACACACTGAGTTACCATATGATACAGCAAGCCCACTCCTTGGACTATAACATAAGAAGATAGAAGTGGAAAGACACAGGCAAGCAAATGTGTATTGCAGCAGTATCACAATAGCCAAGACATGGAGACAACCAAAAAGTCCATCAAGAGGTGCGTGGCCAAAGAAGAACTGGTACACGTACAGATGGAATATTAGCCAGGGGAAAAAATAAAACAATGCCATTTGCAGCACCATGTATGATTCTTGAGGTAATCAGGCAAATTGTACTAAGTCAGAAAGCAAAAGACACATATCCTATAATATCACTTATAGGTCTTAGCTAAAAATTGATACCAATGAAGATATTTCCACAGAGAAATGCAATCACAGATTCACTAAACTAACTTATGGTTCACCAAATGGAAAGGTGTGAGGATTGGATACATTAGGATATTGGGGTTAACATAGATATAGAAACAAACGTGAAATGTGTAATCACCAAAGACCTACGTAATACCAAAAGAAGATTACTCAACATTGTATCATAACCTACATGGGAAAATGATCCAAAGAAGAATAGATATATGTATAGGTTTAAAAGAACCACATCTTGCACACCTAGAAGAAACAAAACATTTTAATCAAATTTGCACTGATAAAAAATAAAAATTAAATTAAAAAAAGAACAAGAAGTAATGAGAAATAAACTTAAGGGGCTTTTTGCTGGCACATTGCATTCTAATTTACAACCAGAACATGACTTCCATTAAGGCTCTGTCATCACTAATAAAGCAGCTTTATAATCAATGTTGAAGGTAGCTTAAAAGAAGTCTCACTAATTATTGATAGTAACAAGAAAACAAAGAAAAGTAAAAATCTCACTGCAAAAAGTATACATAGAGTAAGTCAAGGTAGATCAAACACTTATTAAACTTCTGTAAAGAAAAAAAGACCACAGTAGTATGTTTTTTTTAAAAAGAGAGGGCCCAAATAAATCTGAAATGAAAGAGTCGATGTTACAACAGACCTCACAGAAATGCAAAGTATCCTAAGATACACACAGGGGAACTCAGGGCTCAGATTGGACAGAGCCCACTCTCCAGTCCCCTGTACATGACTTACAGGAGACTCAGGAACTGAGGAGGGGGTCCCTGAGGAGAGGCTCAAGATAGAATATGGTAGGCATTAACATGGCTCCATTCATCTTAAACATGCCTGAACTACATTCACACGAGATGATTTTGTCCTGTATGTACATCGGCACCTCTAGTCGGAACTGCAGATCTTTGGCTTCACCACCTCTACTGACAGCATTAGCTTCACCTGCTGTGGACCGTCTCCTATAGGATTTCTAGAACCACAAAGCATCGAAGCTTCACAGGACCCAGAGTCTGTGCGACTCCACGCAGAGTCTCAGAGTCTCAACTCCACTCAGATACTCCATTCTTGGAGGGCACACACAAAGTAGTGAGCACATCAGAACCCAGGGGAAGGAGCAGTGACCCCATAGGAGAATGACCAGAACTACCTGATAGTTTTAGGGGGTCTCCTGCAGAGGCAGGTGGTAGCTGTGGCTGTGGCTCACCGTGAGGACAACGACACTGGCAGCAGAAGTTCTGGGAAATACTCCTTGGTGTGAGCCCTCCCAGAGTCCGCCATTAGCCCCACCAAGAGCAAGGTAGGCTCCAGTGCTGGGTCACCTCAGGCGAAACTACCAACAGGGAGGGAACCCAGCCCCATGCATCAGCAGAGAAGTGGATTAAACTTTTTATTAAAGTTTTATTTAATCTGCAGACAAGCAGATTAAAGCTTTGCCCACCAAAGCAACACCCAGCTCTACTCACCACCAGTCCCTCCCATCAGGAAGCTTGCACAAGCCTCTAAGATAGACTCATCCACTGGAGAGCAGACAGCAGAAGCAAGAAGAACTACAATTCTGCAGCCTGTGGAAGGAAAACCACATTCACAGAAAGATAGACAATATGAAAAGGCAGAGGACTTTATACCAGATTAAGGAACAAGATAAAACCCTAGGAAAAAAAACGAAATGAGGTGGAGATAGGGAACCTTCCAGAAAAAGAATTCAGAATAATGATAGTGAACATGATCCAAGACCTTGGCAAAAGAATGGAGGCAAAGATCGAGAAGATGCAAGAAATGCTTAACAAAGACCTAGAAGAATTAATTCTTCTAGGTGTTTGCTCCTTAAAGAAGAAACAAACAGAGGTGAACAATATAATAACTGAAATGAAAAATACACTAGAAGGAATCAGTAGCAGAATAACTGTGACAGAAGAACAGATAAGTGACCTGGAAGACAGAAAGGTGGAAATCACTGCCATGGAACAGAATAAAGAAAAAGAATGAAAATAAATGAAGACACCCTAAGAGTCCTCTGGGACAACATTAAACACAACAACATTCACATCATAGGGGTCCCAGAAGGAGAAGATAGAGAGAAAGGACCCGAGAATACATTTGAAGAGATTATAGTCGAAAACTTCCCTAGCATGGGAAAAGAAATAGCCACCCAAGTCCAGGAAGTGCAGAGTCCCAGTCAGGATAAATCAAAGGAGAAAAATGCCAAGACACATAGTAACCAAATTGACAAAAATTGAAGACAAAGAAAAATTATTGAAAGCAACAAGGGAAAAATGGCAAATAACATACAAGGGAACTCCCATAAGGATAGCAGCTGATTTCTCAGCAGAAAATCTACAAGCCAGAAGGGAGTGGCATAAATTTAAAGTGATGAAAGGGAAGAACCTACAACCAAGAGTACTCCACCCAGCAAGGATCTCATTCAGATTTGACAGAGAAATCATAAGCCCTACAGACAAGCAAAAGCTAAGAGAATTCAGCACCATGAAACCAGCTCTACACCAAATGCTAAAGGAACTTCTCTAAGTGGGAAACACAAGAGAAGCAAAGGACCCACCAAGACAAACCCATAACAATTAAGAAAATAGTAATAGGAACATACATATCAATAATTACCTTAAACGTGAATGGACTAAATGTTCCAACCAAAAGACACAGGCTCTCTGAATGGATACAAAAACAAGACCCATATATATGCTGTCTACAAGAGACCCATTTCAGACCTAGGGACACATACGGACTGAAAGTGAGGCGATGGAAAAATATATTCTATGCAAATGAAAATCAAAAGAAAGCTGGAGTAGCAATACTCCTATCAGATAAAATAGACTTTAAAATAAAGAATGTTACAAGAGACAAGGAAAGACACTACATAATGGTCAAGGGATCAATCCAAGAAGAAGATATAACAATTATAAATATATCTGTGCCCAACAGAGGAGCACCTCAATACATAAGGCAACTGCTAACAGCTATAAAAGAGGAAATCAACAGTAACACAATAATAGCAGGGGACTTTAACAGCTCACTTACACCAGTGGAGATCATCCAGACAGAAAATTAATAAGGAAACACAAGCTTTAAATGACAAAATAGACCAGATATAGTTAATTGATATTTATAGGACATTCCATCCCAAAACAGCAGATTACACGTTCTTCTCAACTGCACACGGAACATTCTCCAGGATAGATCACATCTTGGGTCACAAATGAAGCCTCAGTAAATTTAAGAAAACTGAAATCATATCAAGCAGCTGTTCCGACCACAATGCTATGAGATTAGAAATCAATAACAGGGACAAAACCGTAAAAAACACAAACACATGGAGGCTAAACAATACGTTACTAAATAACCAAGAGATCACTGAAGAAATCAAAGAGGAAATCAAAAACTACCTAGAGACAAATGACAACAAAAACACGATGATCCAAAACCTATGGGATGCAGCAAAAGCAGTTCTAAGAGGGAAGTTTATAGCAATACAAGCCTACCTCAAGAAACAAGAAAAATCTCAAATAAACAATCTAACCTTACACCTAGAGGAAATAGAGAAAGAAGAACAAAACCCAAAGTTAGTAGAATGAAAGAAATCATAAAGATCAAAGCAGAAATAAATGAAATAGAAGCCAAGAAAATGAAAGCAAAGATCAATCAAACTAAAAGCTGGTTCTTTGAGAAGATAAACAAAAATGATAAACCTTCAGCCAGACTCAAGAAAAAGAGGGAGAGGAATCAAATCAACAAAATTAGAAGTGAAAAAGGAGAAGTTACAACAGACACCACAGGAATACAAAGCATCCTAAGAGACTGCTACAAGCAACTCTATGCCAATAAAATGGACAACCTGGAAGAAATGGACAAATTCTTAGAAAGGGATAACCTTCCAAGACTGAACCAGGAAGAAATAGAAAATATGAACAAACCTATCACGAGCAATGAAATTGAAACTGTGATTAAAAATCTTCCAACAAACAAAAGTCCAGAACCAGATGGCATCACAGGTGAATTCTGTCAAACATTTAGAGAAGAGCTAACACCCAACCTTCTCAAATTCTTCAAAACAATTGCAGGGGAAGGAACACTCCCAAACTCATTCTATGAGACCACCGTCACCCTGATACCAAAACCAGACAAAGATACTACAAGGAAAGAAAATTATAGACCAATATCACTGATGAATATAGATGTAAAAATCCTCAACAAAATACTAGCAAACAGAATCGAACAACACATTAAAAGGATCATACACCATGATCAAGTGGGGTTTATCCCAGGGATGCAAGGATTCTTCAATATACACAAATCAATGTGATACACCATATTAACAAATTGTAGAATAAAACCATATGATCATCTCAATAGATGCAGGAAAAGATTTTGAGAAAATTCAACACCCTTTTATGATAAAAACTCTGCAGACTGTGGGCATAGAGGGAAACTACCTCAACATAATAAAGGCCATATATGACAAACGCACAGCAAACATCATTCTCAATGGTGAAAAACTGAAAACGTTTCCTTTAAGATCAGGAACAAGACGAGGATGTCCACTCTCACCACTACTATTCAACATAGTTTTGAAAGTCCTAGCCATGGCAATCAGAGAAGAAAAAGAAATAAAAGGAATACAAAAAGGAAAAGAAGAAGTAAAATTGTCACTGTTTGCAGATGACATCATATCATAGATAGAGAATCCTAAAGATGCCACCAGAAAACCACTGGAGCTAATCAATGAATTTGATAAAGTTGCAGGATACAAAGTTAATGCACAGAAATTGCTTGCATTCCTATACACTAACAATGAAAGAACAGAAAGAGAAATTAAGGAAACAATCCCATTACCACTGCAAGAAAAATAAAATACCTAGGAATAAACCTACCTAAGGAAGTAAAAGACCTGTACTCAGAAAACTATAAGACACTGATGAAAGAAATCAAAGATGATATAAACAGATGGAGACATATACCATGTTCTTGGATTAGAAGAATCAATATTGTGAAAATGACTATACTACCCAAAGCAATCTACAGATTCAATGCAATCCCTATCAAAACACCTTTGGCACTTTCTACAGAACTAGAAAAAAAAATCTTAAAATTTGTCGGGAGACACAAAAGACCCCGGATAGCCAAAGCAGTCTTGAGGGGAAAAAAAAAGAGCTGGAGGAATCAGACTTCCAGACTTCAGACTACATTACAAAGCTACAGTAATCAAGATAATATGGTACTGGCACAAAACCAGAAATATAGATCAATAGAACAGGATAGAAAGCACAGAGTTAAACCCACGTACCTACAGTCCACTAATCTATGACAAAGGAGGCAAGGGTATACAATGGAGAAAAGACCGTGTCTTCAGTAAGTGGTGCTGGGAAAACTGGACAGCTACATGTAAAAGAATGAAATTAGAACACTCCCTAACACCATACACAAAAATAAACTCAAAATGGATTAGAGACCTAAATGTAAGACCAGCCACTATAAAACTCTTAGAGGAAAACATAAGCAGAACAGTCTATGACATAAATCACAGCAAGATCCTTTTTGACCCACCTCCTAGAGAAATGGAAATAAAAACAAAAATTAAAAAATGGGACTTAATGAAATTTAAAATCTTTTGCACAGCAAAGGAAAACATAAGCAAGATGAAAAGACAACCATCAGAATGGGAGAAAATATTTTCAAATGAAGCAAATGGCAAAGGATTAACCTCCAAAAAGCAGCTCCTGTAGCTCAATATCACAAAAGCAAACAACCCAATCCAAAAATGGGCAGAAGACCTAAACAGACATTTCTCCAAAGAAGATATACAGGTTGCCAACAAACACATGAAAGGATGTTGAACATCACTAATTATTAGAGAAATGCAAATCAAAACTACAATGAGGTATCACCTCACACAAGTTAGAATGGGCATCATCAGAAAATCTACAAACAACAAATGCTGGAGAGGGTGTGGAGAAAAGGGAACCCTCTTACACTATTTGTGGGGATGTAAATTGATACAATCACTATGGAGAACAGTATGGAGGTTCCTTAAAAAACTAAAAATAGAATTACCATATGACCCAGCAATCCCACTACTGGGCATATACCCAGAGAAAACCATAATTCAAAAAGATATTCACACAATGTTCATTGCAGCACTATTTACAATAGCCAGGTCATGGAAGCAACCTAAATGCCCATAGACAGACGAATGGAAAAGATGTGGTACATATATAAAATGGAATATTACTCAGCCATAAAAAGGAATGAAATTAGGTCATTTGTAGAGATGTGGATAGATCTTGAGACTGTCATACAGAGTGAAGTAAGTCAGAAAGAGAAAAACAAATATCATATTTAAGCGCATACATGTGGAACCTAGAAAAATGGTACAGATGAACCGGTTTGCAAGGCAGAAATAGAGACACAGATGTAGAGAACAAATGTATGGACACCAAGGGGGGAAAGTGGCAGGGTGGTGGTGGTGGGATGAATTGCGAGCCTGGGATTGACATATATACACTTATATGTATAAAATAGATAACCAGTAAGAACCTGCTGTATAAAAAAATGAATAAAATTAAAAAATTAAAACATAAATAATATTTTAAAAAAATAAAACAGAAAAAAAGTTCTTTCCTTCCCATAGACGTATTTATATGAATGAATTATTTCCATGCTTATATCTATAAATACAAAAAGAGGAATAAAACCTACCTTGAACCAAAAAAGAAAAAAAAAAAACAGAACCCACTGGTCATACAGAGGAAAACCCTATCAGGGCACTTGCTCCAGTGGTAAACAATTCTGAAGTTGGTCAGAGGTGGGGAATCGTCTCCCATGCAGCCAGCAGCCCGCCCCGCAAGGAGCGTCCTCATTGCAAAGCTGGGGGACCGTGAGGAGGCGTCTCTGAATAAACGTGAGCTGAGCCCCAGGCCAGCTGCTGCTGAACTTTTCCCACCCTTCCCAGGTAAAACACCTGAATGTGTGCAAAGACTTTAAAGCCTAGAGGAAGGGGCTTGGAGTCACACCAGCGACAGCACGCAGGACAACTTGGTGCCTGCAGGTCAGCCAGGATGGTCCTGGCCCCAGGCGCTCTTCTGGAAGCTTTCCATTTCTCTGCCTGAGGTACCCCTCCTGTCCCGGCCCCCACTGCTATTTTCCTTCCTCACCTCTGCCCGGGTAGAAATTCCAGCAGCAGGTGTGGGTGACACATCCCCTTCTTTAGCAGGTGGCAGCCCGGCAACTCCTGCAGAAAGTCCAGCAGAGCCCCACTCACACGGGGCCACTCATAGAGCCGTGGGCGCTACTCCCTCCCACCAGCACAACCCCGAGACTGCTGACGGGGCAGAGAATATGGCGTCAGGCACAGCTGCAGAGGCTTTTGCTGCCTGGAGGGGTGTTTATATTGACCTCAACCCAGGCACACCTGGGAAGGGCTGGCCGGCAGGGTCAGGCTGCCCAGGTCAGCCAATCTTCGCCCCTCAGGGTCTCAGAGTTGCAGAAAATGGGCTTTGCTGCACTGGCCAGGTCCAAGGAACAGATGTAGGGTCTCGAGAGTCAGGATAGACAAGGGGCGGCAGCCCTGGCTTGTTTTCTAATCATTTTATCTGGTCCATGAGTGGGAGACAACTTCAAGAAGACCCTCTCCTAATGAGAGGAACCCAGGAGTCAGGGAGAGGAGGGGTGGTGGATGGAGACAGAGGCCTGGTGCCCCGGCTGCAGTGGAAGCCCCTGGAAGACCAGGAGGAGGGAGGCCACACAGAGAGAAGCCTAGGGTCACAGACCTGTCGGAGCTGATGTTTGTTAGTTCAAGCCCTGCTCTGAGGTGCTCTGTGTCAGCTCTGAGCGACAGGTGTGCTGGGTGTGCTCTGCAATGAGGGCTATGTGCACGGTTCCTGTGTGCCCAGCCCTGCCGGGGTACCTGTCCAGGTGAGCTCCATATCCAGGGAGGGGCCTGCCCACGAGAGCCCCGTGAGCTGCTGGGTACCTGCCCAGGTGAGCTCCATATCCTGGGAGGGGCCTGATCACGAGAGCCCCGTGGGCTGCTGGATACCTGCCCAGGTGAGCTCCATATCCAGGGAGGGGCCTGCCCACGAGAGCCCCGTGGGCTGCTGGGTACCTGCCCAGGTGAGCTCCATATCCTGGGAGGGGCCTGCCCACGAGAGCCCCGTGGGCTGCTGGGTACCTGCCCAGGTGAGCTCCATATCATGGGAGGGGCCTGCCCACGAGAGCCCCGTGGGCTGCTGGGTACCTGCCCAGGTGAGCTCCATATCCTGGGAGGGGCCTGACAATGAGAGCCCCGTGGGCTGCTGGGGACCTGGTAAAGGACGCCAGGACAGTCAGTGAAGCCACAGAGGATATACATCCAGTAATTCCTAATTCCTATACCCTGCTGGTCATTCTACCATCCACCAAGACATGGTATTCTGTATTAGACTTCAATGATGCCTTCTTCTGTATTCCATTAGTCCCAGAGTCACAAGAAATTTTGGCTATGAGTGGCAGGACTCAACGTACAACAAAAATAATACTGCTGGGCCGTCCTGCCCCAGGGGTTCAAAAATTCCCACACCATCTTTGGGGAAATGTTAGCTAAAGCCCTAAAAGATCTACCTCGGGAGAAGGGAACCCTCCTTCAATATGCAGACGACATTCTGATCGCCAGCCCTACTAAGGAGGCCTCTGGACTACCTAGCCAATAAAAGATAGAAGGTGTCCAAGAAAAAGGCTCAAATATCACAGACTAAGGTGACCTGCCTGGGCTTCATTCTCACAGAAGATCGGAGAAGCCCATCCCAGGAAAGGGAAGAAGCCATTTGCAGCCTCACCCGTCCTAAAACTAGAAGACAGCTTAGGGGTTCCTGGGGAGACCGGGGTTTGCTGCATCTGGATCCCTAACTACAGTCTAATAACTGGGCCTCTATATGAAACACTGAAAGGAAAAGATGATGATCCTTTTGAATAGAATCCAGAAGCGGCCTTTCAAGAAAGGAAAGAGCAGTCAATTCAGACCCTTGTCCTGGACCTCCCTAATTTAGCTAAACCCTTTGACCTTTACATTCCTGGTCGAAGGCGAATCGCCCTTGGAGTATTAGTGCAAAAACTGGGACCACTTGAAATGGAACAACGCAAGAATGCCCTCCAGGCATTGGCCAGCCACCCCATCCGACCAGGATACTGGGGGTATCTAAAAACCTGGAAATGAGCAGCCCGCAAGGCCAGCTCCCTCCTAAGGGAAAAGGACGCCACTTGGTGTTCCTAACCACCCACCATGCCCTGAAGTTGCAGGGATCACTCCGTGGGCACAATGACCTCGAGTGAGGAGGCCCTCCAACTCCAACCTCCAGAGAGACAACCTGGGGCAACGGGCCCCCATGATGACTCGTGTGACCATCACTTGACCTGGAGCTTCTCTCAGAAAACCACAAGAGTGTGCCCCAAAAGAACAGACTATTGCTTGCAGGACTTACTGCACCCAGAGCGGAGCTAATAAACTTGGCAGGGGAACCGTAAATAACGCTGCCACCATAGAAAAGCCTACAGACACCACTGTGACGGCGACCAATGAGACCAGCTGGACTCCTGGCTACTTCAAAAGGCCGTTGACTGAGTGGCCGTCATGGTCCTGGATCACCACCGGCCCTGGACTGTCTGGGAGTTGAGCAGGCAGGGCTCTGACACCTGGTGTTGTTTGTATGTTAATTCAGTGGCCTAACTGAAGAAAGCGCAGACTACTGGTCAGAGCATCTAGGCTGGCAGAAACCGTCAGCCTAAGGGGGCCGAACCAATGTGGAACAGGGTAAAACCGGCCCCCCCAGCGTCCCTGCGCATATCTTTCCTGGACCCTTAAAGGTCATTAGAATCTATAAAGCTTCCAACGCTGGTGCTCAGGCAGACGAGCAGTGAGGGAGGAGGCCTGGGGACAATCAACCTCACCTGGAGGCTGCTGGGGAGAAGTCCTGCCCCTCCCCCCGGGTATGAGGACACCCAACTCAGCACGAAGCATTTACAGAAGAGGTGTCTGCACCCTCAGCGCCCCAAGAATGTGGAATGGGACAAGAGGCAGAGGAGGGGTTTGTCACTGGCAAAGCCCATTAAAAATTCCTGGGAGATAAAAATAGAATCTGGGCAATAAAATAAAGTCTAACCTTTTTTTCCTTTGTGCTTTTTCTAATTTCACTTGTTCCTAGGTTTCCACAGGCAGAGGTCCCACACCCGGCACTTCAGACCCGATTTCCTAGTGCAAGATGGCTGGGCCGACACCTCAGCTCTCCAGGCCCCGTGCAGACTCCGCCACATAGAGCCTGAGCTCCAGCCAACCCAGCCCTCGAGAGCTCCGCCCCGTCCCTCCCGCTGACGCTGACGGGATCCCTACATAGCAGCCCGGCCCACAGCCCGCGGGGGAGCGCACGCTCTCACCTCTCCATTCTCTGATCAAAATATAAAGTTTTCCTTTGCTTCTGAGCCAAACTCAGTCTCGATCTGTTGGCTCCAATGACACTGGGCAGGGGGACCCTTGTTGGGGCCCACTCTGCAGGATCAGTAACAGAATTTGAGAACATTGTAACTTCAAAGAATAGATGCGTGAGCCAAACTGTTATTAACAAAGAGCAGTGTATAAGGCTCGTGTAAAATAAGATGTTTCTAACACTTCCATTTGATATTTCCATCACTTTATTATAAGCAAGTTCAGTGGAGGGGTTTGTCGTATTTGTCAGGCCAACATTAGAGAAATGCAGTGATTTCTTTCCAAGGATGTGGATCTACTAATCTTGGCTGAAGGTTCAATCTTGTTTTGAATGATTTTCCATTGAAAATGATACCTCTCTTTCAGCTCCTGGATTTCTGCGAAGTATAAAATCTTATATAGTTTATTACCAAAGGGTAAAGGTGGGAGGAGGGATAAATTAACAGTTTCGGATTAACATATACACACTTCTATGTATAAAATATATCATCAACAAGGAACTACTGTATAGCACAGGGAACTATACTCAATATTTTGTAATAACCCCTAAGGGGAAATAATCTGAAAAAAATAGATATCTATATCGACATCATGTATCAACTACAGATAAAAAGGAACCTAAAGGAGGCCGATGGCGAGCGTTTCTGACACTGAAGACTTCACTCACCTAAATTTCGGACTCTGCTTACGGCCCAAGTCCCTTAATGAACATACATGTACCAGTGGCTTAAAAATTCGCCAGATTGGGGTTTGGGGAGACACTGATTTGGAAAAATCCCTGGTGTTCTCCTTACATACATGGGAACTTTCCTACAGCTAAAACATGCCTGTGATACCCAGAAGATGGTACACGGTTGGATCAGGAAGATTTTGGAAAAGGCACCTCATCTCTTAATCTCACGGTGGTCGAGTTCACCCCACCAGCCTCTTTCCTAACAATCTCCCCACTTGAGGATGTCAGCACCTTCAATGTCCTGTTACACAGAGTTGGGAATTTGTCCACAGGATGAAGGGGAAGGAGGAGAAACAATGAGAGACAAGCCCTAGATGTTCGGACAGGCAAATGTCACTCTAATTTCCAATCAGGAAGAAGAATTAAGCAAATGCTTAGCCTGCCGCCCGAAACCACAGTAGGGGCAGAAGCACACCACCAGTTTTGCGGCCAGCTCCCAAAAAAGCGAGTTGACAAATGAAGCTCAGGAAACTTCAATTCACAAATCTGCAGAATTATAAATTATGACTCTCCAAGCAAGCCGGAAATGCAAATCAGCAATACAAAGAAGTCTCACTTCCCATCGGTCAAAGGGGACCATGCTGAAAAAAGGGTAAAAACCAGAAATGCAGGACAGGCCATGGAGAAAAGGGAGACTTGTTAGGCTGATGGGGGGGAAGTAAACTGTCAACGGCCACTCTGTAGAAGTGTATGGTGTTTCCTAAAACATCTAAAAATCACAGCTAGAGAGCATAGGGCACTTCCACTCATGGGCGTATAAATTGGGAAATCTAAAATTCAACAAGACACGGGCACCCCGAAGTTTAGGGCTGCTCTGTTTACAAGAAACTCCAATTCGGTACACCTTAAATATCCCAGGTGAGAGAAAAATGGATAAAGAAGTTGTGGTACTTATGTACAATGGAATATCACTCAGCCATGTAATAAATGTTATAAGGCTAGTAGCAGCATGCTGACTGGATTTACGTACGACGTTTAGAAGTGAAATAAGTCACACAGAAAAAGACACTTATTATAAGATATCACTTATAGAGGGAATGTAAACATCGCTACAAAGGACCTGTACTACAAAACAGAATAGAGCCACACATTTAGAGAACACACCATGGCTGCTTAACGGAAAGGTGAGGTGGGGTGAGGCATAAAAGAAGGGTTAGAAATTACCACAGATAGCGTTCCATAAACCACATATGTAACAGACAAGCCCTATTCCGTGCTCAGTGAACTGGACTCCAAACCCCCTATTCAACGCACAAAAAATATATCTGACTAGTAAGAATCTTAAAACCTATGTATTGATATCTCTCTGTAAGTGAATCAAGTGGGTGTAAAACGGTATAAACACAGCAGTGAAAATCAGCTAAACCCCAATATAAAAATAAATTCCAAAAAAAAAAACAACAAAGATATTGAAAGAGAGAGAAATTCTTACAGAGATCGTTCTGGGGCTTTGAAACAACTTGGATTGAGCATATCTAGACGCACAGCTGGATTACACATAAGGCTGGAAACTGTTGGGGCTGAGAGGATTGGTGAGATTGGGTGAGCAAACGAAAACCCTTTAAAGTAATACTGCGTGGTACCCATTTCATTTGTTCCAAATCTCCAGGTTCAAGGGAATCATCCTACAGCGAAAACATGCATGGGAAACCCAGATGATGATACACCGTGTGATCTGGAAAGGTTTCTAAAATGCACCTCATTTCACATCTCCTGGTGCTCGGGTTCCCCCCATCCAGCAGCTTTACCAACAATCTCCCCACTTGGAGAATCAGCACCTTTAACCTACTGTTTCATACAGGTTGCAATTTGTCCTGAGGATGAACGGGATGAGGGGGAACCCATGAGAGACTAGCTCTAGGTGTTGGGACAGGCACAGGTCACTCTAATTTCCCATCAGGAAGAAGAATTAACGACAGACTCATCCTGCCCCATGGAACCAGAATAGTGCCTGAAGCAATCCTGCGGTTTTGCAGCCAGCTCTCAAAAAAGCCATTTGAAAAATGTAGCTCAGGGACACTGGAATTCACAACCTTGCAGGGTTATAAATGATAACTCTCATCCAAAAATATACCAAGGGGAGGCAACGAACAGTATTTGAAAGCAAGGCAGAATTGCAGGAAACAGATTTCAGGAGGAAGATACGAATTGTCTTTAAAGCACATGAAAAGCGGGAAAACGTGGACAATGATGCACTTGGCCAAAAAGAGCGTATGCGTTTTTTCCTGAATATATTTAGGAAAAAACGCATACGCTCTTTTTGGCCAATCAAGCAACCCGGAAAGGAAAATCAGCACTACAAAGAAGTCTCACTTCCCATAGGTCAAAAGGGCCATCCTTAAAAAGTGTAAAAACCAGACATGCAGGCAGGACAGGCCAGGGAGAAAAGGGAGCCTTGTTAGGCTGATGGGCGGAATGACAAATGCCAATGGTAACTCGGGTATGGTGTTTCCTGAAACATCTAAAAAACACAGCTAGAGAGCATAGGGCTCTTCCACTCATAGGTGTATACAATGGGAAATCTGAAAATCAACAAGACACGGGCACCCCAAAGTTTAGGGCTGCTCTGTTTACAAGAACCTCCACTTCGGTACACCTTAAATATCCCAGAAAAGAGAAAAATGGATAAATAAGTTGTGGTACTTATGTACAATGGAATATCACTCAGCCATGAAATCAATGTCATAAGGCTAGTAGCAGCAGGCTGAGTGGATTTACGTACGACGATTCTAAGTGAAATAAGTCACACAGAAAAAGGCACTTATCATAAGATATCACTTATACAGTGAATGTAAAAATCGCTACACATGACCTGTACTACAAAACAGAGCAGAGTCACACGTTTAGAAAACGAACTATGGCTACTTAACGGGAAACGTGAGGTGGCGTGAGACATAAAACAAGGGTTTGAAATTAGCACAGATAGCGTTCCATAAACCACATATGTAACAGACAAGCCTTAATCTTTTCTAAGTGAACTGGACTCCACACCCCCTATTCAAGGCACAAGAATATATTTGACTAGTAAGAATCTTAAAACCTATGTATTGATACAGCTTTGTAAGTGAATCAAGTGGGTGTAAAGTGGCATAAACACAGCAGTGAAAATCAGCTAAACCCAGTTATAAAAAAAAACCCAACAAAGACAGTGAAAGAGAGAGAAATTCGTACATAGTACGTTCAGGGGCAGTGAAGCAACCTGGAATGACCATATCAAGACCCACAGCTGGATTAGACATAAGGCTGGACACTCTGGGGGCCGAGAGGATTGGTGAGGTTGGGTAAGCAAACGCAGACCCTTTAAAGTAATACTGTGTTGTACCCATTCTATGGGTCCTAAAATCTCCAGGTTCAAGGGAATCTTCCTACAGCGAAAAAATGCATGGGAAACCCAGTGGATGGTATACAGTGTGATTGGGAAAGTCTTCTGAAACGCACCTCATTTCTCATCTCCTGGTGCTCGGGTTCACCATTCCAGGCGCTTTAGTAACAATCTCCCCACTGGAGAATCAGCACCTTTAACTTCCTGTCTCGTACAGGTTGCAATTTGTCCTGAGGATGAATGCTAAGAGGGGGAACCCATGAAAGAGTAGCTCTACGTGTTGTGACAGGCACACATCACTCTAATTTCCCATCAGAAAGAAGAATTAACCACAGGCTCAGCCTGCCCCACAGAACAAGAATAGGGCCTAAAGCAATCCCGCAGTTTTGCGGCGAGCTCCCAAAAAAGCGAGTTGAAAAATGGAGCTCAGGGGCACTGCAATTCACTAACCTGCAGAGTTATAAATGATCACTCTCGTCAAAAAATATATTGAGGGGAGGCAATGAAGACGATTTGAAAGAAGGCAGAATTGCAGGAAACAGATTTCAGGAGGTAGATTCAAATCGCCTTTAAAGCACATGAAAAGCGGCAAAACAAAGACAATGCTGCACTTGGCCAAAAAGGGCTAAGGCGTTTTTTCCTGAATATATTCAGGAAAAAACGTATACGCCCTTTTCAGCCAACCAAGCAAGCGGGAAAAGCAAATCAGCACTACAAAGAAGTCACCCTTGCCATGGGTCAAAGGGGCCATCCTAGAAAAGTACAGAATCCATGAATGCAGGACAGGCCAGGGAGAAAAGTGAGCCTTGTTAGGCTGATGGGCGGGATGTAAATTGCCAACGGCCACTCTGGAGAAGTGTATGGTGTTTCCTAAAACATCTAAAAAACACAGCTTGAGAGCATAGGGCACTTCCACTCCTGGGCGTATAAAATGGGAAAATTAACAATCAACAACACACGGGCACCCCACAATTTAGGGCTGCTCTGTTTACAAGAACCTCCACTTCACTACACCTTAAATTCGCCACAATAGAGAAAAATGGATAAAGAAGTTGTGCTACTTATGAACAATGGAATAGCACTCAGCCATGAAATCAATGTCATACGGCTAGTAGCAGCATGATGAGTGGATTTAGGTACGACGATTCTAAGTGAAATAAGTCACACAGAAAAAGACACTTATCATAAGATATCACTTATAGAGGGAATGTAAAAACCGCTACACTTGAACTGAATTACAAAACAGAACAGAGGCACACGTTTAGAAAACACACTATGGCTGCTTAACGGGAAAGGTGAGGTGGGGTGATGCATAAAACAAGGGTTTCAAATTAGCTCAGATACCGTTCCATAAACCAAATATGTAACAGACAAGACCTACTCCTTGCTCAGTGAACTGGACTCAACACCCCCTATTCACTGCCCAAGAATATATCTGACTAGGAAGAATCTTAAAACCTATATATTGATATCTCTCTGGAAGTGAGTCAAGTGGGTGTAAAGCGGCATAAACACAGCAGTGAAAGGCAGCTAAACCCCATTATAAAAATCAATCACTTTTAAAAACCCGTGAAACAAAGACAGTGAAAGAGAGAGAAATTCTTACCAAATTCGTTCAGGGGCTGTGATGCCACCTGGATTGACCATATCTAGACCCACAGCTGATTGAGACATAAGGGTGGACACTCTTGGGCCTGAGACGTTTGGTGAGGTTGGGGGAGCAAACGCAGACACTTTAAAGTACTACTGCGTGGTACCCATCCCATGGGTCCCAAATCTCCAGGTTCAAGGGCATCTTCCTACATCGAAAACATGCATGAGAAACCCAGAAGATGGTACACCGTGTGATCGGGAAAGGTTTCTAAAACGCACCTCATTTCTCATCTCCTTGTGCTCGGGTTCGCCTTTCCAACCGCTTTACTAGCAATCTCCCTCCTTGGAGAATCAGCACCTCTAACCTCCTGTTCCGTACAGGTTGCAATTTGTCCTGAGGATGAAGAGGAAGAGGGGGAACCAATGAGAGACTAGCTCTAGGTGTTGGGAGAGGCAGAACTCACTCTATTTTCCCATCAGGAAGAAGAATTAACCACAGGCTCAGCCTGCAGCCCAGAACCAGAATAGGGCCTGAAGCAATCCTGCGCTTTTGCGGCCAGCTCCCAACAAAGCGAGTTAAAAATGGAGCTCAGGGGCACTGCAATTCACAAACCTGCAGAGTTATAAATGATAACTCTCGTCCACAAATATATCGAGGGAAGGCAACGAAGAGGATTTGAAAGCAAGGCAGAATTGCAGGAAACAGATTTCAGGAGGTAGATTCGAATCGCCATTAAAGCACAGGAAAAGCGGCAAAACCTCGACAATGATGCCCTTGGCCAAAAAGGGCGTATGCGTTTGTTCCTGAATATATTCAGGAACAAACACATACGCCCTTTTTGGCCAACCAAGCAACCTGGAAAGGCACATCAGCGCTCCAAAGGAATCTCGCTTCCCATCGGTCAAAAGGGCCATGCTGAATAAAGTGTCAAAACCAGAAATGCAAGACAGGCCAAGGCGAAACGGGAGCCTTGCTACGCTGATGGGCGGGATGAAAATTGGCAACAGCCACTCTGGAGAAGTGTACGGTGTGTTCTGAAACATCTAAAAAACTCAGCTTACAGAGCATAGGGCACTTCCACTCATGGGCGTATAAATTGGGAAAACTAAAAATCAGCAAGACACAGGCACCCCAAAGTTTAGGGCTGCTCTGTTGACAAGAACCTCCCCTTCGTTACACCTTAAATATCCCAGGAAAGTGAAAAATGGATAAAGAAGTTGTGGTCCGTATGTACAATGGAATATAACTCAGCCATGAAATCAACGTCATAAGGCTAGTAGCAGCATGATGAGTGGATTTAGGTACGACGATTCTAAGTGAAATAAGTCCCACAGAAAAAGACACTTATCATAAGATATCACTTATAGAGGGAATGTAAAAACCGCTACACTTGAACTGAATTACAAAACAGAACAGAGGCACACGTTTAGAAAACACACTATGGCTGCTTAACGGGAAAGGTGAGGTGGGGTGATGCATAAAACAAGGGTTTCAAATTAGCTCAGATACCGTTCCATAAACCAAATATGTAACAGACAAGACCTACTCCTTGCTCAGTGAACTGGACTCAACACCCCCTATTCACTGCCCAAGAACATATCTGACTAGGAAGTATCTTAAAACCTATATATTGATATCTCTCTGTAAGTGAGTCAAGTGGGTGTAAAGCGGCAGAAACACAGCAGTGAAAAGCAGCTAAACCCCATTATAAAAATCAATTACTTTAAAAATCCCGTGAAACAAAGACAGTGAAAGAGAGAGAAATTCTTACCAAATTCGTTCAGGGGCTGTGATGCCACCTGGATTGACCATATCTAGACCCACAGCTGATTGAGACATAAGGGTGGACACTCAAGGGCTGAGAGGTTTGGTGAGGTTGGGGGAGCAAACGCAGACCCTTTAAAGTACTACTGCGTGGTACCCATCCCAGGGGTCCCAAATCTCCAGGTTCAAGGGCATCTGCCTACATCGAAAACATGCATGAGAAACCCAGAAGATGGTACACCGTGTGACCGAGAAAGGTTTCTAAAACGCAGCTCATTTCTCATCTCCTTGTGCTCGGGTTGGCCATTCCAGCCGCTTTACTAGCAATCTCCCTCCTTGGAGAATCAGCACCTTTAACCTCCTGTTCCGTACAGGTTGCAATTTGTCCTGAGGATGAACGGGAAGAGGGGGAACCAATGAGAGACTAGCTCTAGGTGTTGGGACAGGCACAGGTCACTCTATTTTCCCATCAGGAAGAAGAATTAACCACAGGCTCAGCCTGCCGCCCGGAACCAGAATAGGGCCTGAAGCAATCCTGCGCTTTTGCGGCCAGCTCCCAAGAAAGCGATTTGACAAATGGAGCTCAGTGGCACTGCAATTCACAAACCTGCATAGTTATAAATGATAACTCTCGTCCACAAATATATTGAGAGAAGGCAACGAAGAGGTTTTGAAAGCAAGGAAGAATTGCAGGAAACAGATTTCAGGAGGTAGATTCGAATCGCCTTCAAAGCACAGGAAAAGCGGCAAAACCTCGACAATGATGCCCTTGGCCAAAAAGGGCGTATGCGTTTTTTCCTGAATATATTCAAGAAAAAACGCATACGCCCTTTATGGCCAACCAAGCAACCTGGAAAGGCAAATCAGCGCTCCAAAGAAGTCTCGCTTCCCATCGGTCAATAGGGCCATGCTGAATAAAGTGTCAAAAGCAGAAATGCAGGACAGGCCATGGAGAAACGGGAGCCTTGCTACGCTGATGGGCGGGATGTAAATTGCCAACAGCCACTCTGGAGAAGTGTACGGTGTGTCCTGAAACATCTAAAAAACTCAGCTTAGAGAGCATAGGGCACTTCCACTCATGGGCGTATAAATTGGGAAAACTAAAAATCAGCAAGACACAGGCACCCCAAAGTTTAGGGCTGCTCTGTTGACAAGAACCTCCCCTTCGTTACACCTTAAATATCCCAGGAAAGAGAAAAATGGATAAAGAAGTTGTGGTCCTTATGTACAATGGAATATCACTCAGCCATGAAATCAACGTCATAAGGCTAGTAGCAGCATGATGAGTGGATTTAGGTACGACGATTCTAAGTGAAATAAGTCACAGAGAAAAAGACACTTATCATAAGATATCACTTATAGAGGGAATGTAAAAACCGCTACACTTGAACTGAATTACAAAACAGAACAGAGGCACACGTTTAGAAAACACACTATGGCTGCTTAACGGAAAAGGTGAGGTGCGTGATTCATAAAACAAGGGTTTCAAATTAGCTCAGATACCGTTCCATAAACCCAATATGTAACAGAAAGACCTACTCCTTACTCAGTGAACTGGACTCAACACCCCCTATTCACCGCCCAAGAATATATCTGAATAGTAAGAATCTTAAAACCTATATATTGATATCTCTCTGTAAGTGAGTCAAGTGGTTGTAAAGCGGCAGAAACACAGCAGTGAAAAGCAGCTAAACCCCATTATAAAAATCAATTACTTTAAAAATCCCATGAAACAAAGACAGTGAAAGAGAGAGAAATTCTTACAAAATTCATTCAGGGGCTGTGATGCCACCTGGATTGACCATATCTAGACCCACAGCTGATTGAGACATAATAAGGGTGGACACTCTTGGGCCTGAGATGTTTGGTGAGGTTGGGGGAGCAAACGCAGACCCTTTAAAGTACTACTGTGTGGTACCCATCCCATGGGTCCCAAATCTCCAGGTTCACGGGCATCTTCCTACATCGAAAACATGCATGAGAAACCCAGAAGATGGTACACCGTGAGATCGGGAAAGGTTTCTAAAACGCACCTCATTTCTCATCTCCTTGTGCTCGGGTTCGCCATTCCAGCCGCTTTACTAGCAATCTCCCTCCTTGGAGAATCAGCACCTCTAACCTCCTGTTCCGTACAGGTTGCAATTTGTCCTGAGGATGAAGAGGAAGAGGGGGAACCAATGAGAGACTAGCTCTAGGTGTTGGGAGAGGCAGAACTCACTCTATTTTCCCATCAGGAAGAAGAATTAACCACAGGCTCAGCCTGCAGCCCAGAACCAGAATAGGGCCTGAAGCAATCCTGCGCTTTTGCGGCCAGCTCCCAAGAAAGTGAGTTAAAAATGGAGCTCAGGGGCACTGCAATTCACAAACCTGCAGAGTTATAAATGATAACTCTCGTCCACAAATATATTGAGGGAAGGCAACGAAGAGGATTTGAAAGCAAGCCAGAATTGCAGGAAAGAGATATCAGGAGGTAGATTCGAATCGCCTTCAAAGCACAAGAAAAGCGGCAAAACCTCCACAATGATGCCCTTGGCCAAAAAGGGCGTATGCGTTTTTTCCTGAATATATTCAGGAAAAAACGCATACGCCCTTTATGGCCAACCGAGCAACCTGGAAAGGCAAATCAGCGCTACAAAGAAGTCTCGCTTCCCATCGGTCAAAAGGGCCATGCTGAATAAATTGTCAAAACCAGAAATGCAGGACAGGCCAAGGAGAAACGGGAGCCTTGCTACGCTGATGGGCGGGATGTAAATTGCCAACAGCCACTCTGGAGAAGTGTACGGTGTGTCCTGAAACATCTAAAAAACTCAGCTTAGAGAGCATAGGGCACTTCCACTCATGGGCGTATAAATTGGGAAAACTAAAAATCAGCAAGACACAGGCACCCCAAAGTTTAGGGCTGCTCTGTTGACAAGAACCTCCCCTTCGTTACACCTTAAATATCCCAGGAAAGTGAAAAATGGATAAAGAAGTTGTGGTCCGTATGTACAATGGAATATAACTCAGCCATGAAATCAACGTCATAAGGCTAGTAGCAGCATGATGAGTGGATTTAGGTACGACGATTCTAAGTGAAATAAGTCCCACAGAAAAAGACACTTATCATAAGATATCACTTATAGAGGGAATGTAAAAACCGCTACACTTGAACTGAATTACAAAACAGAACAGAGGCACACGTTTAGAAAACACACTATGGCTGCTTAACGGGAAAGGTGAGGTGGGGTGATGCATAAAACAAGGGTTTCAAATTAGCTCAGATACCGTTCCATAAACCAAATATGTAACAGACAAGACCTACTCCTTGCTCAGTGAACTGGACTCAACACCCCCTATTCACTGCCCAAGAACATATCTGACTAGGAAGTATCTTAAAACCTAAATATTGATATCTCTCTGTAAGTGAGTCAAGTGGGTGTAAAGCGGCAGAAACACAGCAGTGAAAAGCAGCTAAACCCCATTATAAAAATCAATTACTTTAAAAATCCCGTGAAACAAAGACAGTGAAAGAGAGAGAAATTCTTACCAAATTCGTTCAGGGGCTGTGATGCCACCTGGATTGACCATATCTAGAACCACAGCTGATTGAGACATAAGGGTGGACACTCAAGGGCTGAGAGGTTTGGTGAGGTTGGGGGAGCAAATGCAGACCCTTTAAAGTACTACTGCGTGGTACCCATCCCAGGGGTCCCAAATCTCCAGGTTCAAGGGCATCTGCCTACATCGAAAACATGCATGAGAAACCCAGAAGATGGTACACCGTGTGACCGAGAAAGGTTTCTAAAACGCAGCTCATTTCTCATCTCCTTGTGCTCGGGTTGGCCATTCCAGCCGCTTTACTAGCAATCTCCCTCCTTGGAGAATCAGCACCTTTAACCTCCTGTTCCGTACAGGTTGCAATTTGTCCTGAGGATGAACGGGAAGAGGGGGAACCAATGAGAGACTAGCTCTAGGTGTTGGGACAGGCACAGGTCACTCTATTTTCCCATCAGGAAGAAGAATTAACCACAGGCTCAGCCTGCCGCCCGGAACCAGAATAGGGCCTGAAGCAATCCTGCGCTTTTGCGGCCAGCTCCCAAGAAAGCGATTTGACAAATGGAGCTCAGTGGCACTGCAATTCACAAACCTGCATAGTTATAAATGATAACTCTCGTCCACAAATATATTGAGAGAAGGCAACGAAGAGGTTTTGAAAGCAAGGAAGAATTGCAGGAAACAGATTTCAGGAGGTAGATTCGAATCGCCTTCAAAGCACAGGAAAAGCGGCAAAACCTCGACAATGATGCCCTTGGCCAAAAAGGGCGTATGCGTTTTTTCCTGAATATATTCAAGAAAAAACGCATACGCCCTTTATGGCCAACCAAGCAACCTGGAAAGGCAAATCAGCGCTCCAAAGAAGTCTCGCTTCCCATCGGTCAATAGGGCCATGCTGAATAAAGTGCCAAAAGCAGAAATGCAGGACAGGCCATGGAGAAACGGGAGCCTTGCTACGCTGATGGGCGGGATGTAAATTGCCAACAGCCACTCTGGAGAAGTGTACGGTGTGTCCTGAAACATCTAAAAAACTCAGCTTAGAGAGCATAGGGCACTTCCACTCATGGGCGTATAAATTGGGAAAACTAAAAATCAGCAAGACACAGGCACCCCAAAGTTTAGGGCTGCTCTGTTGACAAGAACCTCCCCTTCGTTACACCTTAAATATCCCAGGAAAGAGAAAAATGGATAAAGAAGTTGTGGTCCTTATGTACAATGGAATATCACTCAGCCATGAAATCAACGTCATAAGGCTAGTAGCAGCATGATGAGTGGATTTAGGTACGACGATTCTAAGTGAAATAAGTCACAGAGAAAAAGACACTTATCATAAGATATCACTTATAGAGGGAATGTAAAAACCGCTACACTTGAACTGAATTACAAAACAGAACAGAGGCACACGTTTAGAAAACACACTATGGCTGCTTAACGGGAAAGGTGAGGTGGGGTGATGCATAAAACAAGGGTTTCAAATTAGCTCAGATACCGTTCCATAAACCAAATATGTAACAGACAAGACCTACTCCTTGCTCAGTGAACTGAGTCAACACCCCCTATTCACTGCCCAAGAATATATCTGACTAGGAAGTATCTTAAAACCTATATATTGATATCTCTCTGTAAGTGAGTCAAGTGGGTGTAAAGCGGCAGAAACACAGCAGTGAAAAGCAGCTAAACCCCATTATAAAAATCAATTACTTTAAAAATCCCGTGAAACAAAGTCAGTGAAAGAGAGAGAAATTCTTACCAAATTCGTTCAGGGGCTGTGATGCCACCTGGATTGACCATATCTAGACCCACAGCTGATTGAGACATAAGGGTGGACACTCAAGGGCTGAGAGGTTTGGTGAGGTTGGGGGAGCAAATGCAGACCCTTTAAAGTACTACTGCGTGGTACCCATCCCAGGGGTCCCAAATCTCCAGGTTCAAGGGCATCTGCCTACATCGAAAACATGCATGAGAAACCCAGAAGATGGTACACCGTGTGACCGAGAAAGGTTTCTAAAACGCAGCTCATTTCTCATCTCCTTGTGCTTGGGTTGGCCATTCCAGCCGCTTTACTAGCAATCTCCCTCCTTGGAGAATCAGCACCTTTAACCTCCTGTTCCGTACAGGTTGCAATTTGTCCTGAGGATGAACGGGAAGAGGGGGAACCAATGAGAGACTAGCTCTAGGTGTTGGGACAGGCACAGGTCACTCTATTTTCCCATCAGGAAGAAGAATTAACCACAGGCTCAGCCTGCCGCCCGGAACCAGAATAGGGCCTGAAGCAATCCTGCGCTTTTGCGGCCAGCTCCCAAGAAAGCGATTTGACAAATGGAGCTCAGGGGCACTGCAATTCACAAACCTGCATAGTTATAAATGATAACTCTCGTCCACAAATATATTGAGAGAAGGCAACGAAGAGGTTTTGAAAGCAAGGAAGAATTGCAGGAAACAGATTTCAGGAGGTAGATTCGAATCGCCTTCAAAGCACAGGAAAAGCGGCAAAACCTCGACAATGATGCCCTTGGCCAAAAAGGGCGTATGCGTTTTTTCCTGAATATATTCAAGAAAAAACGCATACGCCCTTTATGGCCAACCAAGCAACCTGGAAAGGCAAATCAGCGCTCCAAAGAAGTCTCGCTTCCCATCGGTCAATAGGGCCATGCTGAATAAAGTGTCAAAAGCAGAAATGCAGGACAGGCCATGGAGAAACGGGAGCCTTGCTACGCTGATGGGCGGGATGTAAATTGCCAACAGCCACTCTGGAGAAGTGTACGGTGTGTCCTGAAACATCTAAAAAACTCAGCTTACAGAGCATAGGGCACTTCCACTCATGGGCGTATAAATTGGGAAAACTAAAAATCAGCAAGACACAGGCACCCCAAAGTTTAGGGCTGCTCTGTTGACAAGAACCTCCCCTTCGTTACACCTTAAATATCCCAGGAAAGTGAAAAATGGATAAAGAAGTTGTGGTCCGTATGTACAATGGAATATAACTCAGCCATGAAATCAACGTCATAAGGCTAGTAGCAGCATGATGAGTGGATTTAGGTACGACGATTCTAAGTGAAATAAGTCCCACAGAAAAAGACACTTATCATAAGATATCACTTATAGAGGGAATGTAAAAACCGCTACACTTGAACTGAATTACAAAACAGAACAGAGGCACACGTTTAGAAAACACACTATGGCTGCTTAACGGGAAAGGTGAGGTGGGGTGATGCATAAAACAAGGGTTTCAAATTAGCTCAGATACCGTTCCATAAACCAAATATGTAACAGACAAGACCTACTCCTTGCTCAGTGAACTGGACTCAACACCCCCTATTCACTGCCCAAGAACATATCTGACTAGGAAGTATCTTAAAACCTATATATTGATATCTCTCTGTAAGTGAGTCAAGTGGGTGTAAAGCGGCAGAAACACAGCAGTGAAAAGCAGCTAAACCCCATTATAAAAATCAATTACTTTAAAAATCCCGTGAAACAAAGACAGTGAAAGAGAGAGAAATTCTTACCAAATTCGTTCAGGGGCTGTGATGCCACCTGGATTGACCATATCTAGACCCACAGCTGATTGAGACATAAGGGTGGACACTCAAGGGCTGAGAGGTTTGGTGAGGTTGGGGGAGCAAACGCAGACCCTTTAAAGTACTACTGCGTGGTACCCATCCCAGGGGTCCCAAATCTCCAGGTTCAAGGGCATCTGCCTACATCGAAAACATGCATGAGAAACCCAGAAGATGGTACACCGTGTGACCGAGAAAGGTTTCTAAAACGCAGCTCATTTCTCATCTCCTTGTGCTCGGGTTGGCCATTCCAGCCGCTTTACTAGCAATCTCCCTCCTTGGAGAATCAGCACCTTTAACCTCCTGTTCCGTACAGGTTGCAATTTGTCCTGAGGATGAACGGGAAGAGGGGGAACCAATGAGAGACTAGCTCTAGGTGTTGGGACAGGCACAGGTCACTCTATTTTCCCATCAGGAAGAAGAATTAACCACAGGCTCAGCCTGCCGCCCGGAACCAGAATAGGGCCTGAAGCAATCCTGCGCTTTTGCGGCCAGCTCCCAAGAAAGCGATTTGACAAATGGAGCTCAGTGGCACTGCAATTCACAAACCTGCATAGTTATAAATGATAACTCTCGTCCACAAATATATTGAGAGAAGGCAACGAAGAGGTTTTGAAAGCAAGGAAGAATTGCAGGAAACAGATTTCAGGAGGTAGATTCGAATCGCCTTCAAAGCACAGGAAAAGCGGCAAAACCTCGACAATGATGCCCTTGGCCAAAAAGGGCGTATGCGTTTTTTCCTGAATATATTCAAGAAAAAACGCATACGCCCTTTATGGCCAACCAAGCAACCTGGAAAGGCAAATCAGCGCTCCAAAGAAGTCTCGCTTCCCATCGGTCAATAGGGCCATGCTGAATAAAGTGTCAAAAGCAGAAATGCAGGACAGGCCATGGAGAAACGGGAGCCTTGCTACGCTGATGGGCGGGATGTAAATTGCCAACAGCCACTCTGGAGAAGTGTACGGTGTGTCCTGAAACATCTAAAAAACTCAGCTTAGAGAGCATAGGGCACTTCCACTCATGGGCGTATAAATTGGGAAAACTAAAAATCAGCAAGACACAGGCACCCCAAAGTTTAGGGCTGCTCTGTTGACAAGAACCTCCCCTTCGTTACACCTTAAATATCCCAGGAAAGAGAAAAATGGATAAAGAAGTTGTGGTCCTTATGTACAATGGAATATCACTCAGCCATGAAATCAACGTCATAAGGCTAGTAGCAGCATGATGAGTGGATTTAGGTACGACGATTCTAAGTGAAATAAGTCACAGAGAAAAAGACACTTATCATAAGATATCACTTATAGAGGGAATGTAAAAACCGCTACACTTGAACTGAATTACAAAACAGAACAGAGGCACACGTTTAGAAAACACACTATGGCTGCTTAACGGAAAAGGTGAGGTGCGTGATTCATAAAACAAGGGTTTCAAATTAGCTCAGATACCGTTCCATAAACCCAATATGTAACAGAAAGACCTACTCCTTACTCAGTGAACTGGACTCAACACCCCCTATTCACCGCCCAAGAATATATCTGAATAGTAAGAATCTTAAAACCTATATATTGATATCTCTCTGTAAGTGAGTCAAGTGGTTGTAAAGCGGCAGAAACACAGCAGTGAAAAGCAGCTAAACCCCATTATAAAAATCAATTACTTTAAAAATCCCATGAAACAAAGACAGTGAAAGAGAGAGAAATTCTTACAAAATTCATTCAGGGGCTGTGATGCCACCTGGATTGAGATATCTAGACCCACAGCTGATTGAGACATAATAAGGGTGGACACTCTTGGGCCTGAGATGTTTGGTGAGGTTGGGGGAGCAAACGCAGACCCTTTAAAGTACTACTGTGTGGTACCCATCCCATGGGTCCCAAATCTCCAGGTTCACGGGCATCTTCCTACATCGAAAACATGCATGAGAAACCCAGAAGATGGTACACCGTGAGATCGGGAAAGGTTTCTAAAACGCACCTCATTTCTCATCTCCTTGTGCTTGGGTTCGCCATTCCAGCCGCTTTACTAGCAATCTCCCTCCTTGGAGAATCAGCACCTCTAACCTCCTGTTCCGTACAGGTTGCAATTTGTCCTGAGGATGAAGAGGAAGAGGGGGAACCAATGAGAGACTAGCTCTAGGTGTTGGGAGAGGCAGAACTCACTCTATTTTCCCATCAGGAAGAAGAATTAACCACAGGCTCAGCCTGCAGCCCAGAACCAGAATAGGGCCTGAAGCAATCCTGCGCTTTTGCGGCCAGCTCCCAAGAAAGTGAGTTAAAAATGGAGCTCAGGGGCACTGCAATTCACAAACCTGCAGAGTTATAAATGATAACTCTCGTCCACAAATATATTGAGAGAAGGCAACGAAGAGGTTTTGAAAGCAAGGAAGAATTGCAGGAAACACATTTCAGGAGGTAGATTCGAATCGCCTTCAAAGCACAGGAAAAGCGGCAAAACCTCGACAATGATGCCCTTGGCCAAAAAGGGCGTATGCGTTTTTTCCTGAATATATTCAAGAAAAAACGCATACGCCCTTTATGGCCAACCAAGCAACCTGGAAAGGCAAATCAGCGCTCCAAAGAAGTCTCGCTTCCCATCGGTCAATAGGGCCATGCTGAATAAAGTGTCAAAAGCAGAAATGCAGGACAGGCCATGGAGAAACGGGAGCCTTGCTACGCTGATGGGCGGGATGTAAATTGCCAACAGCCACTCTGGAGAAGTGTACGGTGTGTCCTGAAACATCTAAAAAACTCAGCTTAGAGAGCATAGGGCACTTCCACTCATGGGCGTATAAATTGGGAAAACTAAAAATCAGCAAGACACAGGCACCCCAAAGTTTAGGGCTGCTCTGTTGACAAGAACCTCCCCTTCGTTACACCTTAAATATCCCAGGAAAGAGAAAAATGGATAAAGAAGTTGTGGTCCTTATGTACAATGGAATATCACTCAGCCATGAAATCAACGTCATAAGGCTAGTAGCAGCATGATGAGTGGATTTAGGTACGACGATTCTAAGTGAAATAAGTCACAGAGAAAAAGACACTTATCATAAGATATCACTTATAGAGGGAATGTAAAAACCGCTACACTTGAACTGAATTACAAAACAGAACAGAGGCACACGTTTAGAAAACACACTATGGCTGCTTAACGGGAAAGGTGAGGTGGGGTGATGCATAAAACAAGGGTTTCAAATTAGCTCAGATACCGTTCCATAAACCAAATATGTAACAGACAAGACCTACTCCTTGCTCAGTGAACTGGACTCAACACCCCCTATTCACTGCCCAAGAACATATCTGACTAGGAAGTATCTTAAAACCTAAATATTGATATCTCTCTGTAAGTGAGTCAAGTGGGTGTAAAGCGGCAGAAACACAGCAGTGAAAAGCAGCTAAACCCCATTATAAAAATCAATTACTTTAAAAATCCCGTGAAACAAAGACAGTGAAAGAGAGAGAAATTCTTACCAAATTCGTTCAGGGGCTGTGATGCCACCTGGATTGACCATATCTAGAACCACAGCTGATTGAGACATAAGGGTGGACACTCAAGGGCTGAGAGGTTTGGTGAGGTTGGGGGAGCAAATGCAGACCCTTTAAAGTACTACTGCGTGGTACCCATCCCAGGGGTCCCAAATCTCCAGGTTCAAGGGCATCTGCCTACATCGAAAACATGCATGAGAAACCCAGAAGATGGTACACCGTGTGACCGAGAAAGGTTTCTAAAACGCAGCTCATTTCTCATCTCCTTGTGCTCGGGTTGGCCATTCCAGCCGCTTTACTAGCAATCTCCCTCCTTGGAGAATCAGCACCTTTAACCTCCTGTTCCGTACAGGTTGCAATTTGTCCTGAGGATGAACGGGAAGAGGGGGAACCAATGAGAGACTAGCTCTAGGTGTTGGGACAGGCACAGGTCACTCTATTTTCCCATCAGGAAGAAGAATTAACCACAGGCTCAGCCTGCCGCCCGGAACCAGAATAGGGCCTGAAGCAATCCTGCGCTTTTGCGGCCAGCTCCCAAGAAAGCGATTTGACAAATGGAGCTCAGTGGCACTGCAATTCACAAACCTGCATAGTTATAAATGATAACTCTCGTCCACAAATATATTGAGAGAAGGCAACGAAGAGGTTTTGAAAGCAAGGAAGAATTGCAGGAAACAGATTTCAGGAGGTAGATTCGAATCGCCTTCAAAGCACAGGAAAAGCGGCAAAACCTCGACAATGATGCCCTTGGCCAAAAAGGGCGTATGCGTTTTTTCCTGAATATATTCAAGAAAAAACGCATACGCCCTTTATGGCCAACCAAGCAACCTGGAAAGGCAAATCAGCGCTCCAAAGAAGTCTCGCTTCCCATCGGTCAATAGGGCCATGCTGAATAAAGTGTCAAAAGCAGAAATGCAGGACAGGCCATGGAGAAACGGGAGCCTTGCTACGCTGATGGGCGGGATGTAAATTGCCAACAGCCACTCTGGAGAAGTGTACGGTGTGTCCTGAAACATCTAAAAAACTCAGCTTACAGAGCATAGGGCACTTCCACTCATGGGCGTATAAATTGGGAAAACTAAAAATCAGCAAGACACAGGCACCCCAAAGTTTAGGGCTGCTCTGTTGACAAGAACCTCCCCTTCGTTACACCTTAAATATCCCAGGAAAGAGAAAAATGGATAAAGAAGTTGTGGTCCTTATGTACAATGGAATATCACTCAGCCATGAAATCAACGTCATAAGGCTAGTAGCAGCATGATGAGTGGATTTAGGTACGACGATTCTAAGTGAAATAAGTCACAGAGAAAAAGACACTTATCATAAGATATCACTTATAGAGGGAATGTAAAAACCGCTACACTTGAACTGAATTACAAAACAGAACAGAGGCACACGTTTAGAAAACACACTATGGCTGCTTAACGGGAAAGGTGAGGTGGGGTGATGCATAAAACAAGGGTTTCAAATTAGCTCAGATACCGTTCCATAAACCAAATATGTAACAGACAAGACCTACTCCTTGCTCAGTGAACTGGACTCAACACCCCCTATTCACTGCCCAAGAACATATCTGACTAGGAAGTATCTTAAAACCTATATATTGATATCTCTCTGTAAGTGAGTCAAGTGGGTGTAAAGCGGCAGAAACACAGCAGTGAAAAGCAGCTAAACCCCATTATAAAAATCAATTACTTTAAAAATCCCGTGAAACAAAGACAGTGAAAGAGAGAGAAATTCTTACCAAATTCGTTCAGGGGCTGTGATGCCACCTGGATTGACCATATCTAGACCCACAGCTGATTGAGACATAAGGGTGGACACTCAAGGGCTGAGAGGTTTGGTGAGGTTGGGGGAGCAAACGCAGACCCTTTAAAGTACTACTGCGTGGTACCCATCCCAGGGGTCCCAAATCTCCAGGTTCAAGGGCATCTGCCTACATCGAAAACATGCATGAGAAACCCAGAAGATGGTACACCGTGTGACCGAGAAAGGTTTCTAAAACGCAGCTCATTTCTCATCTCCTTGTGCTCGGGTTGGCCATTCCAGCCGCTTTACTAGCAATCTCCCTCCTTGGAGAATCAGCACCTTTAACCTCCTGTTCCGTACAGGTTGCAATTTGTCCTGAGGATGAACGGGAAGAGGGGGAACCAATGAGAGACTAGCTCTAGGTGTTGGGACAGGCACAGGTCACTCTATTTTCCCATCAGGAAGAAGAATTAACCACAGGCTCAGCCTGCCGCCCGGAACCAGAATAGGGCCTGAAGCAATCCTGCGCTTTTGCGGCCAGCTCCCAAGAAAGCGATTTGACAAATGGAGCTCAGTGGCACTGCAATTCACAAACCTGCATAGTTATAAATGATAACTCTCGTCCACAAATATATTGAGAGAAGGCAACGAAGAGGTTTTGAAAGCAAGGAAGAATTGCAGGAAACAGATTTCAGGAGGTAGATTCGAATCGCCTTCAAAGCACAGGAAAAGCGGCAAAACCTCGACAATGATGCCCTTGGCCAAAAAGGGCGTATGCGTTTTTTCCTGAATATATTCAAGAAAAAACGCATACGCCCTTTATGGCCAACCAAGCAACCTGGAAAAGCAAATCAGCGCTCCAAAGAAGTCTCGCTTCCCATCGGTCAATAGGGCCATGCTGAATAAAGTGTCAAAAGCAGAAATGCAGGACAGGCCATGGAGAAACGGGAGCCTTGCTACGCTGATGGGCGGGATGTAAATTGCCAACAGCCACTCTGGAGAAGTGTACGGTGTGTCCTGAAACATCTAAAAAACTCAGCTTAGAGAGCATAGGGCACTTCCACTCATGGGCGTATAAATTGGGAAAACTAAAAATCAGCAAGACACAGGCACCCCAAAGTTTAGGGCTGCTCTGTTGACAAGAACCTCCCCTTCGTTACACCTTAAATATCCCAGGAAAGAGAAAAATGGATAAAGAAGTTGTGGTCCTTATGTACAATGGAATATCACTCAGCCATGAAATCAACGTCATAAGGCTAGTAGCAGCATGATGAGTGGATTTAGGTACGACGATTCTAAGTGAAATAAGTCACAGAGAAAAAGACACTTATCATAAGATATCACTTATAGAGGGAATGTAAAAACCGCTACACTTGAACTGAATTACAAAACAGAACAGAGGCACACGTTTAGAAAACACACTATGGCTGCTTAACGGGAAAGGTGAGGTGGGGTGATGCATAAAACAAGGGTTTCAAATTAGCTCAGATACCGTTCCATAAACCAAATATGTAACAGACAAGACCTACTCCTTGCTCAGTGAACTGAGTCAACACCCCCTATTCACTGCCCAAGAATATATCTGACTAGGAAGTATCTTAAAACCTATATATTGATATCTCTCTGTAAGTGAGTCAAGTGGGTGTAAAGCGGCAGAAACACAGCAGTGAAAAGCAGCTAAACCCCATTATAAAAATCAATTACTTTAAAAATCCCGTGAAACAAAGTCAGTGAAAGAGAGAGAAATTCTTACCAAATTCGTTCAGGGGCTGTGATGCCACCTGGATTGACCATATCTAGACCCACAGCTGATTGAGACATAAGGGTGGACACTCTTGGGCCTGAGACGTTTGGTGAGGTTGGGGGAGCAAACGCAGACACTTTAAAGTACTACTGCGTGGTACCCATCCCATGGGTCCCAAATCTCCAGGTTCAAGGGCATCTTCCTACATCGAAAACATGCATGAGAAACCCAGAAGATAGTACACCGTGTGATCGGGAAAGGTTTCTAAAACGCACCTCATTTCTCATCTCCTTGTGCTCGGGTTCGCCTTTCCAACCGCTTTACTAGCAATCTCCCTCCTTGGAGAATCAGCACCTCTAACCTCCTGTTCCGTACAGGTTGCAATTTGTCCTGAGGATGAAGAGGAAGAGGGGGAACCAATGAGAGACTAGCTCTAGGTGTTGGGAGAGGCAGAACTCACTCTATTTTCCCATCAGGAAGAAGAATTAACCACAGGCTCAGCCTGCAGCCCAGCACCAGAATAGGGCCTGAAGCAATCCTGCGCTTTTGCGGCCAGCTCCCAACAAAGCGAGTTAAAAATGGAGCTCAGGGGCACTGCAATTCACAAACCTGCAGAGTTATAAATGATAACTCTCGTCCACAAATATATCGAGGGAAGGCAACGAAGAGGATTTGAAAGCAAGGCAGAATTGCAGGAAAGAGATTTCAGGAAGTAGATTCGAATCGCCATTAAAGCACAGGAAAAGCGGCAAAACCTCGACAATGATGCCCTTGGCCAAAAAGGGCGTATGCGTTTGTTCCTGAATATATTCAGGAACAAACGCATACGCCCTTTTTGGCCAACCAAGCAACCTGGAAAGGCAAATCAGCGCTCCAAAGGAGTCTCGCTTCCCATCGGTCAAAAGGGCCATGCTGAATAAAGTGTCAAAACCAGAAATGCAAGACAGGCCAAGGCGAAACGGGAGCCTTGCTACGCTGATGGGCGGGATGAAAATTGGCAACAGCCACTCTGGAGAAGTGTACGGTGTGTTCTGAAACATCTAAAAAACTCAGCTTACAGAGCATAGGGCACTTCCACTCATGGGCGTATAAATTGGGAAAACTAAAAATCAGCAAGACACAGGCACCCCAAAGTTTAGGGCTGCTCTGTTGACAAGAACCTCCCCTTCGTTACACCTTAAATATCCCAGGAAAGTGAAAAATGGATAAAGAAGTTGTGGTCCGTATGTACAATGGAATATAACTCAGCCATGAAATCAACGTCATAAGGCTAGTAGCAGCATGATGAGTGGATTTAGGTACGACGATTCTAAGTGAAATAAGTCACACAGAAAAAGACACTTATCATAAGATATCACTTATAGAGGGAATGTAAAAACCGCTACACTTGAACTGAATTACAAAACAGAACAGAGGCACACGTTTAGAAAACACACTATGGCTGCTTAACGGGAAAGGTGAGGTGGGGTGATGCATAAAACAAGGGTTTCAAATTAGCTCAGATACCGTTCCATAAACCAAATATGTAACAGACAAGACCTACTCCTTGCTCAGTGAACTGGACTCAACACCCCCTATTCACTGCCCAAGAATATATCTGACTAGGAAGTATCTTAAAACCTATATATTGATATCTCTCTGTAAGTGAGTCAAGTGGGTGTAAAGCGGCAGAAACACAGCAGTGAAAAGCAGCTAAACCCCATTATAAAAATCAATTACTTTAAAAATCCCGTGAAACAAAGACAGTGAAAGAGAGAGAAATTCTTACCAAATTCGTTCAGGGGCTGTGATGCCACCTGGATTGACCATATCTAGAACCACAGCTGATTGAGACATAAGGGTGGACACTCAAGGGCTGAGAGGTTTGGTGAGGTTGGGGGAGCAAACGCAGACCCTTTAAAGTACTACTGCGTGGTACCCATCCCAGGGGTCCCAAATCTCCAGGTTCAAGGGCATCTGCCTACATCGAAAACATGCATGAGAAACCCAGAAGATGGTACACCGTGTGACCGAGAAAGGTTTCTAAAACGCAGCTCATTTCTCATCTCCTTGTGCTCGGGTTGGCCATTCCAGCCGCTTTACTAGCAATCTCCCTCCTTGGAGAATCAGCACCTTTAACCTCCTGTTCCGTACAGGTTGCAATTTGTCCTGAGGATGAACGGGAAGAGGGGGAACCAATGAGAGACTAGCTCTAGGTGTTGGGACAGGCACAGGTCACTCTATTTTCCCATCAGGAAGAAGAATTAACCACAGGCTCAGCCTGCCGCCCGGAACCAGAATAGGGCCTGAAGCAATCCTGCGCTTTTGCGGCCAGCTCCCAAGAAAGCGATTTGACAAATGGAGCTCAGTGGCACTGCAATTCACAAACCTGCATAGTTATAAATGATAACTCTCGTCCACAAATATATTGAGAGAAGGCAACGAAGAGGTTTTGAAAGCAAGGAAGAATTGCAGGAAACAGATTTCAGGAGGTAGATTCGAATCGCCTTCAAAGCACAGGAAAAGCGGCAAAACCTCGACAATGATGCCCTTGGCCAAAAAGGGCGTATGCGTTTTTTCCTGAATATATTCAAGAAAAAACGCATACGCCCTTTATGGCCAACCAAGCAACCTGGAAAGGCAAATCAGCGCTCCAAAGAAGTCTCGCTTCCCATCGGTCAATAGGGCCATGCTGAATAAAGTGTCAAAAGCAGAAATGCAGGACAGGCCATGGAGAAACGGGAGCCTTGCTACGCTGATGGGCGGGATGTAAATTGCCAACAGCCACTCTGGAGAAGTGTACGGTGTGTCCTGAAACATCTAAAAAACTCAGCTTAGAGAGCATAGGGCACTTCCACTCATGGGCGTATAAATTGGGAAAACTAAAAATCAGCAAGACACAGGCACCCCAAAGTTTAGGGCTGCTCTGTTGACAAGAACCTCCCCTTCGTTACACCTTAAATATCCCAGGAAAGAGAAAAATGGATAAAGAAGTTGTGGTCCTTATGTACAATGGAATATCACTCAGCCATGAAATCAACGTCATAAGGCTAGTAGCAGCATGATGAGTGGATTTAGGTACGACGATTCTAAGTGAAATAAGTCACAGAGAAAAAGACACTTATCATAAGATATCACTTATAGAGGGAATGTAAAAACCGCTACACTTGAACTGAATTACAAAACAGAACAGAGGCACACGTTTAGAAAACACACTATGGCTGCTTAACGGAAAAGGTGAGGTGCGTGATTCATAAAACAAGGGTTTCAAATTAGCTCAGATACCGTTCCATAAACCCAATATGTAACAGAAAGACCTACTCCTTACTCAGTGAACTGGACTCAACACCCCCTATTCACCGCCCAAGAATATATCTGAATAGTAAGAATCTTAAAACCTATATATTGATATCTCTCTGTAAGTGAGTCAAGTGGTTGTAAAGCGGCAGAAACACAGCAGTGAAAAGCAGCTAAACCCCATTATAAAAATCAATTACTTTAAAAATCCCATGAAACAAAGACAGTGAAAGAGAGAGAAATTCTTACAAAATTCATTCAGGGGCTGTGATGCCACCTGGATTGACCATATCTAGACCCACAGCTGATTGAGACATAATAAGGGTGGACACTCTTGGGCCTGAGATGTTTGGTGAGGTTGGGGGAGCAAACGCAGACCCTTTAAAGTACTACTGTGTGGTACCCATCCCATGGGTCCCAAATCTCCAGGTTCACGGGCATCTTCCTACATCGAAAACATGCATGAGAAACCCAGAAGATGGTACACCGTGAGATCGGGAAAGGTTTCTAAAACGCACCTCATTTCTCATCTCCTTGTGCTCGGGTTCGCCATTCCAGCCGCTTTACTAGCAATCTCCCTCCTTGGAGAATCAGCACCTCTAACCTCCTGTTCCGTACAGGTTGCAATTTGTCCTGAGGATGAAGAGGAAGAGGGGGAACCAATGAGAGACTAGCTCTAGGTGTTGGGAGAGGCAGAACTCACTCTATTTTCCCATCAGGAAGAAGAATTAACCACAGGCTCAGCCTGCAGCCCAGAACCAGAATAGGGCCTGAAGCAATCCTGCGCTTTTGCGGCCAGCTCCCAAGAAAGTGAGTTAAAAATGGAGCTCAGGGGCACTGCAATTCACAAACCTGCAGAGTTATAAATGATAACTCTCGTCCACAAATATATTGAGGGAAGGCAACGAAGAGGATTTGAAAGCAAGCCAGAATTGCAGGAAAGAGATATCAGGAGGTAGATTCGAATCGCCTTCAAAGCACAAGAAAAGCGGCAAAACCTCGACAATGATGCCCTTGGCCAAAAAGGGCGTATGCGTTTTTTCCTGAATATATTCAGGAAAATACGCATACGCCCTTTTTGGCCAACCGAGCAACCTGGAAAGGCAAATCAGCGCTACAAAGAAGTCTCGCTTCCCATCGGTCAAAAGGGCCATGCTGAATAAATTGTCAAAACCAGAAATGCAGGACAGGCCAAGGAGAAACGGGAGCCTTGCTACGCTGATGGGCGGGATGTAAATTGCCAACAGCCACTCTGGAGAAGTGTACGGTGTGTCCTGAAACATCTAAAAAACTCAGCTTAGAGAGCATAGGGCACTTCCACTCATGGTCGTATAAATTGGGAAAACTAAAAATCAGCAAGACACAGGCACCCCAAAGTTTAGGGCTGCTCTGTTGACAAGAACCTCCCCTTCGTTACACCTTAAATATCCGAGGAAAGTGAAAAATGGATAAAGAAGTTGTGGTCCGTATGTACAATGGAATATAACTCAGCCATGAAATCAACGTCATAAGGCTAGTAGCAGCATGATGAGTGGATTTAGGTACGACGATTCTAAGTGAAATAAGTCACACAGAAAAAGACACTTATCATAAGATATCACTTATAGAGGGAATGTAAAAACCGCTACACTTGAACTGAATTACAAAACAGAACAGAGGCACACGTTTAGAAAACACACTATGGCTGCTTAACGGGAAAGGTGAGGTGGGGTGATGCATAAAACAAGGGTTTCAAATTAGCTCAGATACCGTTCCATAAACCAAATATGTAACAGACAAGACCTACTCCTTGCTCAGTGAACTGGACTCAACACGCCCTATTCACTGCCCAAGAATATATCTGACTAGGAAGAATCTTAAAACCTATATATTGATATCTCTCTGTAAGTGAGTCAAGTGGGTGTAAAGCGGCAGAAACACAGCAGTGAAAAGCAGCTAAACCCCATTATAAAAATCAATTACTTTAAAAATCCCGTGAAACAAAGACAGTGAAAGAGAGAGAAATTCTTACCAAATTCGTTCAGGGGCTGTGATGCCACCTGGATTGACCATATCTAGACCCACAGCTGATTGAGACATAAGGGTGGACACTCTTGGGCCTGAGACGTTTGGTGAGGTTGGGGGAGCAAACGCAGACAGTTTAAAGTACTACTGCGTGGTACCCATCCCATGGGTCCCAAATCTCCAGGTTCAAGGGCATCATCCTACATCGAAAACATGCATGAGAAACCCAGAAGATGGTACACCGTGTGATCGGGAAAGGTTTCTAAAACGCACCTCATTTCTCATCTCCTTGTGCTCGGGTTCGCCTTTCCAGCCGCTTTACTAGCAATCTCCCTCCTTGGAGAATCAGCACCTCTAACCTCCTGTTCCGTACAGGTTGCAATTTGTCCTGAGGATGAAGAGGAAGAGGGGGAACCAATGAGAGACTAGCTCTAGGTGTTGGGAGAGGCAGAACTCACTCTATTTTCCCATCAGGAAGAAGAATTAACGACAGGCTCAGCCTGCAGCCCAGCACCAGAATAGGGCCTGAAGCAATCCTGCGCTTTTGCGGCCAGCTCCCAACAAAGCGAGTTAAAAATGGAGCTCAGGGGCACTGCAATTCACAAACCTGCAGAGTTATAAATGATAACTCTCGTCCACAAATATATCGAGGGAAGGCAACGAAGAGGATTTGAAAGCAAGGCAGAATTGCAGGAAACAGATTTCAGGAGGTAGATTCGAATCGCCATTAAAGCACAGGAAAAGCGGCAAAACCTCGACAATGATGCCCTTGGCCAAAAAGGGCGTATGCGTTTGTTCCTGAATATATTCAGGAACAAACGCATACGCCCTTTTTGGCCAACCAAGCAACCTGGAAAGGCAAATCTGCGCTCCAAAGGAGTCTCGCTTCCCATCGGTCAAAAGGGCCATGCTGAATAAAGTGTCAAAACCAGAAATGCAAGACAGGCCAAGGAGAAACGGGAGCCTTGCTACGCTGATGGGCGGGATGAAAATTGGCAACAGCCACTCTGGAGAAGTGTACGGTGTGTTCTGAAACATCTAAAAAACTCAGCTTACAGAGCATAGGGCACTTCCACTCATGGGCGTATAAATTGGGAAAACTAAAAATCAGCAAGACACAGGCACCCCAAAGTTTAGGGCTGCTCTGTTGACAAGAACCTCCCCTTCGTTACACCTTAAATATCCCAGGAAAGAGAAAAATGGATAAAGAAGTTGTGGTCCGTATGTACAATGGAATATAACTCAGCCATGAAATCAACGTCATAAGGCTAGTAGCAGCATGATGAGTGGATTTAGGTACGACGATTCTAAGTGAAATAAGTCACACAGAAAAAGACACTTATCATAAGATATCACTTATAGAGGGAATGTAAAAACCGCTACACTTGAACTGAATTACAAAACAGAACAGAGGCACACGTTTAGAAAACACACTATGGCTGCTTAACGGGAAAGGTGAGGTGGGGTGATGCATAAAACAAGGGTTTCAAATTAGCTCAGATACCGTTCCATAAACCAAATATGTAACAGACAAGACCTACTCCTTGCTCAGTGAACTGAGTCAACACCCCCTATTCACTGCCCAAGAATATATCTGACTAGGAAGTATCTTAAAACCTATATATTGATATCTCTCTGTAAGTGAGTCAAGTGGGTGTAAAGCGGCAGAAACACAGCAGTGAAAAGCAGCTAAACCCCATTATAAAAATCAATTACTTTAAAAATCCCGTGAAACAAAGACAGTGAAAGAGAGAGAAATTCTTACCAAATTCGTTCAGGGGCTGTGATGCCACCTGGATTGACCATATCTAGACCCACAGCTGATTGAGACATAAGGGTGGACACTCAAGGGCTGAGAGGTTTGGTGAGGTTGGGGGAGCAAATGCAGACCCTTTAAAGTACTACTGCGTGGTACCCATCCCAGGGGTCCCAAATCTCCAGGTTCAAGGGCATCTGCCTACATCGTAAACATGCATGAGAAACCCAGAAGATGGTACACCGTGTGACCGAGAAAGGTTTCTAAAACGCAGCTCATTTCTCATCTCCTTGTGCTCGGGTTGGCCATTCCAGCCGCTTTACTAGCAATCTCCCTCCTTGGAGAATCAGCACCTTTAACCTCCTGTTCCGTACAGGTTGCAATTTGTCCTGAGGATGAACGGGAAGAGGGGAAACCAATGAGAGACTAGCTCTAGGTGTTGGGACAGGCACAGGTCACTCTATTTTCCCATCAGGAAGAAGAATTAACCACAGGCTCAGCCTGCCGCCCGGAACCAGAATAGGGCCTGAAGCAATCCTGCGCTTTTGCGGCCAGCTCCCAAGAAAGTGATTTGACAAATGGAGCTCAGGGGCACTGCAATTCACAAACCTGCATAGTTATAAATGATAACTCTCGTCCACAAATATATTGAGAGAAGGCAACGAAGAGGTTTTGAAAGCAAGGAAGAATTGCAGGAAACAGATTTCAGGAGGTAGATTCGAATCGCCTTCAAAGCACAGGAAAAGCGGCAAAACCTCGACAATGATGCCCTTGGCCAAAAAGGGCGTATGCGTTTTTTCCTGAATATATTCAAGAAAAAACGCATACGCCCTTTATGGCCAACCAAGCAACCTGGAAAGGCAAATCAGCGCTCCAAAGAAGTCTCGCTTCCCATTGGTCAATAGGGCCATGCTGAATAAAGTGTCAAAAGCAGAAATGCAGGACAGGCCATGGAGAAACGGGAGCCTTGCTACGCTGATGGGCGGGATGTAAATTGCCAACAGCCACTCTGGAGAAGTGTACGGTGTGTCCTGAAACATCTAAAAAACTCAGCTTAGAGAGCATAGGGCACTTCCACTCATGGGCGTATAAATTGGGAAAACTAAAAATCAGCAAGACACAGGCACGCCAAAGTTTAGGGCTGCTTTGTTGACAAGAACCTCCCCTTCGTTACACCTTAAATATCCCAGGAAAGAGAAAAATGGATAAAGAAGTTGTGGTCCTTATGTACAATGGAATATCACTCAGCCATGAAATCAACGTCATAAGGCTAGTAGCAGCATGATGAGTGGATTTAGGTACGACGATTCTAAGTGAAATAAGTCACAGAGAAAAAGACACTTATCATAAGATATCACTTATAGAGGGAATGTAAAAACCGCTACACTTGAACTGAATTACAAAACAGAACAGAGGCACACGTTTAGAAAACACACTATGGCTGCTTAACGGAAAAGGTGAGGTGCGTGATTCATAAAACAAGGGTTTCAAATTAGCTCTGATACCGTTCCATAAACCCAATATGTAACAGAAAGACCTACTCCTTACTCAGTGAACTGGACTCAACACCCCCTATTCACCGCCCAAGAATATATCTGAATAGTAAGAATCTTAAAACCTATATATTGATATCTCTCTGTAAGTGAGTCAAGTGGTTGTAAAGCGGCAGAAACACAGCAGTGAAAAGCAGCTAAACCCCATTATAAAAATCAATTACTTTAAAAATCCCATGAAACAAAGACAGTGAAAGAGAGAGAAATTCTTACAAAATTCATTCAGGGGCTGTGATGCCACCTGGATTGACCATATCTAGACCCACAGCTGATTGAGACATAATAAGGGTGGACACTCTTGGGCCTGAGATGTTTGGTGAGGTTGGGGGAGCAAACGCAGACCCTTTAAAGTACTACTGTGTGGTACCCATCCCATGGGTCCCAAATCTCCAGGTTCACGGGCATCTTCCTACATCGAAAACATGCATGAGAAACCCAGAAGATGGTACACCGTGAGATCGGGAAAGGTTTCTAAAACGCACCTCATTTCTCATCTCCTTGTGCTCGGGTTCGCCATTCCAGCCGCTTTACTAGCAATCTCCCTCCTTGGAGAATCAGCACCTCTAACCTCCTGTTCCGTACAGGTTGCAATTTGTCCTGAGGATGAAGAGGAAGAGGGGGAACCAATGAGAGACTAGCTCTAGGTGTTGGGAGAGGCAGAACTCACTCTATTTTCCCATCAGGAAGAAGAATTAACCACAGGCTCAGCCTGCAGCCCAGAACCAGAATAGGGCCTGAAGCAATCCTGCGCTTTTGCGGCCAGCTCCCAAGAAAGTGAGTTAAAAATGGAGCTCAGGGGCACTGCAATTCACAAACCTGCAGAGTTATAAATGATAACTCTCGTCCACAAATATATTGAGGGAAGGCAACGAAGAGGATTTGAAAGCAAGCCACAATTGCAGGAAAGAGATATCAGGAGGTAGATTCGAATCGCCTTCAAAGCACAAGAAAAGCGGCAAAACCTCCACAATGATGCCCTTGGTCAAAAAGGGCGTATGCGTTTTTTCCTGAATATATTCAGGAAAAAACGCATACGCCCTTTTTGGCCAACCAAGCAACCTGGAAAGGCAAATCAGCGCTACAAAGAAGTCTCGCTTCCCATCGGTCAAAAGGGCCATGCTGAATAAAGTGTCAAAACCAGAAATGCAGGACAGGCCAAGGAGAAACGGGAGCCTTGCTACGCTGATGGGCGGGATGTAAATTGCCAACAGCCACTCTGGAGAAGTGTACGGTGTGTCCTGAAACATCTAAAAAACTCAGCTTAGAGAGCATAGGGCACTTCCACTCATGGTCGTATAAATTGGGAAAACTAAAAATCAGCAAGACACAGGCACCCCAAAGTTTAGGGCTGCTCTGTTGACAAGAACCTCCCCTTCGTTACACCTTAAATATCCCAGGAAAGTGAAAAATGGATAAAGAAGTTGTGGTCCGTATGTACAATGGAATATAACTCAGCCATGAAATCAACGTCATAAGGCTAGTAGCAGCATGATGAGTGGATTTAGGTACGACGATTCTAAGTGAAATAAGTCACACAGAAAAAGACACTTATCATAAGATATCACTTATAGAGGGAATGTAAAAACCGCTACACTTGAACTGAATTACAAAACAGAACAGAGGCACACGTTTAGAAAACACACTATGGCTGCTTAACGGGAAAGGTGAGGTGGGGTGATGCATAAAACAAGGGTTTCAAATTAGCTCAGATACCGTTCCATAAACCAAATATGTAACAGACAAGACCTACTCCTTGCTCAGTGAACTGGACTCAACACCCCCTATTCACTGCCCAAGAATATATCTGACTAGGAAGAATCTTAAAACCTATATATTGATATCTCTCTGTAAGTGAGTCAAGTGGGTGTAAAGCGGCAGAAACACAGCAGTGAAAAGCAGCTAAACCCCATTATAAAAATCAATTACTTTAAAAATCCCGTGAAACAAAGACAGTGAAAGAGAGAGAAATTCTTACCAAATTCGTTCAGGGGCTGTGATGCCACCTGGATTGACCATATCTAGACCCACAGCTGATTGAGACATAAGGGTGGACACTCTTGGGCCTGAGACGTTTGGTGAGGTTGGGGGAGCAAACGCAGACAGTTTAAAGTACTACTGCGTGGTACCCATCCCATGGGTCCCAAATCTCCAGGTTCAAGGGCATCATCCTACATCGAAAACATGCATGAGAAACCCAGAAGATGGTACACCGTGTGATCGGGAAAGGTTTCTAAAACGCACCTCATTTCTCATCTCCTTGTGCTCGGGTTCGCCTTTCCAGCCGCTTTACTAGCAATCTCCCTCCTTGGAGAATCAGCACCTCTAACCTCCTGTTCCGTACAGGTTGCAATTTGTCCTGAGGATGAAGAGGAAGAGGGGGAACCAATGAGAGACTAGCTCTAGGTGTTGGGAGAGGCAGAACTCACTCTATTTTCCCATCAGGAAGAAGAATTAACGACAGGCTCAGCCTGCAGCCCAGAACCAGAATAGGGCCTGAAGCAATCCTGCGCTTTTGCGGCCAGCTCCCAACAAAGCGAGTTAAAAATGGAGCTCAGGGGCACTGCAATTCACAAACCTGCAGAGTTATAAATGATAACTCTCGTCCACAAATATATCGAGGGAAGGCAACGAAGAGGATTTGAAAGCAAGGCAGAATTGCAGGAAACAGATTTCAGGAGGTAGATTCGAATCGCCATTAAAGCACAGGAAAAGCGGCAAAACCTCGACAATGATGCCCTTGGCCAAAAAGGGCGTATGCGTTTGTTCCTGAATATATTCAGGAACAAACGCATACGCCCTTTTTGGCCAACCAAGCAACCTGGAAAGGCAAATCTGCGCTCCAAAGGAGTCTCGCTTCCCATCGGTCAAAAGGGCCATGCTGAATAAAGTGTCAAAACCAGAAATGCAAGACAGGCCAAGGAGAAACGGGAGCCTTGCTACGCTGATGGGCGGGATGAAAATTGGCAACAGCCACTCTGGAGAAGTGTACGGTGTGTTCTGAAACATCTAAAAAACTCAGCTTACAGAGCATAGGGCACTTCCACTCATGGGCGTATAAATTGGGAAAACTAAAAATCAGCAAGACACAGGCACCCCAAAGTTTAGGGCTGCTCTGTTGACAAGAACCTCCCCTTCGTTACACCTTAAATATCCCAGGAAAGAGAAAAATGGATAAAGAAGTTGTGGTCCGTATGTACAATGGATTATAACTCAGCCATGAAATCAACGTCATAAGGCTAGTAGCAGCATGATGAGTGGATTTAGGTACGACGATTCTAAGTGAAATAAGTCACACAGAAAAAGACACTTATCATAAGATATCACTTATAGAGGGAATGTAAAAACCGCTACACTTGAACTGAATTACAAAACAGAACAGAGGCACACGTTTAGAAAACACACTATGGCTGCTTAACGGGAAAGGTGAGGTGGGGTGATGCATAAAACAAGGGTTTCAAATTAGCTCAGATACCGTTCCATAAACCAAATATGTAACAGACAAGACCTACTCCTTGCTCAGTGAACTGAGTCAACACCCCCTATTCACTGCCCAAGAATATATCTGACTAGGAAGTATCTTAAAACCTATATATTGATATCTCTCTGTAAGTGAGTCAAGTGGGTGTAAAGCGGCAGAAACACAGCAGTGAAAAGCAGCTAAACCCCATTATAAAAATCAATTACTTTAAAAATCCCGTGAAACAAAGACAGTGAAAGAGAGAGAAATTCTTACCAAATTCGTTCAGGGGCTGTGATGCCACCTGGATTGACCATATCTAGACCCACAGCTGATTGAGACATAAGGGTGGACACTCAAGGGCTGAGAGGTTTGGTGAGGTTGGGGGAGCAAATGCAGACCCTTTAAAGTACTACTGCGTGGTACCCATCCCAGGGGTCCCAAATCTCCAGGTTCAAGGGCATCTGCCTACATCGTAAACATGCATGAGAAACCCAGAAGATGGTACACCGTGTGACCGAGAAAGGTTTCTAAAACGCAGCTCATTTCTCATCTCCTTGTGCTCGGGTTGGCCATTCCAGCCGCTTTACTAGCAATCTCCCTCCTTGGAGAATCAGCACCTTTAACCTCCTGTTCCGTAAAGGTTGCAATTTGTCCTGAGGATGAACGGGAAGAGGGGAAACCAATGAGAGACTAGCTCTAGGTGTTGGGACAGGCACAGGTCACTCTATTTTCCCATCAGGAAGAAGAATTAACCACAGGCTCAGCCTGCCGCCCGGAACCAGAATAGGGCCTGAAGCAATCCTGCGCTTTTGCGGCCAGCTCCCAAGAAAGCGATTTGACAAATGGAGCTCAGGGGCACTGCAATTCACAAACCTGCATAGTTATAAATGATAACTCTCGTCCACAAATATATTGAGAGAAGGCAACGAAGAGGTTTTGAAAGCAAGGAAGAATTGCAGGAAACAGATTTCAGGAGGTAGATTCGAATCGCCTTCAAAGCACAGGAAAAGCGGCAAAACCTCGACAATGATGCCCTTGGCCAAAAAGGGCGTATGCGTTTTTTCCTGAATATATTCAAGAAAAAACGCATACGCCCTTTATGGCCAACCAAGCAACCTGGAAAGGCAAATCAGCGCTCCAAAGAAGTCTCGCTTCCCATCGGTCAATAGGGCCATGCTGAATAAAGTGTCAAAAGCAGAAATGCAGGACAGGCCATGGAGAAACGGGAGCCTTGCTACGCTGATGGGCGGGATGTAAATTGCCAACAGCCACTCTGGAGAAGTGTACGGTGTGTCCTGAAACATCTAAAAAACTCAGCTTAGAGAGCATAGGGCACTTCCACTCATGGGCGTATAAATTGGGAAAACTAAAAATCAGCAAGACACAGGCACCCCAAAGTTTAGGGCTGCTCTGTTGACAAGAACCTCCCCTTCGTTACACCTTAAATATCCCAGGAAAGAGAAAAATGGATAAAGAAGTTGTGGTCCTTATGTACAATGGAATATCACTCAGCCATGAAATCAACGTCATAAGGCTAGTAGCAGCATGATGAGTGGATTTAGGTACGACGATTCTAAGTGAAATAAGTCACAGAGAAAAAGACACTTATCATAAGATATCACTTATAGAGGGAATGTAAAAACCGCTACACTTGAACTGAATTACAAAACAGAACAGAGGCACACGTTTAGAAAACACACTATGGCTGCTTAACGGAAAAGGTGAGGTGCGTGATTCATAAAACAAGGGTTTCAAATTAGCTCAGATACCGTTCCATAAACCCAATATGTAACAGAAAGACCTACTCCTTACTCAGTGAACTGGACTCAACACCCCCTATTCACCGCCCAAGAATATATCTGAATAGTAAGAATCTTAAAACCTATATATTGATATCTCTCTGTAAGTGAGTCAAGTGGTTGTAAAGCGGCAGAAACACAGCAGTGAAAAGCAGCTAAACCCCATTATAAAAATCAATTACTTTAAAAATCCCATGAAACAAAGACAGTGAAAGAGAGAGAAATTCTTACAAAATTCATTCAGGGGCTGTGATGCCACCTGGATTGACCATATCTAGACCCACAGCTGATTGAGACATAATAAGGGTGGACACTCTTGGGCCTGAGATGTTTGGTGAGGTTGGGGGAGCAAACGCAGACCCTTTAAAGTACTACTGTGTGGTACCCATCCCATGGGTCCCAAATCTCCAGGTTCACGGGCATCTTCCTACATCGAAAACATGCATGAGAAACCCAGAAGATGGTACACCGTGAGATCGGGAAAGGTTTCTAAAACGCACCTCATTTCTCATCTCCTTGTGCTCGGGTTCGCCATTCCAGCCGCTTTACTAGCAATCTCCCTCCTTGGAGAATCAGCACCTCTAACCTCCTGTTCCGTACAGGTTGCAATTTGTCCTGAGGATGAAGAGGAAGAGGGGGAACCAATGAGAGACTAGCTCTAGGTGTTGGGAGAGGCAGAACTCACTCTATTTTCCCATCAGGAAGAAGAATTAACCACAGGCTCAGCCTGCAGCCCAGAACCAGAATAGGGCCTGAAGCAATCCTGCGCTTTTGCGGCCAGCTCCCAAGAAAGTGAGTTAAAAATGGAGCTCAGGGGCACTGCAATTCACAAACCTGCAGAGTTATAAATGATAACTCTCGTCCACAAATATATTGAGGGAAGGCAACGAAGAGGATTTGAAAGCAAGCCACAATTGCAGGAAAGAGATATCAGGAGGTAGATTCGAATCGCCTTCAAAGCACAAGAAAAGCGGCAAAACCTCCACAATGATGCCCTTGGTCAAAAAGGGCGTATGCGTTTTTTCCTGAATATATTCAGGAAAAAACGCATACGCCCTTTTTGGCCAACCAAGCAACCTGGAAAGGCAAATCAGCGCTACAAAGAAGTCTCGCTTCCCATCGGTCAAAAGGGCCATGCTGAATAAAGTGTCAAAACCAGAAATGCAGGACAGGCCAAGGAGAAACGGGAGCCTTGCTACGCTGATGGGCGGGATGTAAATTGCCAACAGCCACTCTGGAGAAGTGTACGGTGTGTCCTGAAACATCTAAAAAACTCAGCTTAGAGAGCATAGGGCACTTCCACTCATGGTCGTATAAATTGGGAAAACTAAAAATCAGCAAGACACAGGCACCCCAAAGTTTAGGGCTGCTCTGTTGACAAGAACCTCCCCTTCGTTACACCTTAAATATCCCAGGAAAGTGAAAAATGGATAAAGAAGTTGTGGTCCGTATGTACAATGGAATATAACTCAGCCATGAAATCAACGTCATAAGGCTAGTAGCAGCATGATGAGTGGATTTAGGTACGACGATTCTAAGTGAAATAAGTCACACAGAAAAAGACACTTATCATAAGATATCACTTATAGAGGGAATGTAAAAACCGCTACACTTGAACTGAATTACAAAACAGAACAGAGGCACACGTTTAGAAAACACACTATGGCTGCTTAACGGGAAAGGTGAGGTGGGGTGATGCATAAAACAAGGGTTTCAAATTAGCTCAGATACCGTTCCATAAACCAAATATGTAACAGACAAGACCTACTCCTTGCTCAGTGAACTGGACTCAACACCCCCTATTCACTGCCCAAGAATATATCTGACTAGGAAGAATCTTAAAACCTATATATTGATATCTCTCTGTAAGTGAGTCAAGTGGGTGTAAAGCGGCAGAAACACAGCAGTGAAAAGCAGCTAAACCCCATTATAAAAATCAATTACTTTAAAAATCCCGTGAAACAAAGACAGTGAAAGAGAGAGAAATTCTTACCAAATTCGTTCAGGGGCTGTGATGCCACCTGGATTGACCATATCTAGACCCACAGCTGATTGAGACATAAGGGTGGACACTCTTGGGCCTGAGACGTTTGGTGAGGTTGGGGGAGCAAACGCAGACACTTTAAAGTACTACTGCGTGGTACCCATCCCATGGGTCCCAAATCTCCAGGTTCAAGGGCATCTTCCTACATCGAAAACATGCATGAGAAACCCAGAAGATAGTACACCGTGTGATCGGGAAAGGTTTCTAAAACGCACCTCATTTCTCATCTCCTTGTGCTCGGGTTCGCCTTTCCAACCGCTTTACTAGCAATCTCCCTCCTTGGAGAATCAGCACCTCTAACCTCCTGTTCCGTACAGGTTGCAATTTGTCCTGAGGATGAAGAGGAAGAGGGGGAACCAATGAGAGACTAGCTCTAGGTGTTGGGAGAGGCAGAACTCACTCTATTTTCCCATCAGGAAGAAGAATTAACCACAGGCTCAGCCTGCAGCGCAGCACCAGAATAGGGCCTGAAGCAATCCTGCGCTTTTGCGGCCAGCTCCCAACAAAGCGAGTTAAAAATGGAGCTCAGGGGCACTGCAATTCACAAACCTGCAGAGTTATAAATGATAACTCTCGTCCACAAATATATCGAGGGAAGGCAACGAAGAGGATTTGAAAGCAAGGCAGAATTGCAGGAAAGAGATTTCAGGAAGTAGATTCGAATCGCCATTAAAGCACAGGAAAAGCGGCAAAACCTCGACAATGATGCCCTTGGCCAAAAAGGGCGTATGCGTTTGTTCCTGAATATATTCAGGAACAAACGCATACGCCCTTTTTGGCCAACCAAGCAACCTGGAAAGGCAAATCAGCGCTCCAAAGGAGTCTCGCTTCCCATCGGTCAAAAGGGCCATGCTGAATAAAGTGTCAAAACCAGAAATGCAAGACAGGCCAAGGCGAAACGGGAGCCTTGCTACGCTGATGGGCGGGATGAAAATTGGCAACAGCCACTCTGGAGAAGTGTACGGTGTGTTCTGAAACATCTAAAAAACTCAGCTTACAGAGCATAGGGCACTTCCACTCATGGGCGTATAAATTGGGAAAACTAAAAATCAGCAAGACACAGGCACCCCAAAGTTTAGGGCTGCTCTGTTGACAAGAACCTCCCCTTCGTTACACCTTAAATATCCCAGGAAAGTGAAAAATGGATAAAGAAGTTGTGGTCCGTATGTACAATGGAATATAACTCAGCCATGAAATCAACGTCATAAGGCTAGTAGCAGCATGATGAGTGGATTTAGGTACGACGATTCTAAGTGAAATAAGTCACACAGAAAAAGACACTTATCATAAGATATCACTTATAGAGGGAATGTAAAAACCGCTACACTTGAACTGAATTACAAAACAGAACAGAGGCACACGTTTAGAAAACACACTATGGCTGCTTAACGGGAAAGGTGAGGTGGGGTGATGCATAAAACAAGGGTTTCAAATTAGCTCAGATACCGTTCCATAAACCAAATATGTAACAGACAAGACCTACTCCTTGCTCAGTGAACTGGACTCAACACCCCCTATTCACTGCCCAAGAATATATCTGACTAGGAAGTATCTTAAAACCTATATATTGATATCTCTCTGTAAGTGAGTCAAGTGGGTGTAAAGCGGCAGAAACACAGCAGTGAAAAGCAGCTAAACCCCATTATAAAAATCAATTACTTTAAAAATCCCGTGAAACAAAGACAGTGAAAGAGAGAGAAATTCTTACCAAATTCGTTCAGGGGCTGTGATGCCACCTGGATTGACCATATCTAGACCCACAGCTGATTGAGACATAAGGGTGGACACTCAAGGGCTGAGAGGTTTGGTGAGGTTGGGGGAGCAAACGCAGACCCTTTAAAATACTACTGCGTGGTACCCATCCCAGGGGTCCCAAATCTCCAGGTTCAAGGGCATCTGCCTACATCGAAAACATGCATGAGAAACCCAGAAGATGGTACACCGTGTGACCGAGAAAGGTTTCTAAAACGCAGCTCATTTCTCATCTCCTTGTGCTCGGGTTGGCCATTCCAGCCGCTTTACTAGCAATCTCCCTCCTTGGAGAATCAGCACCTTTAACCTCCTGTTCCGTACAGGTTGCAATTTGTCCTGAGGATGAACGGGAAGAGGGGGAACCAATGAGAGACTAGCTCTAGGTGTTGGGACAGGCACAGGTCACTCTATTTTCCCATCAGGAAGAAGAATTAACCACAGGCTCAGCCTGCCGCCCGGAACCAGAATAGGGCCTGAAGCAATCCTGCGCTTTTGCGGCCAGCTCCCAAGAAAGCGATTTGACAAATGGAGCTCAGTGGCACTGCAATTCACAAACCTGCATAGTTATAAATGATAACTCTCGTCCACAAATATATTGAGAGAAGGCAACGAAGAGGTTTTGAAAGCAAGGAAGAATTGCAGGAAACAGATTTCAGGAGGTAGATTCGAATCGCCTTCAAAGCACAGGAAAAGCGGCAAAACCTCGACAATGATGCCCTTGGCCAAAAAGGGCGTATGCGTTTTTTCCTGAATATATTCAAGAAAAAACGCATACGCCCTTTATGGCCAACCAAGCAACCTGGAAAGGCAAATCAGCGCTCCAAAGGAGTCTCGCTTCCCATCGGTCAAAAGGGCCATGCTGAATAAAGTGTCAAAACCAGAAATGCAAGACAGGCCAAGGCGAAACGGGAGCCTTGCTACGCTGATGGGCGGGATGAAAATTGGCAACAGCCACTCTGGAGAAGTGTACGGTGTGTTCTGAAACATCTAAAAAACTCAGCTTACAGAGCATAGGGCACTTCCACTCATGGGCGTATAAATTGGGAAAACTAAAAATCAGCAAGACACAGGCACCCCAAAGTTTAGGGCTGCTCTGTTGACAAGAACCTCCCCTTCGTTACACCTTAAATATCCCAGGAAAGTGAAAAATGGATAAAGAAGTTGTGGTCCGTATGTACAATGGAATATAACTCAGCCATGAAATCAACGTCATAAGGCTAGTAGCAGCATGATGAGTGGATTTAGGTACGACGATTCTAAGTGAAATAAGTCACACAGAAAAAGACACTTATCATAAGATATCACTTATAGAGGGAATGTAAAAACCGCTACACTTGAACTGAATTACAAAACAGAACAGAGGCACACGTTTAGAAAACACACTATGGCTGCTTAACGGGAAAGGTGAGGTGGGGTGATGCATAAAACAAGGGTTTCAAATTAGCTCAGATACCGTTCCATAAACCAAATATGTAACAGACAAGACCTACTCCTTGCTCAGTGAACTGGACTCAACACCCCCTATTCACTGCCCAAGAATATATCTGACTAGGAAGTATCTTAAAACCTATATATTGATATCTCTCTGTAAGTGAGTCAAGTGGGTGTAAAGCGGCAGAAACACAGCAGTGAAAAGCAGCTAAACCCCATTATAAAAATCAATTACTTTAAAAATCCCGTGAAACAAAGACAGTGAAAGAGAGAGAAATTCTTACCAAATTCGTTCAGGGGCTGTGATGCCACCTGGATTGACCATATCTAGACCCACAGCTGATTGAGACATAAGGGTGGACACTCAAGGGCTGAGAGGTTTGGTGAGGTTGGGGGAGCAAACGCAGACCCTTTAAAATACTACTGCGTGGTACCCATCCCAGGGGTCCCAAATCTCCAGGTTCAAGGGCATCTGCCTACATCGAAAACATGCATGAGAAACCCAGAAGATGGTACACCGTGTGACCGAGAAAGGTTTCTAAAACGCAGCTCATTTCTCATCTCCTTGTGCTCGGGTTGGCCATTCCAGCCGCTTTACTAGCAATCTCCCTCCTTGGAGAATCAGCACCTTTAACCTCCTGTTCCGTACAGGTTGCAATTTGTCCTGAGGATGAACGGGAAGAGGGGGAACCAATGAGAGACTAGCTCTAGGTGTTGGGACAGGCACAGGTCACTCTATTTTCCCATCAGGAAGAAGAATTAACCACAGGCTCAGCCTGCCGCCCGGAACCAGAATAGGGCCTGAAGCAATCCTGCGCTTTTGCGGCCAGCTCCCAAGAAAGCGATTTGACAAATGGAGCTCAGTGGCACTGCAATTCACAAACCTGCATAGTTATAAATGATAACTCTCGTCCACAAATATATTGAGAGAAGGCAACGAAGAGGTTTTGAAAGCAAGGAAGAATTGCAGGAAACAGATTTCAGGAGGTAGATTCGAATCGCCTTCAAAGCACAGGAAAAGCGGCAAAACCTCGACAATGATGCCCTTGGCCAAAAAGGGCGTATGCGTTTTTTCCTGAATATATTCAAGAAAAAACGCATACGCCCTTTATGGCCAACCAAGCAACCTGGAAAGGCAAATCAGCGCTCCAAAGAAGTCTCGCTTCCCATCGGTCAATAGGGCCATGCTGAATAAAGTGTCAAAAGCAGAAATGCAGGACAGGCCATGGAGAAACGGGAGCCTTGCTACGCTGATGGGCGGGATGTAAATTGCCAACAGCCACTCTGGAGAAGTGTACGGTGTGTCCTGAAACATCTAAAAAACTCAGCTTAGAGAGCATAGGGCACTTCCACTCATGGGCGTATAAATTGGGAAAACTAAAAATCAGCAAGACACAGGCACCCCAAAGTTTAGGGCTGCTCTGTTGACAAGAACCTCCCCTTCGTTACACCTTAAATATCCCAGGAAAGAGAAAAATGGATAAAGAAGTTGTGGTCCTTATGTACAATGGAATATCACTCAGCCATGAAATCAACGTCATAAGGCTAGTAGCAGCATGATGAGTGGATTTAGGTACGACGATTCTAAGTGAAATAAGTCACAGAGAAAAAGACACTTATCATAAGATATCACTTATAGAGGGAATGTAAAAACCGCTACACTTGAACTGAATTACAAAACAGAACAGAGGCACACGTTTAGAAAACACACTATGGCTGCTTAACGGAAAAGGTGAGGTGCGTGATTCATAAAACAAGGGTTTCAAATTAGCTCAGATACCGTTCCATAAACCCAATATGTAACAGAAAGACCTACTCCTTACTCAGTGAACTGGACTCAACACCCCCTATTCACCGCCCAAGAATATATCTGAATAGTAAGAATCTTAAAACCTATATATTGATATCTCTCTGTAAGTGAGTCAAGTGGTTGTAAAGCGGCAGAAACACAGCAGTGAAAAGCAGCTAAACCCCATTATAAAAATCAATTACTTTAAAAATCCCATGAAACAAAGACAGTGAAAGAGAGAGAAATTCTTACAAAATTCATTCAGGGGCTGTGATGCCACCTGGATTGACCATATCTAGACCCACAGCTGATTGAGACATAATAAGGGTGGACACTCTTGGGCCTGAGATGTTTGGTGAGGTTGGGGGAGCAAACGCAGACCCTTTAAAGTACTACTGTGTGGTACCCATCCCATGGGTCCCAAATCTCCAGGTTCACGGGCATCTTCCTACATCGAAAACATGCATGAGAAACCCAGAAGATGGTACACCGTGAGATCGGGAAAGGTTTCTAAAACGCACCTCATTTCTCATCTCCTTGTGCTCGGGTTCGCCATTCCAGCCGCTTTACTAGCAATCTCCCTCCTTGGAGAATCAGCACCTCTAACCTCCTGTTCCGTACAGGTTGCAATTTGTCCTGAGGATGAAGAGGAAGAGGGGGAACCAATGAGAGACTAGCTCTAGGTGTTGGGAGAGGCAGAACTCACTCTATTTTCCCATCAGGAAGAAGAATTAACCACAGGCTCAGCCTGCAGCCCAGAACCAGAATAGGGCCTGAAGCAATCCTGCGCTTTTGCGGCCAGCTCCCAAGAAAGTGAGTTAAAAATGGAGCTCAGGGGCACTGCAATTCACAAACCTGCAGAGTTATAAATGATAACTCTCGTCCACAAATATATTGAGGGAAGGCAACGAAGAGGATTTGAAAGCAAGCCAGAATTGCAGGAAAGAGATATCAGGAGGTAGATTCGAATCGCCTTCAAAGCACAAGAAAAGCGGCAAAACCTCGACAATGATGCCCTTGGCCAAAAAGGGCGTATGCGTTTTTTCCTGAATATATTCAGGAAAATACGCATACGCCCTTTTTGGCCAACCGAGCAACCTGGAAAGGCAAATCAGCGCTACAAAGAAGTCTCGCTTCCCATCGGTCAAAAGGGCCATGCTGAATAAATTGTCAAAACCAGAAATGCAGGACAGGCCAAGGAGAAACGGGAGCCTTGCTACGCTGATGGGCGGGATGTAAATTGCCAACAGCCACTCTGGAGAAGTGTACGGTGTGTCCTGAAACATCTAAAAAACTCAGCTTAGAGAGCATAGGGCACTTCCACTCATGGTCGTATAAATTGGGAAAACTAAAAATCAGCAAGACACAGGCACCCCAAAGTTTAGGGCTGCTCTGTTGACAAGAACCTCCCCTTCGTTACACCTTAAATATCCGAGGAAAGTGAAAAATGGATAAAGAAGTTGTGGTCCGTATGTACAATGGAATATAACTCAGCCATGAAATCAACGTCATAAGGCTAGTAGCAGCATGATGAGTGGATTTAGGTACGACGATTCTAAGTGAAATAAGTCACACAGAAAAAGACACTTATCATAAGATATCACTTATAGAGGGAATGTAAAAACCGCTACACTTGAACTGAATTACAAAACAGAACAGAGGCACACGTTTAGAAAACACACTATGGCTGCTTAACGGGAAAGGTGAGGTGGGGTGATGCATAAAACAAGGGTTTCAAATTAGCTCAGATACCGTTCCATAAACCAAATATGTAACAGACAAGACCTACTCCTTGCTCAGTGAACTGGACTCAACACCCCCTATTCACTGCCCAAGAATATATCTGACTAGGAAGAATCTTAAAACCTATATATTGATATCTCTCTGTAAGTGAGTCAAGTGGGTGTAAAGCGGCAGAAACACAGCAGTGAAAAGCAGCTAAACCCCATTATAAAAATCAATTACTTTAAAAATCCCGTGAAACAAAGACAGTGAAAGAGAGAGAAATTCTTACCAAATTCGTTCAGGGGCTGTGATGCCACCTGGATTGACCATATCTAGACCCACAGCTGATTGAGACATAAGGGTGGACACTCTTGGGCCTGAGACGTTTGGTGAGGTTGGGGGAGCAAACGCAGACAGTTTAAAGTACTACTGCGTGGTACCCATCCCATGGGTCCCAAATCTCCAGGTTCAAGGGCATCATCCTACATCGAAAACATGCATGAGAAACCCAGAAGATGGTACACCGTGTGATCGGGAAAGGTTTCTAAAACGCACCTCATTTCTCATCTCCTTGTGCTCGGGTTCGCCTTTCCAGCCGCTTTACTAGCAATCTCCCTCCTTGGAGAATCAGCACCTCTAACCTCCTGTTCCGTACAGGTTGCAATTTGTCCTGAGGATGAAGAGGAAGAGGGGGAACCAATGAGAGACTAGCTCTAGGTGTTGGGAGAGGCAGAACTCACTCTATTTTCCCATCAGGAAGAAGAATTAACGACAGGCTCAGCCTGCAGCCCAGAACCAGAATAGGGCCTGAAGCAATCCTGCGCTTTTGCGGCCAGCTCCCAACAAAGCGAGTTAAAAATGGAGCTCAGGGGCACTGCAATTCACAAACCTGCAGAGTTATAAATGATAACTCTCGTCCACAAATATATCGAGGGAAGGCAACGAAGAGGATTTGAAAGCAAGGCAGAATTGCAGGAAACAGATTTCAGGAGGTAGATTCGAATCGCCATTAAAGCACAGGAAAAGCGGCAAAACCTCGACAATGATGCCCTTGGCCAAAAAGGGCGTATGCGTTTGTTCCTGAATATATTCAGGAACAAACGCATACGCCCTTTTTGGCCAACCAAGCAACCTGGAAAGGCAAATCTGCGCTCCAAAGGAGTCTCGCTTCCCATCGGTCAAAAGGGCCATGCTGAATAAAGTGTCAAAACCAGAAATGCAAGACAGGCCAAGGAGAAACGGGAGCCTTGCTACGCTGATGGGCGGGATGAAAATTGGCAACAGCCACTCTGGAGAAGTGTACGGTGTGTTCTGAAACATCTAAAAAACTCAGCTTACAGAGCATAGGGCACTTCCACTCATGGGCGTATAAATTGGGAAAACTAAAAATCAGCAAGACACAGGCACCCCAAAGTTTAGGGCTGCTCTGTTGACAAGAACCTCCCCTTCGTTACACCTTAAATATCCCAGGAAAGAGAAAAATGGATAAAGAAGTTGTGGTCCGTATGTACAATGGAATATAACTCAGCCATGAAATCAACGTCATAAGGCTAGTAGCAGCATGATGAGTGGATTTAGGTACGACGATTCTAAGTGAAATAAGTCACACAGAAAAAGACACTTATCATAAGATATCACTTATAGAGGGAATGTAAAAACCGCTACACTTGAACTGAATTACAAAACAGAACAGAGGCACACGTTTAGAAAACACACTATGGCTGCTTAACGGGAAAGGTGAGGTGGGGTGATGCATAAAACAAGGGTTTCAAATTAGCTCAGATACCGTTCCATAAACCAAATATGTAACAGACAAGACCTACTCCTTGCTCAGTGAACTGAGTCAACACCCCCTATTCACTGCCCAAGAATATATCTGACTAGGAAGTATCTTAAAACCTATATATTGATATCTCTCTGTAAGTGAGTCAAGTGGGTGTAAAGCGGCAGAAACACAGCAGTGAAAAGCAGCTAAACCCCATTATAAAAATCAATTACTTTAAAAATCCCGTGAAACAAAGACAGTGAAAGAGAGAGAAATTCTTACCAAATTCGTTCAGGGGCTGTGATGCCACCTGGATTGACCATATCTAGACCCACAGCTGATTGAGACATAAGGGTGGACACTCAAGGGCTGAGAGGTTTGGTGAGGTTGGGGGAGCAAATGCAGACCCTTTAAAGTACTACTGCGTGGTACCCATCCCAGGGGTCCCAAATCTCCAGGTTCAAGGGCATCTGCCTACATCGTAAACATGCATGAGAAACCCAGAAGATGGTACACCGTGTGACCGAGAAAGGTTTCTAAAACGCAGCTCATTTCTCATCTCCTTGTGCTCGGGTTGGCCATTCCAGCCGCTTTACTAGCAATCTCCCTCCTTGGAGAATCAGCACCTTTAACCTCCTGTTCCGTACAGGTTGCAATTTGTCCTGAGGATGAACGGGAAGAGGGGAAACCAATGAGAGACTAGCTCTAGGTGTTGGGACAGGCACAGGTCACTCTATTTTCCCATCAGGAAGAAGAATTAACCACAGGCTCAGCCTGCCGCCCGGAACCAGAATAGGGCCTGAAGCAATCCTGCGCTTTTGCGGCCAGCTCCCAAGAAAGTGATTTGACAAATGGAGCTCAGGGGCACTGCAATTCACAAACCTGCATAGTTATAAATGATAACTCTCGTCCACAAATATATTGAGAGAAGGCAACGAAGAGGTTTTGAAAGCAAGGAAGAATTGCAGGAAACAGATTTCAGGAGGTAGATTCGAATCGCCTTCAAAGCACAGGAAAAGCGGCAAAACCTCGACAATGATGCCCTTGGCCAAAAAGGGCGTATGCGTTTTTTCCTGAATATATTCAAGAAAAAACGCATACGCCCTTTATGGCCAACCAAGCAACCTGGAAAGGCAAATCAGCGCTCCAAAGAAGTCTCGCTTCCCATCGGTCAATAGGGCCATGCTGAATAAAGTGTCAAAAGCAGAAATGCAGGACAGGCCATGGAGAAACGGGAGCCTTGCTACGCTGATGGGCGGGATGTAAATTGCCAACAGCCACTCTGGAGAAGTGTACGGTGTGTCCTGAAACATCTAAAAAACTCAGCTTAGAGAGCATAGGGCACTTCCACTCATGGGCGTATAAATTGGGAAAACTAAAAATCAGCAAGACACAGGCACCCCAAAGTTTAGGGCTGCTCTGTTGACAAGAACCTCCCCTTCGTTACACCTTAAATATCCCAGGAAAGAGAAAAATGGATAAAGAAGTTGTGGTCCTTATGTACAATGGAATATCACTCAGCCATGAAATCAACGTCATAAGGCTAGTAGCAGCATGATGAGTGGATTTAGGTACGACGATTCTAAGTGAAATAAGTCACAGAGAAAAAGACACTTATCATAAGATATCACTTATAGAGGGAATGTAAAAACCGCTACACTTGAACTGAATTACAAAACAGAACAGAGGCACACGTTTAGAAAACACACTATGGCTGCTTAACGGAAAAGGTGAGGTGCGTGATTCATAAAACAAGGGTTTCAAATTAGCTCTGATACCGTTCCATAAACCCAATATGTAACAGAAAGACCTACTCCTTACTCAGTGAACTGGACTCAACACCCCCTATTCACCGCCCAAGAATATATCTGAATAGTAAGAATCTTAAAACCTATATATTGATATCTCTCTGTAAGTGAGTCAAGTGGTTGTAAAGCGGCAGAAACACAGCAGTGAAAAGCAGCTAAACCCCATTATAAAAATCAATTACTTTAAAAATCCCATGAAACAAAGACAGTGAAAGAGAGAGAAATTCTTACAAAATTCATTCAGGGGCTGTGATGCCACCTGGATTGACCATATCTAGACCCACAGCTGATTGAGACATAATAAGGGTGGACACTCTTGGGCCTGAGATGTTTGGTGAGGTTGGGGGAGCAAACGCAGACCCTTTAAAGTACTACTGTGTGGTACCCATCCCATGGGTCCCAAATCTCCAGGTTCACGGGCATCTTCCTACATCGAAAACATGCATGAGAAACCCAGAAGATGGTACACCGTGAGATCGGGAAAGGTTTCTAAAACGCACCTCATTTCTCATCTCCTTGTGCTCGGGTTCGCCATTCCAGCCGCTTTACTAGCAATCTCCCTCCTTGGAGAATCAGCACCTCTAACCTCCTGTTCCGTACAGGTTGCAATTTGTCCTGAGGATGAAGAGGAAGAGGGGGAACCAATGAGAGACTAGCTCTAGGTGTTGGGAGAGGCAGAACTCACTCTATTTTCCCATCAGGAAGAAGAATTAACCACAGGCTCAGCCTGCAGCCCAGAACCAGAATAGGGCCTGAAGCAATCCTGCGCTTTTGCGGCCAGCTCCCAAGAAAGTGAGTTAAAAATGGAGCTCAGGGGCACTGCAATTCACAAACCTGCAGAGTTATAAATGATAACTCTCGTCCACAAATATATTGAGGGAAGGCAACGAAGAGGATTTGAAAGCAAGCCACAATTGCAGGAAAGAGATATCAGGAGGTAGATTCGAATCGCCTTCAAAGCACAAGAAAAGCGGCAAAACCTCCACAATGATGCCCTTGGCCAAAAAGGGCGTATGCGTTTTTTCCTGAATATATTCAGGAAAAAACGCATACGCCCTTTTTGGCCAACCAAGCAACCTGGAAAGGCAAATCAGCGCTACAAAGAAGTCTCGCTTCCCATCGGTCAGAAGGGCCATGCTGAATAAAGTGTCAAAACCAGAAATGCAGGACAGGCCAAGGAGAAACGGGAGCCTTGCTACGCTGATGGGCGGGATGTAAATTGCCAACAGCCACTCTGGAGAAGTGTACGGTGTGTCCTGAAACATCTAAAAAACTCAGCTTAGAGAGCATAGGGCACTTCCACTCATGGGCGTATAAATTGGGAAAACTAAAAATCAGCAAGACACAGGCACCCCAAAGTTTAGGGCTGCTCTGTTGACAAGAACCTCCCCTTCGTTACACCTTAAATATCCCAGGAAAGAGAAAAATGGATAAAGAAGTTGTGGTCCTTATGTACAATGGAATATCACTCAGCCATGAAATCAACGTCATAAGGCTAGTAGCAGCATGATGAGTGGATTTAGGTACGACGATTCTAAGTGAAATAAGTCACAGAGAAAAAGACACTTATCATAAGATATCACTTATAGAGGGAATGTAAAAACCGCTACACTTGAACTGAATTACAAAACAGAACAGAGGCACACGTTTAGAAAACACACTATGGCTGCTTAACGGGAAAGGTGAGGTGGGGTGATGCATAAAACAAGGGTTTCAAATTAGCTCAGATACCGTTCCATAAACCAAATATGTAACAGACAAGACCTACTCCTTGCTCAGTGAACTGAGTCAACACCCCCTATTCACTGCCCAAGAATATATCTGACTAGGAAGTATCTTAAAACCTATATATTGATATCTCTCTGTAAGTGAGTCAAGTGGGTGTAAAGCGGCAGAAACACAGCAGTGAAAAGCAGCTAAACCCCATTATAAAAATCAATTACTTTAAAAATCCCGTGAAACAAAGACAGTGAAAGAGAGAGAAATTCTTACCAAATTCGTTCAGGGGCTGTGATGCCACCTGGATTGACCATATCTAGACCCACAGCTGATTGAGACATAAGGGTGGACACTCAAGGGCTGAGAGGTTTGGTGAGGTTGGGGGAGCAAATGCAGACCCTTTAAAGTACTACTGCGTGGTACCCATCCCAGGGGTCCCAAATCTCCAGGTTCAAGGGCATCTGCCTACATCGAAAACATGCATGAGAAACCCAGAAGATGGTACACCGTGTGACCGAGAAAGGTTTCTAAAACGCAGCTCATTTCTCATCTCCTTGTGCTTGGGTTGGCCATTCCAGCCGCTTTACTAGCAATCTCCCTCCTTGGAGAATCAGCACCTTTAACCTCCTGTTCCGTACAGGTTGCAATTTGTCCTGAGGATGAACGGGAAGAGGGGGAACCAATGAGAGACTAGCTCTAGGTGTTGGGACAGGCACAGGTCACTCTATTTTCCCATCAGGAAGAAGAATTAACCACAGGCTCAGCCTGCCGCCCGGAACCAGAATAGGGCCTGAAGCAATCCTGCGCTTTTGCGGCCAGCTCCCAAGAAAGCGATTTGACAAATGGAGCTCAGGGGCACTGCAATTCACAAACCTGCATAGTTATAAATGATAACTCTCGTCCACAAATATATTGAGAGAAGGCAACGAAGAGGTTTTGAAAGCAAGGAAGAATTGCAGGAAACAGATTTCAGGAGGTAGATTCGAATCGCCTTCAAAGCACAGGAAAAGCGGCAAAACCTCGACAATGATGCCCTTGGCCAAAAAGGGCGTATGCGTTTTTTCCTGAATATATTCAAGAAAAAACGCATACGCCCTTTATGGCCAACCAAGCAACCTGGAAAGGCAAATCAGCGCTCCAAAGAAGTCTCGCTTCCCATCGGTCAATAGGGCCATGCTGAATAAAGTGTCAAAAGCAGAAATGCAGGACAGGCCATGGAGAAACGGGAGCCTTGCTACGCTGATGGGCGGGATGTAAATTGCCAACAGCCACTCTGGAGAAGTGTACGGTGTGTCCTGAAACATCTAAAAAACTCAGCTTAGAGAGCATAGGGCACTTCCACTCATGGGCGTATAAATTGGGAAAACTAAAAATCAGCAAGACACAGGCACCCCAAAGTTTAGGGCTGCTTTGTTGACAAGAACCTCCCCTTCGTTACACCTTAAATATCCCAGGAAAGAGAAAAATGGATAAAGAAGTTGTGGTCCTTATGTACAATGGAATATCACTCAGCCATGAAATCAACGTCATAAGGCTAGTAGCAGCATGATGAGTGGATTTAGGTACGACGATTCTAAGTGAAATAAGTCACAGAGAAAAAGACACTTATCATAAGATATCACTTATAGAGGGAATGTAAAAACCGCTACACTTGAACTGAATTACAAAACAGAACAGAGGCACACGTTTAGAAAACACACTATGGCTGCTTAACGGAAAAGGTGAGGTGCGTGATTCATAAAACAAGGGTTTCAAATTAGCTCAGATACCGTTCCATAAACCCAATATGTAACAGAAAGACCTACTCCTTACTCAGTGAACTGGACTCAACACCCCCTATTCACCGCCCAAGAATATATCTGAATAGTAAGAATCTTAAAACCTATATATTGATATCTCTCTGTAAGTGAGTCAAGTGGTTGTAAAGCGGCAGAAACACAGCAGTGAAAAGCAGCTAAACCCCATTATAAAAATCAATTACTTTAAAAATCCCATGAAACAAAGACAGTGAAAGAGAGAGAAATTCTTACAAAATTCATTCAGGGGCTGTGATGCCACCTGGATTGACCATATCTAGACCCACAGCTGATTGAGACATAATAAGTGTGGACACTCTTGGGCCTGAGATGTTTGGTGAGGTTGGGGGAGCAAACGCAGACCCTTTAAAGTACTACTGTGTGGTACCCATCCCATGGGTCCCAAATCTCCAAGTTCACGGGCATCTTCCTACATCGAAAACATGCATGAGAAACCCAGAAGATGGTACACCGTGAGATCGGGAAAGGTTTCTAAAACGCACCTCATTTCTCATCTCCTTGTGCTCGGGTTCGCCATTCCAGCCGCTTTACTAGCAATCTCCCTCCTTGGAGAATCAGCACCTCTAACCTCCTGTTCCGTACAGGTTGCAATTTGTCCTGAGGATGAAGAGGAAGAGGGGGAACCAATGAGAGACTAGCTCTAGGTGTTGGGAGAGGCAGAACTCACTCTATTTTCCCATCAGGAAGAAGAATTAACCACAGGCTCAGCCTGCAGCCCAGAACCAGAATAGGGCCTGAAGCAATCCTGCGCTTTTGCGGCCAGCTCCCAAGAAAGTGAGTTAAAAATGGAGCTCAGGGGCACTGCAATTCACAAACCTGCAGAGTTATAAATGATAACTCTCGTCCACAAATATATTGAGGGAAGGCAACGAAGAGGATTTGAAAGCAAGCCAGAATTGCAGGAAAGAGATATCAGGAGGTAGATTCGAATCGCCTTCAAAGCACAAGAAAAGCGGCAAAACCTCCACAATGATGCCCTTGGCCAAAAAGGGCGTATGCGTTTTTTCCTGAATATATTCAGGAAAAAACGCATACGCCCTTTTTGGCCAACCGAGCAACCTGGAAAGGCAAATCAGCGCTACAAAGAAGTCTCGCTTCCCATCGGTCAAAAGGGCCATGCTGAATAAAGTGTCAAAACCAGAAATGCAGGACAGGCCAAGGAGAAACGGGAGCCTTGCTACGCTGATGGGCGGGATGTAAATTGCCAACAGCCACTCTGGAGAAGTGTACGGTGTGTCCTGAAACATCTAAAAAACTCAGCTTAGAGAGCATAGGGCACTTCCACTCATGGGCGTATAAATTGGGAAAACTAAAAATCAGCAAGACACAGGCACCCCAAAGTTTAGGGCTGCTCTGTTGACAAGAACCTCCCCTTCGTTACACCTTAAATATCCCAGGAAAGTGAAAAATGGATAAAGAAGTTGTGGTCCGTATGTACAATGGAATATAACTCAGCCATGAAATCAACGTCATAAGGCTAGTAGCAGCATGATGAGTGGATTTAGGTACGACGATTCTAAGTGAAATAAGTCACACAGAAAAAGACACTTATCATAAGATATCACTTATAGAGGGAATGTAAAAACCGCTACACTTGAACTGAATTACAAAACAGAACAGAGGCACACGTTTAGAAAACACACTATGGCTGCTTAACGGGAAAGGTGAGGTGGGGTGATGCATAAAACAAGGGTTTCAAATTAGCTCAGATACCGTTCCATAAACCAAATATGTAACAGACAAGACCTACTCCTTGCTCAGTGAACTGGACTCAACACCCCCTATTCACTGCCCAAGAATATATCTGACTAGGAAGAATCTTAAAACCTATATATTGATATCTCTCTGTAAGTGAGTCAAGTGGGTGTAAAGCGGCAGAAACACAGCAGTGAAAAGCAGCTAAACCCCATTATAAAAATCAATTACTTTAAAAATCCCGTGAAACAAAGACAGTGAAAGAGAGAGAAATTCTTACCAAATTCGTTCAGGGGCTGTGATGCCACCTGGATTGACCATATCTAGACCCACAGCTGATTGAGACATAAGGGTGGACACTCTTGGGCCTGAGACGTTTGGTGAGGTTGGGGGAGCAAACGCAGACACTTTAAAGTACTACTGCGTGGTACCCATCCCATGGGTCCCAAATCTCCAGGTTCAAGGGCATCTTCCTACATCGAAAACATGCATGAGAAACCCAGAAGATAGTACACCGTGTGATCGGGAAAGGTTTCTAAAACGCACCTCATTTCTCATCTCCTTGTGCTCGGGTTCGCCTTTCCAACCGCTTTACTAGCAATCTCCCTCCTTGGAGAATCAGCACCTCTAACCTCCTGTTCCGTACAGGTTGCAATTTGTCCTGAGGATGAAGAGGAAGAGGGGGAACCAATGAGAGACTAGCTCTAGGTGTTGGGAGAGGCAGAACTCACTCTATTTTCCCATCAGGAAGAAGAATTAACCACAGGCTCAGCCTGCAGCCCAGCACCAGAATAGGGCCTGAAGCAATCCTGCGCTTTTGCGGCCAGCTCCCAACAAAGCGAGTTAAAAATGGAGCTCAGGGGCACTGCAATTCACAAACCTGCAGAGTTATAAATGATAACTCTCGTCCACAAATATATCGAGGGAAGGCAACGAAGAGGATTTGAAAGCAAGGCAGAATTGCAGGAAAGAGATTTCAGGAAGTAGATTCGAATCGCCATTAAAGCACAGGAAAAGCGGCAAAACCTCGACAATGATGCCCTTGGCCAAAAAGGGCGTATGCGTTTGTTCCTGAATATATTCAGGAACAAACGCATACGCCCTTTTTGGCCAACCAAGCAACCTGGAAAGGCAAATCAGCGCTCCAAAGGAGTCTCGCTTCCCATCGGTCAAAAGGGCCATGCTGAATAAAGTGTCAAAACCAGAAATGCAAGACAGGCCAAGGCGAAACGGGAGCCTTGCTACGCTGATGGGCGGGATGAAAATTGGCAACAGCCACTCTGGAGAAGTGTACGGTGTGTTCTGAAACATCTAAAAAACTCAGCTTACAGAGCATAGGGCACTTCCACTCATGGGCGTATAAATTGGGAAAACTAAAAATCAGCAAGACACAGGCACCCCAAAGTTTAGGGCTGCTCTGTTGACAAGAACCTCCCCTTCGTTACACCTTAAATATCCCAGGAAAGTGAAAAATGGATAAAGAAGTTGTGGTCCGTATGTACAATGGAATATAACTCAGCCATGAAATCAACGTCATAAGGCTAGTAGCAGCATGATGAGTGGATTTAGGTACGACGATTCTAAGTGAAATAAGTCACACAGAAAAAGACACTTATCATAAGATATCACTTATAGAGGGAATGTAAAAACCGCTACACTTGAACTGAATTACAAAACAGAACAGAGGCACACGTTTAGAAAACACACTATGGCTGCTTAACGGGAAAGGTGAGGTGGGGTGATGCATAAAACAAGGGTTTCAAATTAGCTCAGATACCGTTCCATAAACCAAATATGTAACAGACAAGACCTACTCCTTGCTCAGTGAACTGGACTCAACACCCCCTATTCACTGCCCAAGAATATATCTGACTAGGAAGTATCTTAAAACCTATATATTGATATCTCTCTGTAAGTGAGTCAAGTGGGTGTAAAGCGGCAGAAACACAGCAGTGAAAAGCAGCTAAACCCCATTATAAAAATCAATTACTTTAAAAATCCCGTGAAACAAAGACAGTGAAAGAGAGAGAAATTCTTACCAAATTCGTTCAGGGGCTGTGATGCCACCTGGATTGACCATATCTAGACCCACAGCTGATTGAGACATAAGGGTGGACACTCAAGGGCTGAGAGGTTTGGTGAGGTTGGGGGAGCAAACGCAGACCCTTTAAAATACTACTGCGTGGTACCCATCCCAGGGGTCCCAAATCTCCAGGTTCAAGGGCATCTGCCTACATCGAAAACATGCATGAGAAACCCAGAAGATGGTACACCGTGTGACCGAGAAAGGTTTCTAAAACGCAGCTCATTTCTCATCTCCTTGTGCTCGGGTTGGCCATTCCAGCCGCTTTACTAGCAATCTCCCTCCTTGGAGAATCAGCACCTTTAACCTCCTGTTCCGTACAGGTTGCAATTTGTCCTGAGGATGAACGGGAAGAGGGGGAACCAATGAGCGACTAGCTCTAGGTGTTGGGACAGGCACAGGTCACTCTATTTTCCCATCAGGAAGAAGAATTAACCACAGGCTCAGCCTGCCGCCCGGAACCAGAATAGGGCCTGAAGCAATCCTGCGCTTTTGCGGCCAGCTCCCAAGAAAGCGATTTGACAAATGGAGCTCAGTGGCACTGCAATTCACAAACCTGCATAGTTATAAATGATAACTCTCGTCCACAAATATATTGAGAGAAGGCAACGAAGAGGTTTTGAAAGCAAGGAAGAATTGCAGGAAACAGATTTCAGGAGGTAGATTCGAATCGCCTTCAAAGCACAGGAAAAGCGGCAAAACCTCGACAATGATGCCCTTGGCCAAAAAGGGCGTATGCGTTTTTTCCTGAATATATTCAAGAAAAAACGCATACGCCCTTTATGGCCAACCAAGCAACCTGGAAAGGCAAATCAGCGCTCCAAAGAAGTCTCGCTTCCCATCGGTCAATAGGGCCATGCTGAATAAAGTGTCAAAAGCAGAAATGCAGGACAGGCCATGGAGAAACGGGAGCCTTGCTACGCTGATGGGCGGGATGTAAATTGCCAACAGCCACTCTGGAGAAGTGTACGGTGTGTCCTGAAACATCTAAAAAACTCAGCTTAGAGAGCATAGGGCACTTCCACTCATGGGCGTATAAATTGGGAAAACTAAAAATCAGCAAGACACAGGCACCCCAAAGTTTAGGGCTGCTCTGTTGACAAGAACCTCCCCTTCGTTACACCTTAAATATCCCAGGAAAGAGAAAAATGGATAAAGAAGTTGTGGTCCTTATGTACAATGGAATATCACTCAGCCATGAAATCAACGTCATAAGGCTAGTAGCAGCATGATGAGTGGATTTAGGTACGACGATTCTAAGTGAAATAAGTCACAGAGAAAAAGACACTTATCATAAGATATCACTTATAGAGGGAATGTAAAAACCGCTACACTTGAACTGAATTACAAAACAGAACAGAGGCACACGTTTAGAAAACACACTATGGCTGCTTAACGGAAAAGGTGAGGTGCGTGATTCATAAAACAAGGGTTTCAAATTAGCTCAGATACCGTTCCATAAACCCAATATGTAACAGAAAGACCTACTCCTTACTCAGTGAACTGGACTCAACACCCCCTATTCACCGCCCAAGAATATATCTGAATAGTAAGAATCTTAAAACCTATATATTGATATCTCTCTGTAAGTGAGTCAAGTGGTTGTAAAGCGGCAGAAACACAGCAGTGAAAAGCAGCTAAACCCCATTATAAAAATCAATTACTTTAAAAATCCCATGAAACAAAGACAGTGAAAGAGAGAGAAATTCTTACAAAATTCATTCAGGGGCTGTGATGCCACCTGGATTGACCATATCTAGACCCACAGCTGATTGAGACATAATAAGGGTGGACACTCTTGGGCCTGAGATGTTTGGTGAGGTTGGGGGAGCAAACGCAGACCCTTTAAAGTACTACTGTGTGGTACCCATCCCATGGGTCCCAAATCTCCAGGTTCACGGGCATCTTCCTACATCGAAAACATGCATGAGAAACCCAGAAGATGGTACACCGTGAGATCGGGAAAGGTTTCTAAAACGCACCTCATTTCTCATCTCCTTGTGCTCGGGTTCGCCATTCCAGCCGCTTTACTAGCAATCTCCCTCCTTGGAGAATCAGCACCTCTAACCTCCTGTTCCGTACAGGTTGCAATTTGTCCTGAGGATGAAGAGGAAGAGGGGGAACCAATGAGAGACTAGCTCTAGGTGTTGGGAGAGGCAGAACTCACTCTATTTTCCCATCAGGAAGAAGAATTAACCACAGGCTCAGCCTGCAGCCCAGAACCAGAATAGGGCCTGAAGCAATCCTGCGCTTTTGCGGCCAGCTCCCAAGAAAGTGAGTTAAAAATGGAGCTCAGGGGCACTGCAATTCACAAACCTGCAGAGTTATAAATGATAACTCTCGTCCACAAATATATTGAGGGAAGGCAACGAAGAGGATTTGAAAGCAAGCCAGAATTGCAGGAAAGAGATATCAGGAGGTAGATTCGAATCGCCTTCAAAGCACAAGAAAAGCGGCAAAACCTCGACAATGATGCCCTTGGCCAAAAAGGGCGTATGCGTTTTTTCCTGAATATATTCAGGAAAAAACGCATACGCCCTTTTTGGCCAACCGAGCAACCTGGAAAGGCAAATCAGCGCTACAAAGAAGTCTCGCTTCCCATCGGTCAAAAGGGCCATGCTGAATAAATTGTCAAAACCAGAAATGCAGGACAGGCCAAGGAGAAACGGGAGCCTTGCTACGCTGATGGGCGGGATGTAAATTGCCAACAGCCACTCTGGAGAAGTGTACGGTGTGTCCTGAAACATCTAAAAAACTCAGCTTAGAGAGCATAGGGCACTTCCACTCATGGTCGTATAAATTGGGAAAACTAAAAATCAGCAAGACACAGGCACCCCAAAGTTTAGGGCTGCTCTGTTGACAAGAACCTCCCCTTCGTTACACCTTAAATATCCCAGGAAAGTGAAAAATGGATAAAGAAGTTGTGGTCCGTATGTACAATGGAATATAACTCAGCCATGAAATCAACGTCATAAGGCTAGTAGCAGCATGATGAGTGGATTTAGGTACGACGATTCTAAGTGAAATAAGTCACACAGAAAAAGACACTTATCATAAGATATCACTTATAGAGGGAATGTAAAAACCGCTACACTTGAACTGAATTACAAAACAGAACAGAGGCACACGTTTAGAAAACACACTATGGCTGCTTAACGGGAAAGGTGAGGTGGGGTGATGCATAAAACAAGGGTTTCAAATTAGCTCAGATACCGTTCCATAAACCAAATATGTAACAGACAAGACCTACTCCTTGCTCAGTGAACTGGACTCAACACCCCCTATTCACTGCCCAAGAATATATCTGACTAGGAAGAATCTTAAAACCTATATATTGATATCTCTCTGTAAGTGAGTCAAGTGGGTGTAAAGCGGCAGAAACACAGCAGTGAAAAGCAGCTAAACCCCATTATAAAAATCAATTACTTTAAAAATCCCGTGAAACAAAGACAGTGAAAGAGAGAGAAATTCTTACCAAATTCGTTCAGGGGCTGTGATGCCACCTGGATTGACCATATCTAGACCCACAGCTGATTGAGACATAAGGGTGGACACTCTTGGGCCTGAGACGTTTGGTGAGGTTGGGGGAGCAAACGCAGACAGTTTAAAGTACTACTGCGTGGTACCCATCCCATGGGTCCCAAATCTCCAGGTTCAAGGGCATCATCCTACATCGAAAACATGCATGAGAAACCCAGAAGATGGTACACCGTGTGATCGGGAAAGGTTTCTAAAACGCACCTCATTTCTCATCTCCTTGTGCTCGGGTTCGCCTTTCCAGCCGCTTTACTAGCAATCTCCCTCCTTGGAGAATCAGCACCTCTAACCTCCTGTTCCGTACAGGTTGCAATTTGTCCTGAGGATGAAGAGGAAGAGGGGGAACCAATGAGAGACTAGCTCTAGGTGTTGGGAGAGGCAGAACTCACTCTATTTTCCCATCAGGAAGAAGAATTAACGACAGGCTCAGCCTGCAGCCCAGAACCAGAATAGGGCCTGAAGCAATCCTGCGCTTTTGCGGCCAGCTCCCAACAAAGCGAGTTAAAAATGGAGCTCAGGGGCACTGCAATTCACAAACCTGCAGAGTTATAAATGATAACTCTCGTCCACAAATATATCGAGGGAAGGCAACGAAGAGGATTTGAAAGCAAGGCAGAATTGCAGGAAACAGATTTCAGGAGGTAGATTCGAATCGCCATTAAAGCACAGGAAAAGCGGCAAAACCTCGACAATGATGCCCTTGGCCAAAAAGGGCATATGCGTTTGTTCCTGAATATATTCAGGAACAAACGCATACGCCCTTTTTGGCCAACCAAGCAACCTGGAAAGGCAAATCTGCGCTCCAAAGGAGTCTCGCTTCCCATCGGTCAAAAGGGCCATGCTGAATAAAGTGTCAAAACCAGAAATGCAAGACAGGCCAAGGAGAAACGGGAGCCTTGCTACGCTGATGGGCGGGATGAAAATTGGCAACAGCCACTCTGGAGAAGTGTACGGTGTGTTCTGAAACATCTAAAAAACTCAGCTTACAGAGCATAGGGCACTTCCACTCATGGGCGTATAAATTGGGAAAACTAAAAATCAGCAAGACACAGGCACCCCAAAGTTTAGGGCTGCTCTGTTGACAAGAACCTCCCCTTCGTTACACCTTAAATATCCCAGGAAAGAGAAAAATGGATAAAGAAGTTGTGGTCCGTATGTACAATGGAATATAACTCAGCCATGAAATCAACGTCATAAGGCTAGTAGCAGCATGATGAGTGGATTTAGGTACGACGATTCTAAGTGAAATAAGTCACACAGAAAAAGACACTTATCATAAGATATCACTTATAGAGGGAATGTAAAAACCGCTACACTTGAACTGAATTACAAAACAGAACAGAGGCACACGTTTAGAAAACACACTATGGCTGCTTAACGGGAAAGGTGAGGTGGGGTGATGCATAAAACAAGGGTTTCAAATTAGCTCAGATACCGTTCCATAAACCAAATATGTAACAGACAAGACCTACTCCTTGCTCAGTGAACTGAGTCAACACCCCCTATTCACTGCCCAAGAATATATCTGACTAGGAAGTATCTTAAAACCTATATATTGATATCTCTCTGTAAGTGAGTCAAGTGGGTGTAAAGCGGCAGAAACACAGCAGTGAAAAGCAGCTAAACCCCATTATAAAAATCAATTACTTTAAAAATCCCGTGAAACAAAGACAGTGAAAGAGAGAGAAATTCTTACCAAATTCGTTCAGGGGCTGTGATGCCACCTGGATTGACCATATCTAGACCCACAGCTGATTGAGACATAAGGGTGGACACTCAAGGGCTGAGAGGTTTGGTGAGGTTGGGGGAGCAAATGCAGACCCTTTAAAGTACTACTGCGTGGTACCCATCCCAGGGGTCCCAAATCTCCAGGTTCAAGGGCATCTGCCTACATCGTAAACATGCATGAGAAACCCAGAAGATGGTACACCGTGTGACCGAGAAAGGTTTCTAAAACGCAGCTCATTTCTCATCTCCTTGTGCTCGGGTTGGCCATTCCAGCCGCTTTACTAGCAATCTCCCTCCTTGGAGAATCAGCACCTTTAACCTCCTGTTCCGTACAGGTTGCAATTTGTCCTGAGGATGAACGGGAAGAGGGGAAACCAATGAGAGACTAGCTCTAGGTGTTGGGACAGGCACAGGTCACTCTATTTTCCCATCAGGAAGAAGAATTAACCACAGGCTCAGCCTGCCGCCCGGAACCAGAATAGGGCCTGAAGCAATCCTGCGCTTTTGCGGCCAGCTCCCAAGAAAGTGATTTGACAAATGGAGCTCAGGGGCACTGCAATTCACAAACCTGCATAGTTATAAATGATAACTCTCGTCCACAAATATATTGAGAGAAGGCAACGAAGAGGTTTTGAAAGCAAGGAAGAATTGCAGGAAACAGATTTCAGGAGGTAGATTCGAATCGCCTTCAAAGCACAGGAAAAGCGGCAAAACCTCGACAATGATGCCCTTGGCCAAAAAGGGCGTATGCGTTTTTTCCTGAATATATTCAAGAAAAAACGCATACGCCCTTTATGGCCAACCAAGCAACCTGGAAAGGCAAATCAGCGCTCCAAAGAAGTCTCGCTTCCCATCGGTCAATAGGGCCATGCTGAATAAAGTGTCAAAAGCAGAAATGCAGGACAGGCCATGGAGAAACGGGAGCCTTGCTACGCTGATGGGCGGGATGTAAATTGCCAACAGCCACTCTGGAGAAGTGTACGGTGTGTCCTGAAACATCTAAAAAACTCAGCTTAGAGAGCATAGGGCACTTCCACTCATGGGCGTATAAATTGGGAAAACTAAAAATCAGCAAGACACAGGCACCCCAAAGTTTAGGGCTGCTCTGTTGACAAGAACCTCCCCTTCGTTACACCTTAAATATCCCAGGAAAGAGAAAAATGGATAAAGAAGTTGTGGTCCTTATGTACAATGGAATATCACTCAGCCATGAAATCAACGTCATAAGGCTAGTAGCAGCATGATGAGTGGATTTAGGTACGACGATTCTAAGTGAAATAAGTCACAGAGAAAAAGACACTTATCATAAGATATCACTTATAGAGGGAATGTAAAAACCGCTACACTTGAACTAAATTACAAAACAGAACAGAGGCACACGTTTAGAAAACACACTATGGCTGCTTAACGGAAAAGGTGAGGTGCGTGATTCATAAAACAAGGGTTTCAAATTAGCTCTGATACCGTTCCATAAACCCAATATGTAACAGAAAGACCTACTCCTTACTCAGTGAACTGGACTCAACACCCCCTATTCACCGCCCAAGAATATATCTGAATAGTAAGAATCTTAAAACCTATATATTGATATCTCTCTGTAAGTGAGTCAAGTGGTTGTAAAGCGGCAGAAACACAGCAGTGAAAAGCAGCTAAACCCCATTATAAAAATCAATTACTTTAAAAATCCCATGAAACAAAGACAGTGAAAGAGAGAGAAATTCTTACAAAATTCATTCAGGGGCTGTGATGCCACCTGGATTGACCATATCTAGACCCACAGCTGATTGAGACATAATAAGGGTGGACACTCTTGGGCCTGAGATGTTTGGTGAGGTTGGGGGAGCAAACGCAGACCCTTTAAAGTACTACTGTGTGGTACCCATCCCATGGGTCCCAAATCTCCAGGTTCACGGGCATCTTCCTACATCGAAAACATGCATGAGAAACCCAGAAGATGGTACACCGTGAGATCGGGAAAGGTTTCTAAAACGCACCTCATTTCTCATCTCCTTGTGCTCGGGTTCGCCATTCCAGCCGCTTTACTAGCAATCTCCCTCCTTGGAGAATCAGCACCTCTAACCTCCTGTTCCGTACAGGTTGCAATTTGTCCTGAGGATGAAGAGGAAGAGGGGGAACCAATGAGAGACTAGCTCTAGGTGTTGGGAGAGGCAGAACTCACTCTATTTTCCCATCAGGAAGAAGAATTAACCACAGGCTCAGCCTGCAGCCCAGAACCAGAATAGGGCCTGAAGCAATCCTGCGCTTTTGCGGCCAGCTCCCAAGAAAGTGAGTTAAAAATGGAGCTCAGGGGCACTGCAATTCACAAACCTGCAGAGTTATAAATGATAACTCTCGTCCACAAATATATTGAGGGAAGGCAACGAAGAGGATTTGAAAGCAAGCCACAATTGCAGGAAAGAGATATCAGGAGGTAGATTCGAATCGCCTTCAAAGCACAAGAAAAGCGGCAAAACCTCCACAATGATGCCCTTGGTCAAAAAGGGCGTATGCGTTTTTTCCTGAATATATTCAGGAAAAAACGCATACGCCCTTTTTGGCCAACCAAGCAACCTGGAAAGGCAAATCAGCGCTACAAAGAAGTCTCGCTTCCCATCGGTCAAAAGGGCCATGCTGAATAAAGTGTCAAAACCAGAAATGCAGGACAGGCCAAGGAGAAACGGGAGCCTTGCTACGCTGATGGGCGGGATGTAAATTGCCAACAGCCACTCTGGAGAAGTGTACGGTGTGTCCTGAAACATCTAAAAAACTCAGCTTAGAGAGCATAGGGCACTTCCACTCATGGTCGTATAAATTGGGAAAACTAAAAATCAGCAAGACACAGGCACCCCAAAGTTTAGGGCTGCTCTGTTGACAAGAACCTCCCCTTCGTTACACCTTAAATATCCCAGGAAAGTGAAAAATGGATAAAGAAGTTGTGGTCCGTATGTACAATGGAATATAACTCAGCCATGAAATCAACGTCATAAGGCTAGTAGCAGCATGATGAGTGGATTTAGGTACGACGATTCTAAGTGAAATAAGTCACACAGAAAAAGACACTTATCATAAGATATCACTTATAGAGGGAATGTAAAAACCGCTACACTTGAACTGAATTACAAAACAGAACAGAGGCACACGTTTAGAAAACACACTATGGCTGCTTAACGGGAAAGGTGAGGTGGGGTGATGCATAAAACAAGGGTTTCAAATTAGCTCAGATACCGTTCCATAAACCAAATATGTAACAGACAAGACCTACTCCTTGCTCAGTGAACTGGACTCAACACCCCCTATTCACTGCCCAAGAATATATCTGACTAGGAAGAATCTTAAAACCTATATATTGATATCTCTCTGTAAGTGAGTCAAGTGGGTGTAAAGCGGCAGAAACACAGCAGTGAAAAGCAGCTAAACCCCATTATAAAAATCAATTACTTTAAAAATCCCGTGAAACAAAGACAGTGAAAGAGAGAGAAATTCTTACCAAATTCGTTCAGGGGCTGTGATGCCACCTGGATTGACCATATCTAGACCCACAGCTGATTGAGACATAAGGGTGGACACTCTTGGGCCTGAGACGTTTGGTGAGGTTGGGGGAGCAAACGCAGACAGTTTAAAGTACTACTGCGTGGTACCCATCCCATGGGTCCCAAATCTCCAGGTTCAAGGGCATCATCCTACATCGAAAACATGCATGAGAAACCCAGAAGATGGTACACCGTGTGATCGGGAAAGGTTTCTAAAACGCACCTCATTTCTCATCTCCTTGTGCTCGGGTTCGCCTTTCCAGCCGCTTTACTAGCAATCTCCCTCCTTGGAGAATCAGCACCTCTAACCTCCTGTTCCGTACAGGTTGCAATTTGTCCTGAGGATGAAGAGGAAGAGGGGGAACCAATGAGAGACTAGCTCTAGGTGTTGGGAGAGGCAGAACTCACTCTATTTTCCCATCAGGAAGAAGAATTAACGACAGGCTCAGCCTGCAGCCCAGAACCAGAATAGGGCCTGAAGCAATCCTGCGCTTTTGCGGCCAGCTCCCAACAAAGCGAGTTAAAAATGGAGCTCAGGGGCACTGCAATTCACAAACCTGCAGAGTTATAAATGATAACTCTCGTCCACAAATATATCGAGGGAAGGCAACGAAGAGGATTTGAAAGCAAGGCAGAATTGCAGGAAACAGATTTCAGGAGGTAGATTCGAATCGCCATTAAAGCACAGGAAAAGCGGCAAAACCTCGACAATGATGCCCTTGGCCAAAAAGGGCGTATGCGTTTGTTCCTGAATATATTCAGGAACAAACGCATACGCCCTTTTTGGCCAACCAAGCAACCTGGAAAGGCAAATCTGCGCTCCAAAGGAGTCTCGCTTCCCATCGGTCAAAAGGGCCATGCTGAATAAAGTGTCAAAACCAGAAATGCAAGACAGGCCAAGGAGAAACGGGAGCCTTGCTACGCTGATGGGCGGGATGAAAATTGGCAACAGCCACTCTGGAGAAGTGTACGGTGTGTTCTGAAACATCTAAAAAACTCAGCTTACAGAGCATAGGGCACTTCCACTCATGGGCGTATAAATTGGGAAAACTAAAAATCAGCAAGACACAGGCACCCCAAAGTTTAGGGCTGCTCTGTTGACAAGAACCTCCCCTTCGTTACACCTTAAATATCCCAGGAAAGAGAAAAATGGATAAAGAAGTTGTGGTCCGTATGTACAATGGAATATATCTCAGCCATGAAATCAACGTCATAAGGCTAGTAGCAGCATGATGAGTGGATTTAGGTACGACGATTCTAAGTGAAATAAGTCACACAGAAAAAGACACTTATCATAAGATATCACTTATAGAGGGAATGTAAAAACCGCTACACTTGAACTGAATTACAAAACAGAACAGAGGCACACGTTTAGAAAACACACTATGGCTGCTTAACGGGAAAGGTGAGGTGGGGTGATGCATAAAACAAGGGTTTCAAATTAGCTCAGATACCGTTCCATAAACCAAATATGTAACAGACAAGACCTACTCCTTGCTCAGTGAACTGAGTCAACACCCCCTATTCACTGCCCAAGAATATATCTGACTAGGAAGTATCTTAAAACCTATATATTGATATCTCTCTGTAAGTGAGTCAAGTGGGTGTAAAGCGGCAGAAACACAGCAGTGAAAAGCAGCTAAACCCCATTATAAAAATCAATTACTTTAAAAATCCCGTGAAACAAAGACAGTGAAAGAGAGAGAAATTCTTACCAAATTCGTTCAGGGGCTGTGATGCCACCTGGATTGACCATATCTAGACCCACAGCTGATTGAGACATAAGGGTGGACACTCAAGGGCTGAGAGGTTTGGTGAGGTTGGGGGAGCAAATGCAGACCCTTTAAAGTACTACTGCGTGGTACCCATCCCAGGGGTCCCAAATCTCCAGGTTCAAGGGCATCTGCCTACATCGTAAACATGCATGAGAAACCCAGAAGATGGTACACCGTGTGACCGAGAAAGGTTTCTAAAACGCAGCTCATTTCTCATCTCCTTGTGCTCGGGTTGGCCATTCCAGCCGCTTTACTAGCAATCTCCCTCCTTGGAGAATCAGCACCTTTAACCTCCTGTTCCGTACAGGTTGCAATTTGTCCTGAGGATGAACGGGAAGAGGGGAAACCAATGAGAGACTAGCTCTAGGTGTTGGGACAGGCACAGGTCACTCTATTTTCCCATCAGGAAGAAGAATTAACCACAGGCTCAGCCTGCCGCCCGGAACCAGAATAGGGCCTGAAGCAATCCTGCGCTTTTGCGGCCAGCTCCCAAGAAAGCGATTTGACAAATGGAGCTCAGGGGCACTGCAATTCACAAACCTGCATAGTTATAAATGATAACTCTCGTCCACAAATATATTGAGAGAAGGCAACGAAGAGGTTTTGAAAGCAAGGAAGAATTGCAGGAAACAGATTTCAGGAGGTAGATTCGAATCGCCTTCAAAGCACAGGAAAAGCGGCAAAACCTCGACAATGATGCCCTTGGCCAAAAAGGGCGTATGCGTTTTTTCCTGAATATATTCAAGAAAAAACGCATACGCCCTTTATGGCCAACCAAGCAACCTGGAAAGGCAAATCAGCGCTCCAAAGAAGTCTCGCTTCCCATCGGTCAATAGGGCCATGCTGAATAAAGTGTCAAAAGCAGAAATGCAGGACAGGCCATGGAGAAACGGGAGCCTTGCTACGCTGATGGGCGGGATGTAAATTGCCAACAGCCACTCTGGAGAAGTGTACGGTGTGTCCTGAAACATCTAAAAAACTCAGCTTAGAGAGCATAGGGCACTTCCACTCATGGGCGTATAAATTGGGAAAACTAAAAATCAGCAAGACACAGGCACCCCAAAGTTTAGGGCTGCTCTGTTGACAAGAACCTCCCCTTCGTTACACCTTAAATATCCCAGGAAAGAGAAAAATGGATAAAGAAGTTGTGGTCCTTATGTACAATGGAATATCACTCAGCCATGAAATCAACGTCATAAGGCTAGTAGCAGCATGATGAGTGGATTTAGGTACGACGATTCTAAGTGAAATAAGTCACAGAGAAAAAGACACTTATCATAAGATATCACTTATAGAGGGAATGTAAAAACCGCTACACTTGAACTGAATTACAAAACAGAACAGAGGCACACGTTTAGAAAACACACTATGGCTGCTTAACGGAAAAGGTGAGGTGCGTGATTCATAAAACAAGGGTTTCAAATTAGCTCAGATACCGTTCCATAAACCCAATATGTAACAGAAAGACCTACTCCTTACTCAGTGAACTGGACTCAACACCCCCTATTCACCGCCCAAGAATATATCTGAATAGTAAGAATCTTAAAACCTATATATTGATATCTCTCTGTAAGTGAGTCAAGTGGTTGTAAAGCGGCAGAAACACAGCAGTGAAAAGCAGCTAAACCCCATTATAAAAATCAATTACTTTAAAAATCCCATGAAACAAAGACAGTGAAAGAGAGAGAAATTCTTACAAAATTCATTCAGGGGCTGTGATGCCACCTGGATTGACCATATCTAGACCCACAGCTGATTGAGACATAATAAGGGTGGACACTCTTGGGCCTGAGATGTTTGGTGAGGTTGGGGGAGCAAACGCAGACCCTTTAAAGTACTACTGTGTGGTACCCATCCCATGGGTCCCAAATCTCCAGGTTCACGGGCATCTTCCTACATCGAAAACATGCATGAGAAACCCAGAAGATGGTACACCGTGAGATCGGGAAAGGTTTCTAAAACGCACCTCATTTCTCATCTCCTTGTGCTCGGGTTCGCCATTCCAGCCGCTTTACTAGCAATCTCCCTCCTTGGAGAATCAGCACCTCTAACCTCCTGTTCCGTACAGGTTGCAATTTGTCCTGAGGATGAAGAGGAAGAGGGGGAACCAATGAGAGACTAGCTCTAGGTGTTGGGAGAGGCAGAACTCACTCTATCTTCCCATCAGGAAGAAGAATTAACCACAGGCTCAGCCTGCAGCCCAGAACCAGAATAGGGCCTGAAGCAATCCTGCGCTTTTGCGGCCAGCTCCCAAGAAAGTGAGTTAAAAATGGAGCTCAGGGGCACTGCAATTCACAGACCTGCAGAGTTATAAATGATAACTCTCGTCCACAAATATATTGAGGGAAGGCAACGAAGAGGATTTGAAAGCAAGCCAGAATTGCAGGAAAGAGATATCAGGAGGTAGATTCGAATCGCCTTCAAAGCACAAGAAAAGCGGCAAAACCTCCACAATGATGCCCTTGGCCAAAAAGGGCGTATGCGTTTTTTCCTGAATATATTCAGGAAAAAACGCATACGCCCTTTTTGGCCAACCAAGCAACCTGGAAAGGCAAATCAGCGCTACAAAGAAGTCTCGCTTCCCATCGGTCAAAAGGGCCATGCTGAATAAAGTGTCAAAACCAGAAATGCAGGACAGGCCAAGGAGAAACGGGAGCCTTGCTACGCTGATGGGCGGGATGTAAATTGCCAACAGCCACTCTGGAGAAGTGTACGGTGTGTCCTGAAACATCTAAAAAACTCAGCTTAGAGAGCATAGGGCACTTCCACTCATGGGCGTATAAATTGGGAAAACTAAAAATCAGCAAGACACAGGCACCCCAAAGTTTAGGGCTGCTCTGTTGACAAGAACCTCCCCTTCGTTACACCTTAAATATCCCAGGAAAGTGAAAAATGGATAAAGAAGTTGTGGTCCGTATGTACAATGGAATATAACTCAGCCATGAAATCAACGTCATAAGGCTAGTAGCAGCATGATGAGTGGATTTAGGTACGACGATTCTAAGTGAAATAAGTCACACAGAAAAAGACACTTATCATAAGATATCACTTATAGAGGGAATGTAAAAACCGCTACACTTGAACTGAATTACAAAACAGAACAGAGGCACACGTTTAGAAAACACACTATGGCTGCTTAACGGGAAAGGTGAGGTGGGGTGATGCATAAAACAAGGGTTTCAAATTAGCTCAGATACCGTTCCATAAACCAAATATGTAACAGACAAGACCTACTCCTTGCTCAGTGAACTGGACTCAACACCCCCTATTCACTGTCCAAGAATATATCTGACTAGGAAGAATCTTAAAACCTATATATTGATATCTCTCTGTAAGTGAGTCAAGTGGGTGTAAAGCGGCAGAAACACAGCAGTGAAAAGCAGCTAAACCCCATTATAAAAATCAATTACTTTAAAAATCCCGTGAAACAAAGACAGTGAAAGAGAGAGAAATTCTTACCAAATTCGTTCAGGGGCTGTGATGCCACCTGGATTGACCATATCTAGACCCACAGCTGATTGAGACATAAGGGTGGACACTCTTGGGCCTGAGACGTTTGGTGAGGTTGGGGGAGCAAACGCAGACACTTTAAAGTACTACTGCGTGGTACCCATCCCATGGGTCCCAAATCTCCAGGTTCAAGGGCATCTTCCTACATCGAAAACATGCATGAGAAACCCAGAAGATGGTTCACCGTGTGATCGGGAAAGGTTTCTAAAACGCACCTCATTTCTCATCTCCTTGTGCTCGGGTTCGCCTTTCCAGCCGCTTTACTAGCAATCTCCCTCCTTGGAGAATCAGCACCTCTAACCTCCTGTTCCGTACAGGTTGCAATTTGTCCTGAGGATGAAGAGGAAGAGGGGGAACCAATGAGAGACTAGCTCTAGGTGTTGGGAGAGGCAGAACTCACTCTATTTTCCCATCAGGAAGAAGAATTAACCACAGGCTCAGCCTGCAGCCCAGAACCAGAATAGGGCCTGAAGCAATCCTGCGCTTTTGCGGCCAGCTCCCAACAAAGCGAGTTAAAAATGGAGCTCAGGGGCACTGCAATTCACAAACCTGCAGAGTTATAAATGGTAACTCTCGTCCACAAATATATCGAGGGAAGGCAACGAAGAGGATTTGAAAGCAAGGCAGAATTGCAGGAAACAGATTTCAGGAGGTAGATTCGAATCGCCATTAAAGCACAGGAAAAGCGGCAAAACCTCGACAATGATGCCCTTGGCCAAAAAGGGCGTATGCGTTTGTTCCTGAATATATTCAGGAACAAACGCATACGCCCTTTTTGGCCAACCAAGCAACCTGGAAAGGCAAATCAGCGCTCCAAAGGAGTCTCGCTTCCCATCGGTCAAAAGGGCCATGCTGAATAAAGTGTCAAAACCAGATATGCAAGACAGGCCAAGGAGAAACGGGAGCCTTGCTACGCTGATGGGCGGGATGAAAATTGGCAACAGCCACTCTGGAGAAGTGTACGGTGTGTTCTGAAACATCTAAAAAACTCAGCTTACAGAGCATAGGGCACTTCCACTCATGGGCGTATAAATTGGGAAAACTAAAAATCAGCAAGACACAGGCACCCCAAAGTTTAGGGCTGCTCTGTTGACAAGAACCTCCCCTTCGTTACACCTTAAATATCCCAGGAAAGAGAAAAATGGATAAAGAAGTTGTGGTCCGTATGTACAATGGAATATAACTCAGCCATGAAATCAACGTCATAAGGCTAGTAGCAGCATGATGAGTGGATTTAGGTAAGACGATTCTAAGTGAAATAAGTCACACAGAAAAAGACACTTATCATAAGATATCACTTATAGAGGGAATGTAAAAACCGCTACACTTGAACTGAATTACAAAACAGAACAGAGGCACACGTTTAGAAAACACACTATGGCTGCTTAACGGGAAAGGTGAGGTGGGGTGATGCATAAAACAAGGGTTTCAAATTAGCTCAGATACCGTTCCATAAACCAAATATGTAACAGACAAGACCTACTCCTTGCTCAGTGAACTGGACTCAACACCCCCTATTCACTGCCCAAGAATATATCTGACTAGGAAGTATCTTAAAACCATATATTGATATCTCTCTGTAAGTGAGTCAAGTGGGTGTAAAGCGGCAGAAACACAGCAGTGAAAAGCAGCTAAACCCCATTATAAAAATCAATTACTTTAAAAATCCCGTGAAACAAAGACAGTGAAAGAGAGAGAAATTCTTACCAAATTCGTTCAGGGGCTGTGATGCCACCTGGATTGACCATATCTAGACCCACAGCTGATTGAGACATAAGGGTGGACACTCAAGGGCTGAGAGGTTTGGTGAGGTTGGGGGAGCAAATGCAGACCCTTTAAAGTACTACTGCGTGGTACCCATCCCAGGGGTCCCAAATCTCCAGGTTCAAGGGCATCTTCCTACATCGAAAACATGCATGAGAAACCCAGAATATGGTACACCGTGAGATCGGGAAAGGTTTCTAAAACGCACCTCATTTCTCATCTCCTTGTGCTTGGGTTCGCCATTCCAGCCGCTTTACTAGCAATCTCCCTCCTTGGAGAATCAGCACCTCTAACCTCCTGTTCCGTACAGGTTGCAATTTGTCCTGAGGATGAAGAGGAAGAGGGGGAACCAATGAGAGACTAGCTCTAGGTGTTGGGAGAGGCAGAACTCACTCTATTTTCCCATCAGGAAGAAGAATTAACCACAGGCTCAGCCTGCAGCCCAGAACCAGAATAGGGCCTGAAGCAATCCTGCGCTTTTGCGGCCAGCTCCCAAGAAAGTGAGTTAAAAATGGAGCTCAGGGGCACTGCAATTCACAAACCTGCAGAGTTATAAATGATAACTCTCGTCCACAAATATATTGAGGGAAGGCAACGAAGAGGATTTGAAAGCAAGCCAGAATTGCAGGAAAGAGATATCAGGAGGTAGATTCGAATCGCCTTCAAAGCACAAGAAAAGCGGCAAAACCTCGACAATGATGCCCTTGGCCAAAAAGGGCGTATGCGTTTTTTCCTGAATATATTCAAGAAAAAACGCATACGCCCTTTATGGCCAACCAAGCAACCTGGAAAGGCAAATCAGCGCTCCAAAGAAGTCTCGCTTCCCATCGGTCAATAGGGCCATGCTGAATAAAGTGTCAAAAGCAGAAATGCAGGACAGGCCATGGAGAAACGGGAGCCTTGCTACGCTGATGGGCGGGATGTAAATTGCCAACAGCCACTCTGGAGAAGTGTACGGTGTGTCCTGAAACATCTAAAAAACTCAGCTTAGAGAGCATAGGGCACTTCCACTCATGGGCGTATAAATTGGGAAAACTAAAAATCAGCAAGACACAGGCACCCCAAAGTTTAGGGCTGCTCTGTTGACAAGAACCTCCCCTTCGTTACACCTTAAATATCCCAGGAAAGAGAAAAATGGATAAAGAAGTTGTGGTCCTTATGTACAATGGAATATCACTCAGCCATGAAATCAACGTCATAAGGCTAGTAGCAGCATGATGAGTGGATTTAGGTACGACAATTCTAAGTGAAATAAGTCACAGAGAAAAAGACACTTATCATAAGATATCACTTATAGAGGGAATGTAAAAACCGCTACACTTGAACTGAATTACAAAACAGAACAGAGGCACACGTTTAGAAAACACACTATGGCTGCTTAACGGAAAAGGTGAGGTGCGTGATTCATAAAACAAGGGTTTCAAATTAGCTCAGATACCGTTCCATAAACCCAATATGTAACAGAAAGACCTACTCCTTACTCAGTGAACTGGACTCAACACCCCCTATTCACCGCCCAAGAATATATCTGAATAGTAAGAATCTTAAAACCTATATATTGATATCTCTCTGTAAGTGAGTCAAGTGGGTGTAAAGCGGCAGAAACACAGCAGTGAAAAGCAGCTAAACCCCATTATAAAAATCAATTACTTTAAAAATCCCATGAAACAAAGACAGTGAAAGAGAGAGAAATTCTTACAAAATTCATTCAGGGGCTGTGATGCCACCTGGATTGACCATATCTAGACCCACAGCTGATTGAGGCATAATAAGGGTGGACACTCTTGGGCCTGAGATGTTTGGTGAGGTTGGGGGAGCAAACGCAGACCCTTTAAAGTACTACTGTGTGGTACCCATCCCATGGGTCCCAAATCTCCAGGTTCACGGGCATCTTCCTACATCGAAAACATGCATGAGAAACCCAGAAGATGGTACACCGTGAGATCGGGAAAGGTTTCTAAAACGCACCTCATTTCTCATCTCCTTGTGCTCGGGTTCGCCATTCCAGCCGCTTTACTAGCAATCTCCCTCCTTGGAGAATCAGCACCTCTAACCTCCTGTTCCGTACAGGTTGCAATTTGTCCTGAGGATGAAGAGGAAGAGGGGGAACCAATGAGAGACTAGCTCTAGGTGTTGGGAGAGGCAGAACTCACTCTATCTTCCCATCAGGAAGAAGAATTAACCACAGGCTCAGCCTGCAGCCCAGAACCAGAATAGGGCCTGAAGCAATCCTGCGCTTTTGCGGCCAGCTCCCAAGAAAGTGAGTTAAAAATGGAGCTCAGGGGCACTGCAATTCACAAACCTGCAGAGTTATAAATGATAACTCTCGTCCACAAATATATTGAGGGAAGGCAACGAAGAGGATTTGAAAGCAAGCCAGAATTGCAGGAAAGAGATATCAGGAGGTAGATTCGAATCGCCTTCAAAGCACAAGAAAAGCGGCAAAACCTCCACAATGATGCCCTTGGCCAAAAAGGGCGTATGCGTTTTTTCCTGAATATATTCAGGAAAAAACGCATACGCCCTTTTTGGCCAACCAAGCAACCTGGAAAGGCAAATCAGCGCTACAAAGAAGTCTCGCTTCCCATCGGTCAAAAGGGCCATGCTGAATAAAGTGTCAAAACCAGAAATGCAGGACAGGCCAAGGAGAAACGGGAGCCTTGCTACGCTGATGGGCGGGATGTAAATTGCCAACAGCCACTCTGGAGAAGTGTACGGTGTGTCCTGAAACATCTAAAAAACTCAGCTTAGAGAGCATAGGGCACTTCCACTCATGGGCGTATAAATTGGGAAAACTAAAAATCAGCAAGACACAGGCACCCCAAAGTTTAGGGCTGCTCTGTTGACAAGAACCTCCCCTTCGTTACACCTTAAATATCCCAGGAAAGTGAAAAATGGATAAAGAAGTTGTGGTCCGTATGTACAATGGAATATAACTCAGCCATGAAATCAACGTCATAAGGCTAGTAGCAGCATGATGAGTGGATTTAGGTACGACGATTCTAAGTGAAATAAGTCACACAGAAAAAGACACTTATCATAAGATATCACTTATAGAGGGAATGTAAAAACCGCTACACTTGAACTGAATTACAAAACAGAACAGAGGCACACGTTTAGAAAACACACTATGGCTGCTTAACGGGAAAGGTGAGGTGGGGTGATGCATAAAACAAGGGTTTCAAATTAGCTCAGATACCGTTCCATAAACCAAATATGTAACAGACAAGACCTACTCCTTGCTCAGTGAACTGGACTCAACACCCCCTATTCACTGTCCAAGAATATATCTGACTAGGAAGAATCTTAAAACCTATATATTGATATCTCTCTGTAAGTGAGTCAAGTGGGTGTAAAGCGGCAGAAACACAGCAGTGAAAAGCAGCTAAACCCCATTATAAAAATCAATTACTTTAAAAATCCCGTGAAACAAAGACAGTGAAAGAGAGAGAAATTCTTACCAAATTCGTTCAGGGGCTGTGATGCCACCTGGATTGACCATATCTAGACCCACAGCTGATTGAGACATAAGGGTGGACACTCTTGGGCCTGAGACGTTTGGTGAGGTTGGGGGAGCAAACGCAGACACTTTAAAGTACTACTGCGTGGTACCCATCCCATGGGTCCCAAATCTCCAGGTTCAAGGGCATCTTCCTACATCGAAAACATGCATGAGAAACCCAGAAGATGGTTCACCGTGTGATCGGGAAAGGTTTCTAAAACGCACCTCATTTCTCATCTCCTTGTGCTCGGGTTCGCCTTTCCAGCCGCTTTACTAGCAATCTCCCTCCTTGGAGAATCAGCACCTCTAACCTCCTGTTCCGTACAGGTTGCAATTTGTCCTGAGGATGAAGAGGAAGAGGGGGAACCAATGAGAGACTAGCTCTAGGTGTTGGGAGAGGCAGAACTCACTCTATTTTCCCATCAGGAAGAAGAATTAACCACAGGCTCAGCCTGCAGCCCAGAACCAGAATAGGGCCTGAAGCAATCCTGCGCTTTTGCGGCCAGCTCCCAACAAAGCGAGTTAAAAATGGAGCTCAGGGGCACTGCAATTCACAAACCTGCAGAGTTATAAATGGTAACTCTCGTCCACAAATATATCGAGGGAAGGCAACGAAGAGGATTTGAAAGCAAGGCAGAATTGCAGGAAACAGATTTCAGGAGGTAGATTCGAATCGCCATTAAAGCACAGGAAAAGCGGCAAAACCTCGACAATGATGCCCTTGGCCAAAAAGGGCGTATGCGTTTGTTCCTGAATATATTCAGGAACAAACGCATACGCCCTTTTTGGCCAACCAAGCAACCTGGAAAGGCAAATCAGCGCTCCAAAGGAGTCTCGCTTCCCATCGGTCAAAAGGGCCATGCTGAATAAAGTGTCAAAACCAGATATGCAAGACAGGCCAAGGAGAAACGGGAGCCTTGCTACGCTGATGGGCGGGATGAAAATTGGCAACAGCCACTCTGGAGAAGTGTACGGTGTGTTCTGAAACATCTAAAAAACTCAGCTTACAGAGCATAGGGCACTTCCACTCATGGGCGTATAAATTGGGAAAACTAAAAATCAGCAAGACACAGGCACCCCAAAGTTTAGGGCTGCTCTGTTGACAAGAACCTCCCCTTCGTTACACCTTAAATATCCCAGGAAAGAGAAAAATGGATAAAGAAGTTGTGGTCCGTATGTACAATGGAATATAACTCAGCCATGAAATCAACGTCATAAGGCTAGTAGCAGCATGATGAGTGGATTTAGGTACGACGATTCTAAGTGAAATAAGTCACACAGAAAAAGACACTTATCATAAGATATCACTTATAGAGGGAATGTAAAAACCGCTACACTTGAACTGAATTACAAAACAGAACAGAGGCACACGTTTAGAAAACACACTATGGCTGCTTAACGGGAAAGGTGAGGTGGGGTGATGCATAAAACAAGGGTTTCAAATTAGCTCAGATACCGTTCCATAAACCAAATATGTAACAGACAAGACCTACTCCTTGCTCAGTGAACTGGACTCAACACCCCCTATTCACCGCGCAAGAATATATCTGACTAGGTAGTATGTTAAAACCTATATATTGATATCTCTCTGTAAGTGAGTCAAGTGGGTGTAAAGCGGCAGAAACACAGCAGTGAAAAGCAGCTAAACCCCATTATAAAAATCAATTACTTTAAAAATCCCGTGAAACAAAGACAGTGAAAGAGAGAGAAATTCTTACCAAATTCGTTCAGGGGCTGTGATGCCACCTGGATTGACCATATCTAGACCCACAGCTGATTGAGACATAAGGGTGGACACTCAAGGGCTGAGAGGTTTGGTGAGGTTGGGGGAGCAAATGCAGACCCTTTAAAGTACTACTGCGTGGTACCCATCCCAGGGGTCCCAAATCTCCAGGTTCAAGGGCATCTGCCTACATCGAAAAAATGCATGAGAAACCCAGAAGATGGTACACCGTGTGACCGAGAAAGGTTTCTAAAACGCAGCTCATTTCTCATCTCCTTGTGCTCGGGTTGGCCATTCCAGCCGCTTTACTAGCAATCTCCCTCCTTGGAGAATCAGCACCTTTAACCTCCTGTTCCGTACAGGTTGCAATTTGTCCTGAGGATGAACGGGAAGAGGGGGAACCAATGAGAGACTAGCTCTAGGTGTTGGGACAGGCACAGGTCACTCTATTTTCCCATCAGGAAGAAGAATTAACCACAGGCTCAGCCTGCCTCCCGGAACCAGAATAGGGCCTGAAGCAATCCTGCGCTTTTGCGGCCAGCTCACAAGAAAGCGATTTGACAAATGGAGCTCAGGGGCACTGCAATTCACAAACCTGCATAGTTATAAATGATAACTCTCGTCCACAAATATATTGAGAGAAGGCAACGAAGAGGTTTTGAAAGCAAGGAAGAATTGCAGGAAACAGATTTCAGGAGGTAGATTCGAATCGCCTTCAAAGCACAGGAAAAGCGGCAAAACCTCGACAATGATGCCCTTGGCCAAAAAGGGCGTATGCGTTTTTTCCTGAATATATTCAAGAAAAAACGCATACGCCCTTTATGGCCAACCAAGCAACCTGGAAAGGCAAATCAGCGCTCCAAAGAAGTCTCGCTTCCCATCGGTCAAAAGGGCCATGCTGAATAATGTGTCAAAAGCAGAAATGCAGGACAGGCCATGGAGAAACGGGAGCCTTGCTACGCTGATGGGCGGGATGTAAATTGCCAAAAGCCACTCTGGAGAAGTGTACGGTGTGTCCTGAAACATCTAAAAAACTCAGCTTAGAGAGCATAGGGCACTTCCACTCATGGGCGTATAAATTGGGAAAACTAAAAATCAGCAAGACACAGGCACCCCAAAGTTTAGGGCTGCTCTGTTGACAAGAACCTCCCCTTCGTTACACCTTAAATATCCCAGGAAAGAGAAAAATGGATAAAGAAGTTGTGGTCCTTATGTACAATGGAATATCACTCAGCTATGAAATCAACGTCATAAGGCTAGTAGCAGCATGATGAGTGGATTTAGGTACGACGATTCTAAGTGAAATAAGTCACAGAGAAAAAGACACTTATCATAAGATATCACTTATAGAGGGAATGTAAAAACCGCTACACTTGAACTGAATTACAAAACAGAACAGAGGCACACGTTTAGAAAACACACTATGGCTGCTAAACGGAAAAGGTGAGGTGCGTGATTCATAAAACAAGGGTTTCAAATTAGCTCAGATACCGTTCCATAAACCCAATATGTAACAGAAAGACCTACTCCTTACTCAGTGAACTGGACTCAACACCCCCTATTCACCGCCCAAGAATATATCTGAATAGTAAGAATCTTAAAACCTATATATTGATATCTCTGTGTAAGTGAGTCAAGTGGGTGTAAAGCGGCAGAAACACAGCAGTGAAAAGCAGCTAAACCCCATTATAAAAATCAATTACTTTAAAAATCCCATGAAACAAAGACAGTGAAAGAGAGAGAAATTCTTACAAAATTCATTCAGGGGCTGTGATGCCACCTGGATTGACCATATCTAGACCCGCAGCTGATTGAGACATAATAAGGGTGGACACTCTTGGGCCTGAGATGTTTGGTGAGGTTGGGGGAGCAAACGCAGACCCTTTAAAGTACTACTGTGTGGTACCCATCCCATGGGTCCCAAATCTCCAGGTTCACGGGCATCTTCCTACATCGAAAACATGCATGAGAAACCCAGAAGATGGTACACCGTGAGATCGGGAAAGGTTTCTAAAACGCACCTCATTTCTCATCTCCTTGTGCTCGGGTTCGCCATTCCAGCCGCTTTACTAGCAATCTCCCTCCTTGGAGAATCAGCACCTCTAACCTCCTGTTCCGTACAGGTTGCAATTTGTCCTGAGGATGAAGAGGAAGAGGGGGAACCAATGAGAGACTAGCTCTAGGTGTTGGGACAGGCACAGGTCACTCTATTTTCCCATCAGGAAGAAGAATTAACCACAGGCTCAGCCTGCAGCCCAGAACCAGAATAGGGCCTGAAGCAATCCTGCGCTTTTGCGGCCAGCTCCCAACAAAGCGAGTTAAAAATGGAGCTCAGGGGCACTGCAATTCACAAACCTGCAGAGTTATAAATGATAACTCTCGTCCACAAATATATCGAGGGAAGGCAACGAAGAGGATTTGAAAGCAAGGCAGAATTGCAGGAAACAGATTTCAGGAGGTAGATTCGAATCGCCATTAAAGCACAGGAAAAGCGGCAAAACCTCGACAATGATGCCCTTGGCCAAAAAGGGCGTATGCGTTTGTTCCTGAATATATTCAGGAACAAACGCATACGCCCTTTTTGGCCAAACAAGCAACCTGGAAAGGCAAATCAGCGCTCCAAAGGAGTCTCGCTTCCCATCTGTCAAAAGGGCCATGCTGAATAAAGTGTCAAAACCAGAAATGCAAGACAGGCCAAGGAGAAACGGGAGCCTTGCTACGCTGATGGGCGGGATGAAAATTGGCAACAGCCACTCTGGAGAAGTGTACGGTGTGTTCTGAAACATCTAAAAAACTCAGCTTACAGAGCATAGGGCACTTCCACTCATGGGCGTATAAATTGGGAAAACTAAAAATCAGCAAGACACAGGCACCCCAAAGTTTAGGGCTGCTCTGTTGACAAGAACCTCCACTTCGTTACACCTTAAATATCCCAGGAAAGAGAAAAATGGATAAAGAAGTTGTGGTCCGTATGTACAATGGAATATAACTCAGCCATGAAATCAACGTCATAAGGCTAGTAGCAGCATGATGAGTGGATTTAGGTACGACGATTCTAAGTGAAATAAGTCACACAGAAAAAGACACTTATCATAAGATATCACTTATAGAGGGAATGTAAAAACCGCTACACTTGAACTGAATTACAAAACAGAACAGAGGCACACGTTTAGAAAACACACTATGGCTGCTTAACGGGAAAGGTGAGGTGGGGTGATGCATAAAACAAGGGTTTCAAATTAGCTCAGATACCGTTCCATAAACCAAATATGTAACAGACAAGACCTACTCCTTGCTCAGTGAACTGGACTCAACACCCCCTATTCACCGCGCAAGAATATATCTGACTAGGTAGTATGTTAAAACCTATATATTGATATCTCTCTGTAAGTGAGTCAAGTGGGTGTAAAGCGGCAGAAACACAGCAGTGAAAAGCAGCTAAACCCCATTATAAAAATCAATTACTTTAAAAATCCCGTGAAACAAAGACAGTGAAAGAGAGAGAAATTCTTACCAAATTCGTTCAGGGGCTGTGATGCCACCTGGATTGACCATATCTAGACCCACAGCTGATTGAGACATAAGGGTGGACACTCAAGGGCTGAGAGGTTTGGTGAGGTTGGGGGAGCAAATGCAGACCATTTAAAGTACTACTGCGTGGTACCCATCCCAGGGGTCCCAAATCTCCAGGTTCAAGGGCATCTGCCTACATCGAAAAAATGCATGAGAAACCCAGAAGATGGTACACCGTGTGACCGAGAAAGGTTTCTAAAACGCAGCTCATTTCTCATCTCCTTGTGCTCGGGTTGGCCATTCCAGCCGCTTTACTAGCAATCTCCCTCCTTGGAGAATCAGCACCTTTAACCTCCTGTTCCGTACAGGTTGCAATTTGTCCTGAGGATGAACGGGAAGAGGGGGAACCAATGAGAGACTAGCTCTAGGTGTTGGGACAGGCACAGGTCACTCTATTTTCCCATCAGGAAGAAGAATTAACCACAGGCTCAGCCTGCCTCCCGGAACCAGAATAGGGCCTGAAGCAATCCTGCGCTTTTGCGGCCAGCTCACAAGAAAGCGATTTGACAAATGGAGCTCAGGGGCACTGCAATTCACAAACCTGCATAGTTATAAATGATAACTCTCGTCCACAAATATATTGAGAGAAGGCAACGAAGAGGTTTTGAAAGCAAGGAAGAATTGCAGGAAACAGATTTCAGGAGGTAGATTCGAATCGCCTTCAAAGCACAGGAAAAGCGGCAAAACCTCGACAATGATGCCCTTGGCCAAAAAGGGCGTATGCGTTTTTTCCTGAATATATTCAAGAAAAAACGCATACGCCCTTTATGGCCAACCAAGCAACCTGGAAAGGCAAATCAGCGCTCCAAAGAAGTCTCGCTTCCCATCGGTCAAAAGGGCCATGCTGAATAATGTGTCAAAAGCAGAAATGCAGGACAGGCCATGGAGAAACGGGAGCCTTGCTACGCTGATGGGCGGGATGTAAATTGCCAAAAGCCACTCTGGAGAAGTGTACGGTGTGTCCTGAAACATCTAAAAAACTCAGCTTAGAGAGCATAGGGCACTTCCACTCATGGGCGTATAAATTGGGAAAACTAAAAATCAGCAAGACACAGGCACCCCAAAGTTTAGGGCTGCTCTGTTGACAAGAACCTCCCCTTCGTTACACCTTAAATATCCCAGGAAAGAGAAAAATGGATAAAGAAGTTGTGGTCCTTATGTACAATGGAATATCACTCAGCTATGAAATCAACGTCATAAGGCTAGTAGCAGCATGATGAGTGGATTTAGGTACGACGATTCTAAGTGAAATAAGTCACAGAGAAAAAGACACTTATCATAAGATATCACTTATAGAGGGAATGTAAAAACCGCTACACTTGAACTGAATTACAAAACAGAACAGAGGCACACGTTTAGAAAACACACTATGGCTGCTTAACGGAAAAGGTGAGGTGCGTGATTCATAAAACAAGGGTTTCAAATTTGCTCAGATACCGTTCCATAAACCCAATATGTAACAGAAAGACCTACTCCTTACTCAGTGAACTGGACTCAACACCCCCTATTCACCGCCCAAGAATATATCTGAATAGTAAGAATCTTAAAACCTATATATTGATATCTCTCTGTAAGTGAGTCAAGTCGTTGTAAAGCGGCAGAAACACAGCAGTGAAAAGCAGCTAAACCCCATTATAAAAATCAATTACTTTAAAAATCCCATGAAACAAAGACAGTGAAAGAGAGAGAAATTCTTACAAAATTCATTCAGGGGCTGTGATGCCACCTGGATTGACCATATCTAGACCCACAGCTGATTGAGACATAATAAGGGTGGACACTCTTGGGCCTGAGATGTTTGGTGAGGTTGGGGGAGCAAACGCAGACCCTTTAAAGTACTACTGTGTGGTACCCATCCCATGGGTCCCAAATCTCCAGGTTCACGGGCATCTTCCTACATCGAAAACATGCATGAGAAACCCAGAAGATGGTACACCGTGAGATCGGGAAAGGTTTCTAAAACGCACCTCATTTCTCATCTCCTTGTGCTCGGGTTCGCCATTCCAGCCGCTTTACTAGCAATCTCCCTCCTTGGAGAATCAGCACCTCTAACCTCCTGTTCCGTACAGGTTGCAATTTGTCCTGAGGATGAAGAGGAAGAGGGGGAACCAATGAGAGACTAGCTCTAGGTGTTGGGAGAGGCAGAACTCACTCTATTTTCCCATCAGGAAGAAGAATTAACCACAGGCTCAGCCTGCAGCCCAGAACCAGAATAGGGCCTGAAGCAATCCTGCGCTTTTGCGGCCAGCTCCCAAGAAAGTGAGTTAAAAATGGAGCTCAGGGGCACTGCAATTCACAAACCTGCAGAGTTATAAATGATAACTCTCGTCCACAAATATATTGAGGGAAGGCAACGAAGAGGATTTGAAAGCAAGCCAGAATTGCAGGAAAGAGATATCAGGAGGTAGATTCGAATCGCCTTCAAAGCACAAGAAAAGCGGCAAAACCTCCACAATGATGCCCTTGGCCAAAAAGGGCGTATGCGTTTTTTCCTGAATATATTCAGGAAAAAACGCATACGCCCTTTTTGGCCAACCGAGCAACCTGGAAAGGCAAATCAGCGCTCCAAAGAAGTCTCGCTTCCCATCGGTCAAAAGGGCCATGCTGAATAAAGTGTCAAAACCAGAAATGCAGGACAGGCCAAGGAGAAACGGGAGCCTTGCTACGCTGATGGGCGGGATGTAAATTGCCAACAGCCACTCTGGAGAAGTGTACGGTGTGTCCTGAAACATCTAAAAAACTCAGCTTAGAGAGCATAGGGCACTTCCACTCATGGGCGTATAAATTGGGAAAACTAAAAATCAGCAAGACACAGGCACCCCAAAGTTTAGGGCTGCTCTGTTGACAAGAACCTCCCCTTCGTTACACCTTAAATATCCCAGGAAAGTGAAAAATGGATAAAGAAGTTGTGGTCCGTATGTACAATGGAATATAACTCAGCCATGAAATCAACGTCATAAGGCTAGTAGCAGCATGATGAGTGGATTTAGGTACGACGATTCTAAGTGAAATAAGTCACACAGAAAAAGACACTTATCATAAGATATCACTTATAGAGGGAATGTAAAAACCGCTACACTTGAACTGAATTACAAAACAGAACAGAGGCACACGTTTAGAAAACACACTATGGCTGCTTAACGGGAAAGGTGAGGTGGGGTGATGCATAAAACAAGGGTTTCAAATTAGCTCAGATACCGTTCCATAAACCAAATATGTAACAGACAAGACCTACTCCTTGCTCAGTGAACTGGACTCAACACCCCCTATTCACTGCCCAAGAATATATCTGACTAGGAAGAATCTTAAAACCTATATATTGATATCTCTCTGTAAGTGAGTCAAGTGCGTGTAAAGCGGCAGAAACACAGCAGTGAAAAGCAGCTAAACCCCATTATAAAAATCAATTACTTTAAAAATCCCGTGAAACAAAGACAGTGAAAGAGAGAGAAATTCTTACCAAATTCGTTCAGGGGCTGTGATGCCACCTGGATTGACCATATCTAGACCCACAGCTGATTGAGACATAAGGGTGGACACTCTTGGGCCTGAGACGTTTGGTGAGGTTGGGGGAGCAAACGCAGACACTTTAAAGTACTACTGCGTGGTACCCATCCCATGGGTCCCAAATCTCCAGGTTCAAGGGCATCTTCCTACATCGAAAACATGCATGAGAAACCCAGAAGATGGTACACCGTGTGATCGGGAAAGGTTTCTAAAACGCAGCTCATTTCTCATCTCCTTGTGCTCGGGTTGGCCATTCCAGCCGCTTTACTAGCAATCTCCCTCCTTGGCGAATCAGCACCTTTAACCTCCTGTTCCGTACAGGTTGCAATTTGTCCTGAGGATGAACGGGAAGAGGGGGAACCAATGAGAGACTAGCTCTAGGTGTTGGGACAGGCACAGGTCACTCTATTTTCCCATCAGGAAGAAGAATTAACCACAGGCTCAGCCTGCCGCCCGGAACCAGAATAGGGCCTGAAGCAATCCTGCGCTTTTGCGGCCAGCTCCCAAGAAAGCGATTTGACAAATGGAGCTCAGGGGCACTGCAATTCACAAACCTGCATAGTTATAAATGATAACTCTCGTCCACAAATATATTGAGAGAAGGCAACGAAGAGGTTTTGAAAGCAAGGAAGAATTGCAGGAAACAGATTTCAGGAGGTGGATTCGAATCGCCTTTAAAGCACAGGAAAAGCGGCAAAACCTCGACAATGATGCCCTTGGCCAAAAAGGGCGTATGCGTTTTTTCCTGAATATATTCAGGAAAAAACGCATACGCCCTTTATGGCCAACCAAGCAACCTGGAAAGGCAAATCAGCGCTCCAAAGAAATCTCGCTTCCCATCGGTCAAAAGGGCCATGCTGAATAAAGTGTCAAAAGCAGAAATGCAGGACAGGCCATGGAGAAACGGGAGCCTCGCTACGCTGATGGGCGGGATGTAAATTGCCAACAGCCACTCTGGAGAAGTGTACGGTGTGTTCTGAAACATCTAAAAAACTCAGCTTACAGAGCATAGGGCCCTTCCACTCATGAGCGTATAAATTGGGAAAACTAAAAATCAGGAAGACACAGGCACCCCAAAGTTTAGGGCTGCTCTGTTGACAAGAACCTCCCCTTCGTTACACCTTAAATATCCCAGGAAAGAGAAAAATGGATAAAGAAGTTCTGGTCCTTATGTACAAAGGAATATCACTCAGCCATGAAATCAACGTCATAAGGCTAGTAGCAGCATGATGAGTGGATTTAGGTACGACAATTCTAAGTGAAATAAGTCACACAGAAAAAGACACTTATCATAAGATATCACTTATAGAGGGAATGTAAAAACCGCTACACTTGAACTGAATTACAAAACAGAACAGAGGCACACGTTTAGAAAACACACTATGGCTGCTTAACGGAAAAGGTGAGGTGCGTGATTCATAAAACAAGGGTTTCAAATTAGCTCAGATACCGTTCCATAAACCCAATATGTAACAGAAAGACCTACTCCTTGCTCAGTGAACTGGACTCAACACCCCCTATTCACCACGCAAGAATATATCTGACTAGGAAGAATCTTAAAACCTATATATTGATATCTCTCTGTAAGTGAGTCAAGTGGGTTTAAAGCGGCAGAAACACAGCAGTGAAAAGCAGCTAAACCGCATTATAAAAATCACTTACTTTAAAAATCCCGTGAAACAAAGACAGTGAAAGAGAGAGAAATTCTTACCAAATTCGTTCAGGGGCTGTGATGCCACCTGGATTGACCATATCTAGACCCACAGCTGATTGAGACATAAGGGTGGACACTCAAGGGCTGAGAGGTTTGGTGAGGTTGGGGGAGCAAATGCAGACCCTTTAAAGTACTACTGCGTGGTACCCATCCCAGGGTTCCCAAATCTCCAGGTTCAAGGGCATCTGCCTACATCGAAAACATGCATGAGAAACCCAGAAGATGGTACACCGTGTGATCGGGAAAGGTTTCTAAAACGCAGCTCATTTCTCATCTCCTTGTGCTCGGGTTGGCCATTCCAGCCGCTTTACTAGCAATCTCCCTCCTTGGAGAATCAGCACCTTTAACCTCCTGTTCCGTACAGGTTGCAATTTGTCCTGAGGATGAACGGGAAGCGGGGGAACCAATGAGAGACTAGCTCTAGGTGTTGGGACAGGCACAGGTCACTCTATTTTCCCATCAGGAAGAAGAATTAACCACAGGCTCAGCCTGCCGCCCGGAACCAGAATAGGGCCTGAAGCAATCCTGCGCTTTTGCGGACAGCTCCCAAGAAAGCGATTTGACAAATGGAGCTCAGGGGCACTGCAATTCACAAACCTGCAGAGTTATAAATGATAACTCTCGTCCACAAATATATTGAGAGAAGGCAACGAAGAGGTTTTGAAAGCAAGGAAGAATTGCAGGAAACAGATTTCAGGAGGTGGATTCGAATCGCCTTCAAAGCACAGGAAAAGCGGCAAAACCTCGACAATGATGCCCTTGGCCAAAAAGGGCGTATGCGTTTTTTCCTGAATATATTCAGGAAAAAACGCATACGCCCTTTATGGCCAACCAAGCAACCTGGAAAGGCAAATCAGCGCTCCAAAGAAATCTCGCTTCCCATCGGTCAAAAGGGCCATGCTGAATAAAGTGTCAAAAGCAGAAATGCAGGACAGGCCATGGAGAAACGGGAGCCTCGCTACGCTGATGGGCGGGATGTAAATTGCCAACAGCCACTCTGGAGAAGTGTACGGTGTGTTCTGAAACATCTAAAAAACTCAGCTTACAGAGCATAGGGCCCTTCCACTCATGAGCGTATAAATTGGGAAAACTAAAAATCAGGAAGACACAGGCACCCCAAAGTTTAGGGCTGCTCTGTTGACAAGAACCTCCCCTTCGTTACACCTTAAATATCCCAGGAAAGAGAAAAATGGATAAAGAATTTCTGGTCCTTATGTACAAAGGAATATCACTCAGCCATGAAATCAACGTCATAAGGCTAGTAGCAGCATGATGAGTGGATTTAGGTACGACAATTCTAAGTGAAATAAGTCACACAGAAAAAGACACTTATCATAAGATATCACTTATAGAGGGAATGTAAAAACCGCTACACTTGAACTGAATTACAAAACAGAACAGAGGCACACGTTTAGAAAACACACTATGGCTGCTTAACGGAAAAGGTGAGGTGCGTGATTCATAAAACAAGGGTTTCAAATTAGCTCAGATACCGTTCCATAAACCCAATATGTAACAGAAAGACCTACTCCTTGCTCAGTGAACTGGACTCAACACCCCCTATTCACCACGCAAGAATATATCTGACTAGGAAGAATCTTAAAACCTATATATTGATATCTCTCTGTAAGTGAGTCAAGTGGGTGTAAAGTGGCAGAAACACAGCAGTGAAAAGCAGCTAAACCGCATTATAAAAATCACTTACTTTAAAAATCCCGTGAAACAAAGACAGTGAAAGAGAGAGAAATTCTTACCAAATTCGTTCAGGGGCTGTGATGCCACCTGGATTGACCATATCTAGACCCACAGCTGATTGAGACATAAGGGTGGACACTCAAGGTCTGAGAGGTTTGGTGAGGTTGGGGGAGCAAATGCAGACCCTTTAAAGTACTACTGCGTGGTACCCATCCCAGGGGTCCCAAATCTCCAGGTTCAAGGGCATCTGCCTACATCGAAAACATGCATGAGAAACCCAGAAGATGGTACACCGTGTGATCGGGAAAGGTTTCTAAAACGCAGCTCATTTCTCATCTCCTTGTGCTCGGGTTGGCCATTCCAGCCGCTTTACTAGCAATCTCCCTCCTTGGAGAATCAGCACCTTTAACCTCCTGTTCCGTACAGGTTGCAATTTGTCCTGAGGATGAACGGGAAGCGGGGGAACCAATGAGAGACTAGCTCTAGGTGTTGGGACAGGCACAGGTCACTCTATTTTCCCATCAGGAAGAAGAATTAACCACAGGCTCAGCCTGCCGCCCGGAACCAGAATAGGGCCTGAAGCAATCCTGCGCTTTTGCGGACAGCTCCCAAGAAAGCGGTTTGACAAATGGAGCTCAGGGGCACTGCAATTCACAAACCTGCAGAGTTATAAATGATAACTCTCGTCCACAAATATATTGAGAGAAGGCAACGAAGAGGTTTTGAAAGCAAGGAAGAATTGCAGGAAACAGATTTCAGGAGGTAGATTCGAATCGCCTTCAAAGCACAGGAAAAGCGGCAAAACCTCGACAATGATGCCCTTGGCCAAAAAGGGCGTATGCGTTTTTTCCTGAATATATTCAAGAAAAAACGCATACGCCCTTTATGGCCAACCAAGCAACCTGGAAAGGCAAATCAGCGCTCCAAAGAAGTCTCGCTTCCCATCGGTCAAAAGGGCCATGCTGAATAAAGTGTCAAAAGCAGAAATGCAGGACAGGCCATGGAGAAACGGGAGCCTTGCTACGCTGATGGGCGGGATGTAAATTGCCAACAGCCACTCTGGAGAAGTGTACGGTGTGTTCTGAAACATCTAAAAAACTCAGCTTAGAGAGCATAGGGCCCTTCCACTCATGAGCGTATAAATTGGGAAAAATAAAAATCAGGAAGACACAGGCACCCCAAAATTTAGGGCTGCTCTGTTGACAAGAACCTCCCCTTCGTTACACCTTAAATATCCCAGGAAAGAGAAAAATGGATAAAGAAGTTCTGGTCCTTATGTACAAAAGAATATCACTCAGCCATGAAATCAATGTCATAAGGCTAGTAGCAGCATGATGAGTGGATTTAGGTACGACAATTCTAAGTGAAATAAGTCACACAGAAAAAGACACTTATCATAAGATATCACTTATAGAGGGAATGTAAAAACCGCTACACTTGAACTGAATTACAAAACAGAACAGAGGCACACGTTTAGAAAACACACTATGGCTGCTTAACGGAAAAGGTGAGGTGCGTGATTCATAAAACAAGGGTTTCAAATTAGCTCAGATACCGTTCCATAAACCCAATATGTAACAAAAAGACGTACTCCTTGCTCAGTGAACTGGACTCAACACCCCCTATTCACCGCCCAAGAATATATCTGAATAGTAAGAATCTTAAAACCTATATATTGATATCTCTCTATAAGTGAGTCAAGTGGGTGTAAAGCGGCAGAAACACAGCAGTGAAAAGCAGCTAAACCCCATTATAAAAATCAATTACTTTAAAAATCCCATGAAACAAAGACAGTGAAAGAGAGAGAAATTCTTACAAAATTCATTCAGGGGCTGTGATGCCACCTGGATTGACCATATCTAGACCCACAGCTGATTGAGACATAAGGGTGGACACTCTTGGGCCTGAGATGTTTGGTGAGGTTGGGGGAGCAAACGCAGACACTTTAAAGTACTACTGCGTGGTACCCATCCCATGGGTCCCAAATCTCCAGGTTCAAGGGCATCTTCCTACATCGAAAACATGCATGAGAAACCCAGAAGATGGTACACCGTGTGATCGGGAAAGGTTTCTAAAACGCACCTCATTTCTCATCTCCTTGTGCTCGGGTTGGCCATTCCAGCCGCTTTACTAGCAATCTCCCTCCTTGGAGAATCAGCACCTTTAACCTCCTGTTCCGAACAAGTTGCAATTTGTCCTGAGGATGAACGGGAAGAGGGGGAACCAATGAGAGACTAGCTCTAGGTGTTGGGACAGGCACAGGCCACTCTATTTTCCCAACAGGAAGAACAATTAACCACAGGCTCAGCCTGCCGCCCGGAACCAGAATAGGGCCTGAAGCAATCCTGCGCTTTTGCGGCCAGCTCCCAAGAAAGCGAGTTGAAAAATGGAGCTCAGGGGCACTGCAATTCACAAACCTGCAGAGTTATAAATGATAACTCCCGTCCACAAATATATTGAGGGAAGGCAACGAAGAGGATTTGAAAGCAAGGCAGAATTGCAGGAAACAGATTTCAGGAGGTAGATTCGAATCGCCATTAAAGCACAGGAAAAGCGGCAAAACCTCGACAATGATGCCCTTGGCCAAAAAGGGCGTATGCGTTTGTTCCTGAATATATTCAGGAAAAAACGCATACGCCCTTTTTGGCCAACCAAGCAACCTGGAAAGGCAAATCAGCGCTACAAAGAAGTCTCGCTTCCCATCGGTCAAAAGGGCCATGCTGAATAAAGTGTCAAAACCAGAAATGCAAGACAGGCCAAGGAGAAACGGGAGCCTTGCTACGCTGATGGGCGGGATGAAAATTGGCAACAGCCACTCTGGAGAAGTGTACGGTGTGTCCTGAAACATCTAAAAAACTCAGCTTACAGAGCATAGGGCACTTCCACTCATGGGCGTATAAATTGGGAAAACTAAAAATCAGCAAGACACAGGCACCCCAAAGTTTAGGGCTGCTCTGTTGACAAGAACCTCCACTTCGTTACACCTTAAATATCCCAGGAAACAGGAAAATCGATAAAGAAGTTGTGGTCCTTATGTACAATGGAATATCACTCAGCCATGAAATCAACGTCATAAGGCTAGTAGCAGCATGATGAGTGGATTTAGGTACGACGATTCTAAGTGAAATAAGTCACACAGAAAAAGACAGTGATCCTAAGATATCACTTTTAGAGGGAATGTAAAAACCGCTACACTTGAACTGAATTACAAAACAGAACAGAGTCACACGTTTAGAAAACACACTATGGCTGCTTAACGGGAAAAGAGAGGTGGGGTGATGCATAAAACAAGGGTTTGAAATTAGCTCAGATACCGTTCCATAAACCCAATATGTAATAAACAAGACCTACTCCTTGCTCAGTGAACTGCACTCAACACCCCCTATTCACCGCCCTAGAATATATCTGACTAGTAAGAATCTTAAAACCTATGTATTGATATCTCTCTGTAAGTGAGACATGTGGATGTAAAGCGGCATAAACACAGCAGTGAAAAGCAGCTAAACCCCATTATAAAAATCAATTACTGGGCTTCCCTGGTTGCGCAGTGGTTGAGAATCTGCCTGCTAATGCAGGAAACACGGGTTCGAGCCCTAGTCTGGGAAGATCCCACATGCCGTGGAGCAACTAGGCCCGTGAGCCACAACTACTGAGCCTGCGCGTCTGGAGCCTGTGCTCCGCAAACAAGAGAGGCCACAATAGTGAGAGGCCCGCGCACCACGATGAAGAGTGGCCCCCACTTGCCACAACTGGAGAAAGCCCTAGCACAGAAACGAAGACCCAACATAGCAATCAATCAATCAATCAATCACTAAAGAAATCTTAAAAAAAAATTTGCTTATATTAAAAAAAAAACCATTACTTTAAAAAACCCGTGAAACAAAGACAGTGAAAGAGAGAGAAATTCTTACCAAATTCGTTCAGGGGCTGTGATGCCATCTGGATTGACCATATCTAGACCCACAGCTGATTGAGACATAAGTGTGGACACTCAGGGGCTGAGAGGTTTGGTGAGGTTGGGGAAGCAAACGCAGACCCTTTAAAGTACTACTGCGTGGTACCCATCCCATGGGTCCCAAATCTCCAGGTTCAAGGGCATCTTCCCACATCGAAAACATGCATGAGAAACCCAGAAGGTGGTACACCGTGTGATCGGAAAGGTTTCTAAAACGCACCTCATTTCTCATCTCCTTGTGCTCGGGTTCGCCATTCCAGCCGCTTTACTAGCAATCTCCCTCCTTGGAGAATCAGCACCTTTAACCTCCTGTTCCGTACAGGTTGCAATTTGTCCTGAGGATGAACGGGAAGCGGGGGAACCAATGAGAGACTAGCTCTAGGTGTTGGGACAGGCACAGGTCACTCTATTTTCCCATCAGGAAGAAGAATTAACCACAGGCTCAGCCTGCCGCCCGGAACCAGAATAGGGCCTGAAGCAATCCTGCGCTTTTGCGGACAGCTCCCAAGAAAGCGGTTTGACAAATGGAGCTCAGGGGCACTGCAATTCACAAACCTGCAGAGTTATAAATGATAACTCTCGTCCACAAATATATTGAGAGAAGGCAACGAAGAGGTTTTGAAAGCAAGGAAGAATTGCAGGAAACAGATTTCAGGAGGTGGATTCGAATCGCCTTCAAAGCACAGGAAAAGCGGCAAAACCTCGACAATGATGCCCTTGGCCAAAAAGGGCGTATGCGTTTGTTCCTGAATATATTCAGGAAAAAACGCATACGCCCTTTATGGCCAACCAAGCAACCTGGAAAGGCAAATCAGCGCTCCAAAGAAATCTCGCTTCCCATCGGTCAAAAGGGCCATGCTGAATAAAGTGTCAAAAGCAGAAATGCAGGACAGGCCATGGAGAAACGGGAGCCTCGCTACGCTGATGGGCGGGATGTAAATTGCCAACAGCCACTCTGGAGAAGTGTACGGTGTGTTCTGAAACATCTAAAAAACTCAGCTTACAGAGCATAGGGCCCTTCCACTCATGAGCGTATAAATTGGGAAAACTAAAAATCAGGAAGACACAGGCACCCCAAAGTTTAGGGCTGCTCTGTTGACAAGAACCTCCCCTTCGTTACACCTTAAATATCCCAGGAAAGAGAAAAATGGATAAAGAAGTTCTGGTCCTTATGTACAAAGGAATATCACTCAGCCATGAAATCAACGTCATAAGGCTAGTAGCAGCATGATGAGTGGATTTAGGTACGACAATTCTAAGTGAAATAAGTCACACAGAAAAAGACACTTATCATAAGATATCACTTATAGAGGGAATGTAAAAACCGCTACACTTGAACTGAATTACAAAACAGAACAGAGGCACACGTTTAGAAAACACACTATGGCTGCTTAACGGAAAAGGTGAGGTGCGTGATTCATAAAACAAGGGTTTCAAATTAGCTCAGATACCGTTCCATAAACCCAATATGTAACAGAAAGACCTACTCCTTGCTCAGTGAACTGGACTCAACACCCCCTATTCACCACGCAAGAATATATCTGACTAGGAAGAATCTTAAAACCTATATATTGATATCTCTCTGTAAGTGAGTCAAGTGGGTGTAAAGTGGCAGAAACACAGCAGTGAAAAGCAGCTAAACCGCATTATAAAAATCACTTACTTTAAAAATCCCGTGAAACAAAGACAGTGAAAGAGAGAGAAATTCTTACCAAATTCGTTCAGGGGCTGTGATGCCACCTGGATTGACCATATCTAGACCCACAGCTGATTGAGACATAAGGGTGGACACTCAAGGTCTGAGAGGTTTGGTGAGGTTGGGGGAGCAAATGCAGACCCTTTAAAGTACTACTGCGTGGTACCCATCCCAGGGGTCCCAAATCTCCAGGTTCAAGGGCATCTGCCTACATCGAAAACATGCATGAGAAACCCAGAAGATGGTACACCGTGTGATCGGGAAAGGTTTCTAAAACGCAGCTCATTTCTCATCTCCTTGTGCTCGGGTTGGCCATTCCAGCCGCTTTACTAGCAATCTCCCTCCTTGGAGAATCAGCACCTTTAACCTCCTGTTCCGTACAGGTTGCAATTTGTCCTGAGGATGAACGGGAAGCGGGGGAACCAATGAGAGACTAGCTCTAGGTGTTGGGACAGGCACAGGTCACTCTATTTTCCCATCAGGAAGAAGAATTAACCACAGGCTCAGCCTGCCGCCCGGAACCAGAATAGGGCCTGAAGCAATCCTGCGCTTTTGCGGACAGCTCCCAAGAAAGCGGTTTGACAAATGGAGCTCAGGGGCACTGCAATTCACAAACCTGCAGAGTTATAAATGATAACTCTCGTCCACAAATATATTGAGAGAAGGCAACGAAGAGGTTTTGAAAGCAAGGAAGAATTGCAGGAAACAGATTTCAGGAGGTAGATTCGAATCGCCTTCAAAGCACAGGAAAAGCGGCAAAACCTCGACAATGATGCCCTTGGCCAAAAAGGGCGTATGCGTTTTTTCCTGAATATATTCAAGAAAAAACGCATACGCCCTTTATGGCCAACCAAGCAACCTGGAAAGGCAAATCAGCGCTCCAAAGAAGTCTCGCTTCCCATCGGTCAAAAGGGCCATGCTGAATAAAGTGTCAAAAGCAGAAATGCAGGACAGGCCATGGAGAAACGGGAGCCTTGCTACGCTGATGGGCGGGATGTAAATTGCCAACAGCCACTCTGGAGAAGTGTACGGTGTGTTCTGAAACATCTAAAAAACTCAGCTTAGAGAGCATAGGGCCCTTCCACTCATGAGCGTATAAATTGGGAAAAATAAAAATCAGGAAGACACAGGCACCCCAAAATTTAGGGCTGCTCTGTTGACAAGAACCTCCCCTTCGTTACACCTTAAATATCCCAGGAAAGAGAAAAATGGATAAAGAAGTTCTGGTCCTTATGTACAAAGGAATATCACTCAGCCATGAAATCAATGTCATAAGGCTAGTAGCAGCATGATGAGTGGATTTAGGTACGACAATTCTAAGTGAAATAAGTCACACAGAAAAAGACACTTATCATAAGATATCACTTATAGAGGGAATGTAAAAACCGCTACACTTGAACTGAATTACAAAACAGAACAGAGGCACACGTTTAGAAAACACACTATGGCTGCTTAACGGAAAAGGTGAGGTGCGTGATTCATAAAACAAGGGTTTCAAATTAGCTCAGATACCGTTCCATAAACCCAATATGTAACAAAAAGACGTACTCCTTGCTCAGTGAACTGGACTCAACACCCCCTATTCACCGCCCAAGAATATATCTGAATAGTAAGAATCTTAAAACCTATATATTGATATCTCTCTATAAGTGAGTCAAGTGGGTGTAAAGCGGCAGAAACACAGCAGTGAAAAGCAGCTAAACCCCATTATAAAAATCAATTACTTTAAAAATCCCATGAAACAAAGACAGTGAAAGAGAGAGAAATTCTTACAAAATTCATTCAGGGGCTGTGATGCCACCTGGATTGACCATATCTAGACCCACAGCTGATTGAGACATAAGGGTGGACACTCTTGGGCCTGAGATGTTTGGTGAGGTTGGGGGAGCAAACGCAGACACTTTAAAGTACTACTGCGTGGTACCCATCCCATGGGTCCCAAATCTCCAGGTTCAAGGGCATCTTCCTACATCGAAAACATGCATGAGAAACCCAGAAGATGGTACACCGTGTGATCGGGAAAGGTTTCTAAAACGCACCTCATTTCTCATCTCCTTGTGCTCGGGTTGGCCATTCCAGCCGCTTTACTAGCAATCTCCCTCCTTGGAGAATCAGCACCTTTAACCTCCTGTTCCGAACAAGTTGCAATTTGTCCTGAGGATGAACGGGAAGAGGGGGAACCAATGAGAGACTAGCTCTAGGTGTTGGGACAGGCACAGGCCACTCTATTTTCCCAACAGGAAGAACAATTAACCACAGGCTCAGCCTGCCGCCCGGAACCAGAATAGGGCCTGAAGCAATCCTGCGCTTTTGCGGCCAGCTCCCAAGAAAGCGAGTTGAAAAATGGAGCTCAGGGGCACTGCAATTCACAAACCTGCAGAGTTATAAATGATAACTCCCGTCCACAAATATATTGAGGGAAGGCAACGAAGAGGATTTGAAAGCAAGGCAGAATTGCAGGAAACAGATTTCAGGAGGTAGATTCGAATCGCCATTAAAGCACAGGAAAAGCGGCAAAACCTCGACAATGATGCCCTTGGCCAAAAAGGGCGTATGCGTTTGTTCCTGAATATATTCAGGAAAAAACGCATACGCCCTTTTTGGCCAACCAAGCAACCTGGAAAGGCAAATCAGCGCTACAAAGAAGTCTCGCTTCCCATCGGTCAAAAGGGCCATGCTGAATAAAGTGTCAAAACCAGAAATGCAAGACAGGCCAAGGAGAAACGGGAGCCTTGCTACGCTGATGGGCGGGATGAAAATTGGCAACAGCCACTCTGGAGAAGTGTACGGTGTGTCCTGAAACATCTAAAAAACTCAGCTTACAGAGCATAGGGCACTTCCACTCATGGGCGTATAAATTGGGAAAACTAAAAATCAGCAAGACACAGGCACCCCAAAGTTTAGGGCTGCTCTGTTGACAAGAACCTCCACTTCGTTACACCTTAAATATCCCAGGAAACAGGAAAATCGATAAAGAAGTTGTGGTCCTTATGTACAATGGAATATCACTCAGCCATGAAATCAACGTCATAAGGCTAGTAGCAGCATGATGAGTGGATTTAGGTACGACGATTCTAAGTGAAATAAGTCACACAGAAAAAGACAGTGATCCTAAGATATCACTTTTAGAGGGAATGTAAAAACCGCTACACTTGAACTGAATTACAAAACAGAACAGAGTCACACGTTTAGAAAACACACTATGGCTGCTTAACGGGAAAAGAGAGGTGGGGTGATGCATAAAACAAGGGTTTGAAATTAGCTCAGATACCGTTCCATAAACCCAATATGTAATAAACAAGACCTACTCCTTGCTCAGTGAACTGCACTCAACACCCCCTATTCACCGCCCTAGAATATATCTGACTAGTAAGAATCTTAAAACCTATGTATTGATATCTCTCTGTAAGTGAGACATGTGGATGTAAAGCGGCATAAACACAGCAGTGAAAAGCAGCTAAACCCCATTATAAAAATCAATTACTGGGCTTCCCTGGTTGCGCAGTGGTTGAGAATCTGCCTGCTAATGCAGGAAACACGGGTTCGAGCCCTAGTCTGGGAAGATCCCACATGCCGTGGAGCAACTAGGCCCGTGAGCCACAACTACTGAGCCTGCGCGTCTGGAGCCTGTGCTCCGCAAACAAGAGAGGCCACAATAGTGAGAGGCCCGCGCACCACGATGAAGAGTGGCCCCCACTTGCCACAACTGGAGAAAGCCCTAGCACAGAAACGAAGACCCAACATAGCAATCAATCAATCAATCAATCACTAAAGAAATCTTAAAAAAAAATTTGCTTATATTAAAAAAAAAACCATTACTTTAAAAAACCCGTGAAACAAAGACAGTGAAAGAGAGAGAAATTCTTACCAAATTCGTTCAGGGGCTGTGATGCCATCTGGATTGACCATATCTAGACCCACAGCTGATTGAGACATAAGTGTGGACACTCAGGGGCTGAGAGGTTTGGTGAGGTTGGGGAAGCAAACGCAGACCCTTTAAAGTACTACTGCGTGGTACCCATCCCATGGGTCCCAAATCTCCAGGTTCAAGGGCATCTTCCCACATCGAAAACATGCATGAGAAACCCAGAAGGTGGTACACCGTGTGATCGGAAAGGTTTCTAAAACGCACCTCATTTCTCATCTCCTTGTGCTCGGGTTCGCCATTCCAGCCGCTTTACTAGCAATCTCCCTCCTTGGAGAATCAGCACCTTTAACCTCCTGTTCCGTACAGGTTGCAATTTGTCCTGAGGATGAATGGGAAGAGGGGGAACCAATGAGAGACTAGCTCTAGGTGTTGGGAGAGGCAGAACTCACTCTATTTTCCCATCAGGAAGAAGAATTAACCACAGGCTCAGCCTGCAGCCCAGAACCAGAATAGGGCCTGAAGCAATCCTGCGCTTTTGCGGCCAGCTCCCAAGAAAGCGATTTGACAAATGGAGCTCAGGGGCACTGCAATTCACAAACCTGCAGAGTTATAAATGACAACTCTCGTCCACAAATATATTGAGGGAAGGCAACGAAGAGGATTTGAAAGCAAGCCAGAATTGCAGGAAAGAGATATCAGGAGGTAGATTCGAATCGCCTTCAAAGCACAAGAAAAGCGGCAAAACCTCCACAATGATGCCCTTGGCCAAAAAGGGCGTATGCGTTTGTTCCTGAATATATTCAGGAACAAACGCATACGCCCTTTTTGGCCAACCAAGCAACCTGGAAAGGCAAATCAGCGCTCCAAAGGAGTCTCGCTTCCCATCGGTCAAAAGGGCCATGCTGAATAAAGTGTCAAAACCAGAAATGCAAGACAGGCCAAGGAGAAACGGGAGCCTTGCTACGCTGATGGGCGGGATGAAAATTGGCAACAGCCACTCTGGAGAAGTGTACGGTGTGTCCTGAAACATCTAAAAAACTCAGCTTACAGAGCATAGGGCACTTCCACTCATGGGCGTATAAATTGGGAAAACTAAAAATCAGCAAGACACAGGCACCCCAAAGTTTAGGGCTGCTCTGTTGACAAGAACCTCCACTTCATTACACCTTAAATATCCCAGGAAACAGGAAAATCGATAAAGAAGTTGTGGTCCTTATGTACAATGGAATATCACTCAGCCATGAAATCAACGTCATAAGGCTAGTAGCAGCATGATGAGTGGATTTAGGTACGACGATTCTAAGTGAAATAAGTCACACAGAAAAAGACAGTGATCCTAAGATATCACTTTTAGAGGGAATGTAAAAACCGCTACACTTGAACTGAATTACAAAACAGAACAGAGTCACACGTTTAGAAAACACACTATGGCTGCTTAACGGGAAAAGAGAGGTGGGGTGATGCATAAAACAAGGGTTTGAAATTAGCTCAGATACCGTTCCATAAACCCAATATGTAATAAACAAGACCTACTCCTTGCTCAGTGAACTGCACTCAACACCCCCTATTCACCGCCCTAGAATATATCTGACTAGTAAGAATCTTAAAACCTATGTATTGATATCTCTCTGTAAGTGAGACATGTGGATGTAAAGCGGCATAAACACAGCAGTGAAAAGCAGCTAAACCCCATTATAAAAATCAATTACTGGGCTTCCCTGGTTGCGCAGTGGTTGAGAATCTGCCTGCTAATGCAGGAAACACGGGTTCGAGCCCTAGTCTGGGAAGATCCCACATGCCGTGGAGCAACTAGGCCCGTGAGCCACAACTACTGAGCCTGCGCGTCTGGAGCCTGTGCTCCGCAAACAAGAGAGGCCACAATAGTGAGAGGCCCGCGCACCGCGATGAAGAGTGGCCCCCACTTGCCACAACTGGAGAAAGCCCTAGCACAGAAACGAAGACCCAACATAGCAATCAATCAATCAATCAATCACTAAAGAAATCTTAAAAAAAAATTTGCTTATATTAAAAAATAAATCAATTACTTTAAAAAACCCGTGAAACAAAGACAGTGAAAGAGAGAGAAATTCTTACCAAATTCGTTCAGGGGCTGTGATGCCATCTGGATTGACCATATCTAGACCCACAGCTGATTGAGACATAAGGGTGGACACTCAGGGGCTGAGAGGTTTGGTGAGGTTGGGGAAGCAAACGCAGACCCTTTAAAGTACTACTGCGTGGTACCCATCCCATGGGTCCCAAAACTCCAGGTTCAAGGGCATCTTCCTACATCGAAAACATGCATGAGAAACCCAGAAGGTGGTACACCGTGTGATCGGGAAAGGTTTCTAAAACGCACCTCATTTCTCATCTCCTTGTGCTCGGGTTCGCCATTCCAGCCGCTTTACTAGCAATCTCCCTCCTTGGAGAATCAGCACCTTTAACCTCCTGTTCCGTACAGGTTGCAATTTGTCCTGAGGATGAATGGGAAGAGGGGGAACCAATGAGAGACTAGCTCTAGGTGTTGGGAGAGGCAGAACTCACTCTATTTTCCCATCAGGAAGAAGAATTAACCACAGGCTCAGCCTGCAGCCCAGAACCAGAATAGGGCCTGAAGCAATCCTGCGCTTTTGCGGCCAGCTCCCAAGAAAGCGATTTGACAAATGGAGCTCAGGGGCACTGCAATTCACAAACCTGCAGAGTTATAAATGACAACTCTCGTCCACAAATATATTGAGGGAAGGCAACGAAGAGGATTTGAAAGCAAGCCAGAATTGCAGGAAAGAGATATCAGGAGGTAGATTCGAATCGCCTTCAAAGCACAAGAAAAGCGGCAAAACCTCCACAATGATGCCCTTGGCCAAAAAGGGCGTATGCGTTTGTTCCTGAATATATTCAGGAACAAACGCATACGCCCTTTTTGGCCAACCAAGCAACCTGGAAAGGCAAATCAGCGCTCCAAAGGAGTCTCGCTTCCCATCGGTCAAAAGGGCCATGCTGAATAAAGTGTCAAAACCAGAAATGCAAGACAGGCCAAGGAGAAACGGGAGCCTTGCTACGCTGATGGGCGGGATGAAAATTGGCAACAGCCACTCTGGAGAAGTGTACGGTGTGTCCTGAAACATCTAAAAAACTCAGCTTACAGAGCATAGGGCACTTCCACTCATGGGCGTATAAATTGGGAAAACTAAAAATCAGCAAGACACAGGCACCCCAAAGTTTAGGGCTGCTCTGTTGACAAGAACCTCCACTTCGTTACACCTTAAATATCCCAGGAAACAGGAAAATCGATAAAGAAGTTGTGGTCCTTATGTACAATGGAATATCACTCAGCCATGAAATCAACGTCATAAGGCTAGTAGCAGCATGATGAGTGGATTTAGGTACGACGATTCTAAGTGAAATAAGTCACACAGAAAAAGACAGTGATCCTAAGATATCACTTTTAGAGGGAATGTAAAAACCGCTACACTTGAACTGAATTACAAAACAGAACAGAGTCACACGTTTAGAAAACACACTATGGCTGCTTAACGGGAAAAGAGAGGTGGGGTGATGCATAAAACAAGGGTTTGAAATTAGCTCAGATACCGTTCCATAAACCCAATATGTAATAAACAAGACCTACTCCTTGCTCAGTGAACTGCACTCAACACCCCCTATTCACCGCCCTAGAATATATCTGACTAGTAAGAATCTTAAAACCTATGTATTGATATCTCTCTGTAAGTGAGACATGTGGATGTAAAGCGGCATAAACACAGCAGTGAAAAGCAGCTAAACCCCATTATAAAAAACAATTACTGGGCTTCCCTGGTTGCGCAGTGGTTGAGAATCTGCCTGCTAATGCAGGAAACACGGGTTCGAGCCCTAGTCTGGGAAGATCCCACATGCCGTGGAGCAACTAGGCCCGTGAGCCACAACTACTGAGCCTGCGCGTCTGGAGCCTGTGCTCCGCAAACAAGAGAGGCCACAATAGTGAGAGGCCCGCGCACCGCGATGAAGAGTGGCCCCCACTTGCCACAACTGGAGAAAGCCCTAGCACAGAAACGAAGACCCAACATAGCAATCAATCAATCAATCAATCACTAAAGAAATCTTAAAAAAAATTTGCTTATATTAAAAAAAAAACCATTACTTTAAAAAACCCGTGAAACAAAGACAGTGAAAGAGAGAGAAATTCTTACCAAATTCGTTCAGGGGCTGTGATGCCATCTGGATTGACCATATCTAGACCCACAGCTGATTGAGACATAAGGGTGGACACTCAGGGGCTGAGAGGTTTGGTGAGGTTGGGGAAGCAAACGCAGACCCTTTAAAGTACTACTGCGTGGTACCCATCCCATGGGTCCCAAATCTCCAGGTTCAAGGGCATCTTCCTACATCGAAAACATGCATGAGAAACCCAGAAGGTGGTACACCGTGTGATCGGGAAAGGTTTCTAAAACGCACCTCATTTCTCATCTCCTTGTGCTCGGGTTCGCCATTCCAGCCGCTTTATTGGCAATCTCCCTCCTTGGAGAATCAGCACCTTTAACCTCCTGTTCCGTACAGGTTGCAATTTGTCCTGAGGATGAATGGGAAGAGGGGGAACCAATGAGAGACTAGCTCTAGGTGTTGGGAGAGGCAGAACTCACTCTATTTTCCCATCAGGAAGAAGAATTAACCACAGGCTCAGCCTGCAGCCCAGAACCAGAATAGGGCCTGAAGCAATCCTGCGCTTTTGCGGCCAGCTCCCAAGAAAGCGAGTTAAAAAAGGAGCTCAGGGGCACTGCAATTCACAAACCTGCAGAGTTATAAATGATAACTCTCGTCCACAAATATATCGAGGGAAGGCAACGAAGAGGATTTGAAAGCAAGCCAGAATTGCAGGAAAGAGATATCAGGAGGTAGATTCGAATCGCCTTCAAAGCACAAGAAAAGCGGCAAAACCTCCACAATGATGCCCTTGGCCAAAAAGGGCGTATGCGTTTGTTCCTGAATATATTCAGGAACAAACGCATACGCCCTTTTTGGCCAACCAAGCAACCTGGAAAGGCAAATCAGCGCTACAAAGAAGTCTCGTTTCCCATCGGTCAAAAGGGCCATGCTGAATAAAGTGTCAAAACCAGAAATGTAGGACAGGCCAAGGAGAAACGGGAGCCTTGCTACGCTGATGGGCGGGATGTAAACTGCCAACAACCACTCTGGAGAAGTGTATGGTGTGTTCTGAAACATCTAAAAAACTCAGCTTAGAGAGCATAGGGCCCTTCCACTCATGAGCGTATAAATTGGGAAAACTAAAAATCAGGAAGACACAGGCACCCCAAAGTTTAGGGCTGCTCTGTTGACAAGAACCTCCCCTTCGTTACACCTTAAATATCCCAGGAAAGAGAAAAATGGATAAAGAAGTTCTGGTCCTTATGTACAATGGAATATCACTCAGCCATGAAATCAACGTCATAAGGCTAGTAGCAGCATGATGAGTGGATTTAGGTACGACAATTCTAAGTGAAATAAGTCACACAGAAAAAGACACTTATCATAAGATATCACTTATACAGGGAATGTAAAAACCGCTACACTTGAACTGAACTACAAAACAGAACAGAGGCACACGTTTAGAAAACACACTATGGCTGCTTAACGGAAAAGGTGAGGTGCGTGATTCATAAAACAAGGGTTTCAAATTAGCTCAGATACCGTTCCATAAACCCAATATGTAACAGAAAGACCTACTCCTTGCTCAGTGAACTGGACTCAACACCCCCTTTCACCGCGCAAGAATATATCTGAATAATAAGAATCTTAAAAGCTATATATTGATATCTCTCTGTAAGTGAGTCAAGTGGGTGTAAAGCGGCAGAAACACAGCAGTGAAAAGCAGCTAAACCCCATTATAAAAATCAATTACTTTAAAAATCCCATGAAACAAAGACAGTGAAAGAGAGAGAAATTTTTACAAAATTCGTTCAGGGGCTGTGATGCCACCTGGATTGACCATATCTAGACCCACAGCTGATTGCGAAATAAGGGTGGACACTCAGGGGCTGAGAGGTTTGGTGAGGTTGGGGGAGCAAACGCAGACCCTTTAAAGTACTACTGCGTGGTACCCATCCCAGGGGTCCCAAATCTCCAGGTTCAAGGGTATCTTCCTACATCGAAAACATGCATGAGAAACCCAGAAGATGGTTCACCGTGTGATCGGGAAAGGTTTCTAAAACGCACCTCATTTCTCATCTCCTTGGGCTCGGGTTGGCCATTCCAGCCGCTTTACTAGCAATCTCCCTCCTTGGAGAATCAGCACCTTTAACCTCCTGTTCCGTACAGGTTGCAATTTGTCCTGAGGATGAAAGGGAAGAGGGGGAACCAATGAGAGACTAGCTCTAGGTGTTGGGACAGGCACAGCTCACTCTATTTTCCCATCAGGAAGAAGAATTAACCACAGGCTCAGGCGGCCGCCCGGAACCACAATGGGGCCTGAAGCAATCCTGCGCTTTTGCGGCCAGCTCTCAAGAAAGCGAGTTGAAAAATGGAGCTCAGGGGCACTGCAATTCACAAACCTGCAGAGTTATAAACGATAACTCTCGTCCACAAATATATTGAGAGAAGGCAAAGAAGAGGATTTGAAAGCAAGCCAGAATTGCAGGAAAGAGATATCAGGAGGTAGATTCGAATCTCCTTCAAAGCACAAGAAAAGCGGCAAAACCTCCACAATGATGCCCTTGGCCAAAAAGGGCGTATGCGTTTTTTCCTGAATATATTCAAGAAAAAACGCATACGCCCTTTATGGCCAACCAAGCAACCTGGAAAGGCAAATCAGCGCTCCAAAGAAGTCTCGCTTCCCATCGGTCAATAGGGCCATGCTGAATAAAGTGTCAAAAGCAGAAATGCAGGACAGGCCATGGAGAAACGGGAGCCTTGCTACGCTGATGGGCGGGATGTAAATTGCCAACAGCCACTCTGGAGAAGTGTACGGTGTGTCCTGAAACATCTAAAAAACTCAGCTTAGAGAGCATAGGGCACTTCCACTCATGGGCGTATAAATTGGGAAAACTAAAAATCAGCAAGACACAGGCACCCCAAAGTTTAGGGCTGCTCTGTTGACAAGAACCTCCCCTTCGTTACACCTTAAATATCCCAGGAAAGTGAAAAATGGATAAAGAAGTTGTGGTCCGTATGTACAATGGAATATAACTCAGCCATGAAATCAACGTCATAAGGCTAGTAGCAGCATGATGAGTGGATTTAGGTACGACGATTCTAAGTGAAATAAGTCACACAGAAAAAGACACTTATCATAAGATATCACTTATAGAGGGAATGTAAAAACCGCTACACTTGAACTGAATTACAAAACAGAACAGAGGCACACGTTTAGAAAACACACTATGGCTGCTTAACAGGAAAGGTGAGGTGGGGTGATGCATAAAACAAGGGTTTCAAATTAGCTCAGATACCGTTCCATAAACCAAATATGTAACAGACAAGACCTACTCCTTGCTCAGTGAACTGGACTCAACACCCCCTATTCACTGCCCAAGAATATATCTGACTAGGAAGAATCTTAAAACCTATATATTGATATCTCTCTGTAAGTGAGTCAAGTGGGTGTAAAGCGGCAGAAACACAGCAGTGAAAAGCAGCTAAACCCCATTATAAAAATCAATTACTTTAAAAATCCCGTGAAACAAAGACAGTGAAAGAGAGAGAAATTCTTACCAAATTCGTTCAGGGGCTGTGATGCCACCTGGATTGACCATATCTGGACCCACAGCTGATTGAGACATAAGGGAGGACACTCTTGGGCCTGAGACGTTTGGTGAGGTTGGGGGAGCAAACGCAGACACTTTAAAGTACTACTGCGTGGTACCCATCCCATGGGTCCCAAATCTCCAGGTTCAAGGGCATCTTCCTACATCGAAAACATGCATGAGAAACCCAGAAGATGGTACACCGTGTGATCGGGAAAGGTTTCTAAAACGCACCTCATTTCTCATCTCCTTGTGCTCGGGTTCGCCATTCCAGCCGCTTTACTAGCAATCTCCCTCCTTGGAGAATCAGCACCTTTAACCTCCTGTTCCGTACAGGTTGCAATTTGTCCTGAGGATGAATGGGAAGAGGGGGAACCAATGAGAGACTAGCTCTAGGTGTTGGGAGAGGCAGAACTCACTCTATTTTCCCATCAGGAAGAAGAAGTAACCACAGGCTCAGCCTGCAGCCCAGAACCAGAATAGGGCCTGAAGCAATCCTGCGCTTTTGCGGCCAGCTCCCAAGAAAGCGATTTGACAAATGGAGCTCAGGGGCACTGCAATTCACAAACCTGCAGAGTTATAAATGACAACTCTCGTCCACAAATATATTGAGGGAAGGCAACGAAGAGGATTTGAAAGCAAGCCAGAATTGCAGGAAAGAGATATCAGGAGGTAGATTCGAATCGCCTTCAAAGCACAAGAAAAGCGGCAAAACCTCCACAATGATGCCCTTGGCCAAAAAGGGCGTATGCGTTTTTTCCTGAATATATTCAGGAAAAAACGCATACGCCCTTTTTGGCCAACCAAGCAACCTGGAAAGGCAAATCAGCGCTACAAGGAAGTCTCGCTTCCCATCGGTCAAAAGGGCCATGCTGAATAAAGTGTCAAAACCAGAAATGTAGGACAGGCCAAGGAGAAACGGGAGCCTTGCTACGCTGATGGGCGGGATGTAAACTGCCAACAACCACTCTGGAGAAGTGTATGGTGTGTTCTGAAACATCTAAAAAACTCTGCTTAGAGAGCATAGGGCCCTTCCACTCATGAGCGTATAAATTGGGAAAACTAAAAATCAGGAAGACACAGGCACCCCAAAGTTTAGGGCTGCTCTGTTGACAAGAACCTCCCCTTCGTTACACCTTAAATATCCCAGGAAAGAGAAAAATGGATAAAGAAGTTCTGGTCCTTATGTACAATGGAATATCACTCAGCCATGAAATCAACGTCATAAGGCTAGTAGCAGCATGATGAGTGGATTTAGGTACGACAATTCTAAGTGAAATAAGTCACACAGAAAAAGACACTTATCATAAGATATCACTTATAGAGGGAATGTAAAAACCGCTACACTTGAACTGAATTACAAAACAGAACAGAGGCACACGTTTAGAAAACACACTATGGCTGCTTAACGGAAAAGGTGAGGTGCGTGATTCATAAAACAAGGGTTTCAAATTAGCTCAGATACCGTTCCATAAACCCAATATGTAACAGAAAGACCTACTCCTTGCTCAGTGAACTGGACTCAACACCCCCTATTCACCGCGCAAGAATATATCTGAATAGTAAGAATCTTAAAAGCTATATATTGATATCTCTCTGTAAGTGAGTCAAGTGGGTGTAAAGCGGCAGAAACACAGCAGTGAAAAGCAGCTAAACCCCATTATAAAAATCAATTACTTTAAAAATCCCATGAAACAAAGACAGTGAAAGAGAGAGAAATTTTTACAAAATTCGTTCAGGGGCTGTGATGCCACCTGGATTGACCATATCTACACCCACAGCTGATTGCGAAATAAGGGTGGACACTCAGGGGCTGAGAGGTTTGGTGAGGTTGGGGGAGCAAACGCAGACCCTTTAAAGTACTACTGCGTGGTACCCATCCCAGGGGTCCCAAATCTCCAGGTTCAAGGGCATCTTCCTACATCGAAAACATGCATGAGAAACCCAGAAGATGGTTCACCGTGTGATCGGGAAAGGTTTCTAAAACGCACCTCATTTCTCATCTCCTTGGGCTCGGGTTGGCCATTCCAGCCGCTTTACTAGCAATCTCCCTCCTTGGAGATTCAGCACCTTTAACCTCCTGTTCCGTACAGGTTGCAATTTGTCCTGAGGATGAAAGGGAAGAGGGGGAACCAATGAGAGACTAGCTCTAGGTGTTGGGACAGGCACAGCTCACTCTATTTTCCCATCAGGAAGAAGAATTAACCACAGGCTCAGGCTGCCGCCCGGAACCACAATGGGGCCTGAAGCAATCCTGCGCTTTTGCGGCCAGCTCTCAAGAAAGCGAGTTGAAAAATGGAGCTCAGGGGCACTGCAATTCACAAACCTGCAGAGTTATAAACGATAACTCTCGTCCACAAATATATTGAGGGAAGGCAACGAAGAGGATTTGAAAGCAAGGCAGAATTGCAGGAAACAGATTTCAGGAGGTAGATTCGAATCTCCTTCAAAGCACAAGAAAAGCGGCAAAACCTCCACAATGATGCCCTTGGCCAAAAAGGGCGTATGCGTATTTTCCTGAATATATTCAGGAAAAAACGCATACGCCCTTTTTGGCCAACCAAGCAACCTGGAAAGGCAAATCAGCGCTACAAAGAAGTCTCACTTCCCATTGGTCAAACGGGCCATGCTGAATAAAGTGTCAAAACCAGAAATGCAGGACAGGCCAAGGAGAAACGGGAGCCTTGCTACGCTTATGGGCGGGATTTAAATTGCCAACAACCACTCTGGAGAAGTGTATGGTGTGTCCTAAAACATCTAAAAAACTCAGTTTAGAGAGCATAGGGCACTTCCACTCATGGGCGTATAAATTGGGAAAACTAAAAATCAGCAAGACACAGGCACCCCAAAGTTTAGGGCTGCTCTGTTGACAAGAACCTCCCCTTCGTTACACCTTAAATATCCCAGGAAAGAGAAAAATGGATAAAGAAGTTGTGGTCCGTATGTACAATGGAATATAACTCAGCCATGAAATCAACGTCATAAGGCTAGTAGCAGCATGATGAGTGGATTTAGGTACGACGATTCTAAGTGAAATAAGTCACACAGAAAAAGACACTTATCATAAGATATCACTTATAGAAGGAATGTAAAAACCGCTACACTTGAACTGAATTACAAAACAGAACAGAGGCACACGTTTAGAAAACACACTATGGCTGCTTAACGGGAAAGGTGAGGTGGGGTGATGCATAAAACAAGGGTTTCAAATTAGCTCAGATACCGTTCCATAAACCAAATATGTAACAGACAAGACCTACTCCTTGCTCAGTGAACTGGACTCAACACCCCCTATTCACTGCCCAAGAATATATCTCACTAGGAAGTATCTTAAAACCATATATTGATATCTCTCTGTAAGTGAGTCAAGTGGGTGTAAAGCGGCAGAAACACAGCAGTGAAAAGCAGCTAAACCCCATTATAAAAATCAATTACTTTAAAAATCCCGTGAAACAAAGACAGTGAAAGAGAGAGAAATTCTTACCAAATTCGTTCAGGGGCTGTGATGCCACCTGGATTGACCATATCTGGACCCACAGCTGATTGAGACATAAGGGAGGACACTCTTGGGCCTGAGACGTTTGGTGAGGTTGGGGGAGCAAACGCAGACACTTTAAAGTACTACTGCGTGGTACCCATCCCATGGGTCCCAAATCTCCAGGTTCAAGGGCATCTTCCTACATCGAAAACATGCATGAGAAACCCAGAAGATGGTACACCGTGTGATCGGGAAAGGTTTCTAAAACGCACCTCATTTCTCATCTCCTTGTGCTCGGGTTCGCCATTCCAGCCGCTTTACTAGCAATCTCCCTCCTTGGAGAATCAGCACCTTTAACCTCCTGTTCCGTACAGGTTGCAATTTGTCCTGAGGATGAATGGGAAGAGGGGGAACCAATGAGAGACTAGCTCTAGGTGTTGGGAGAGGCAGAACTCACTCTATTTTCCCATCAGGAAGAAGAAGTAACCACAGGCTCAGCCTGCAGCCCAGAACCAGAATAGGGCCTGAAGCAATCCTGCGCTTTTGCGGCCAGCTCCCAAGAAAGCGATTTGACAAATGGAGCTCAGGGGCACTGCAATTCACAAACCTGCAGAGTTATAAATGACAACTCTCGTCCACAAATATATTGAGGGAAGGCAACGAAGAGGATTTGAAAGCAAGCCAGAATTGCAGGAAAGAGATATCAGGAGGTAGATTCGAATCGCCTTCAAAGCACAAGAAAAGCGGCAAAACCTCCACAATGATGCCCTTGGCCAAAAAGGGCGTATGCGTTTTTTCCTGAATATATTCAGGAAAAAACGCATACGCCCTTTTTGGCCAACCAAGCAACCTGGAAAGGCAAATCAGCGCTACAAAGAAGTCTCGCTTCCCATCGGTCAAAAGGGCCATGCTGAATAAAGTGTCAAAACCAGAAATGTAGGACAGGCCAAGGAGAAACGGGAGCCTTGCTACGCTGATGGGCGGGATGTAAACTGCCAACAACCACTCTGGAGAAGTGTATGGTGTGTTCTGAAACATCTAAAAAACTCTGCTTAGAGAGCATAGGGCCCTTCCACTCATGAGCGTATAAATTGGGAAAACTAAAAATCAGGAAGACACAGGCACCCCAAAGTTTAGGGCTGCTCTGTTGACAAGAACCTCCCCTTCGTTACACCTTAAATATCCCAGGAAAGAGAAAAATGGATAAAGAAGTTCTGGTCCTTATGTACAATGGAATATCACTCAGCCATGAAATCAACGTCATAAGGCTAGTAGCAGCATGATGAGTGGATTTAGGTACGACAATTCTAAGTGAAATAAGTCACACAGAAAAAGACACTTATCATAAGATATCACTTATAGAGGGAATGTAAAAACCGCTACACTTGAACTGAATTACAAAACAGAACAGAGGCACACGTTTAGAAAACACACTATGGCTGCTTAACGGAAAAGGTGAGGTGCGTGATTCATAAAACAAGGGTTTCAAATTAGCTCAGATACCGTTCCATAAACCCAATATGTAACAGAAAGACCTACTCCTTGCTCAGTGAACTGGACTCAACACCCCCTATTCACCGCGCAAGAATATATCTGAATAGTAAGAATCTTAAAAGCTATATATTGATATCTCTCTGTAAGTGAGTCAAGTGGGTGTAAAGCGGCAGAAACACAGCAGTGAAAAGCAGCTAAACCCCATTATAAAAATCAATTACTTTAAAAATCCCATGAAACAAAGACAGTGAAAGAGAGAGAAATTTTTACAAAATTCGTTCAGGGGCTGTGATGCCACCTGGATTGACCATATCTACACCCACAGCTGATTGCGAAATAAGGGTGGACACTCAGGGGCTGAGAGGTTTGGTGAGGTTGGGGGAGCAAACGCAGACCCTTTAAAGTACTACTGCGTGGTACCCATCCCAGGGGTCCCAAATCTCCAGGTTCAAGGGCATCTTCCTACATCGAAAACATGCATGAGAAACCCAGAAGATGGTTCACCGTGTGATCGGGAAAGGTTTCTAAAACGCACCTCATTTCTCATCTCCTTGGGCTCGGGTTGGCCATTCCAGCCGCTTTACTAGCAATCTCCCTCCTTGGAGATTCAGCACCTTTAACCTCCTGTTCCGTACAGGTTGCAATTTGTCCTGAGGATGAAAGGGAAGAGGGGGAACCAATGAGAGACTAGCTCTAGGTGTTGGGACAGGCACAGCTCACTCTATTTTCCCATCAGGAAGAAGAATTAACCACAGGCTCAGGCTGCCGCCCGGAACCACAATGGGGCCTGAAGCAATCCTGCGCTTTTGCGGCCAGCTCTCAAGAAAGCGAGTTGAAAAATGGAGCTCAGGGGCACTGCAATTCACAAACCTGCAGAGTTATAAACGATAACTCTCGTCCACAAATATATTGAGGGAAGGCAACGAAGAGGATTTGAAAGCAAGGCAGAATTGCAGGAAACAGATTTCAGGAGGTAGATTCGAATCTCCTTCAAAGCACAAGAAAAGCGGCAAAACCTCCACAATGATGCCCTTGGCCAAAAAGGGCGTATGCGTATTTTCCTGAATATATTCAGGAAAAAACGCATACGCCCTTTTTGGCCAACCAAGCAACCTGGAAAGGCAAATCAGCGCTACAAAGAAGTCTCACTTCCCATTGGTCAAACGGGCCATGCTGAATAAAGTGTCAAAACCAGAAATGCAGGACAGGCCAAGGAGAAACGGGAGCCTTGCTACGCTTATGGGCGGGATTTAAATTGCCAACAACCACTCTGGAGAAGTGTATGGTGTGTCCTAAAACATCTAAAAAACTCAGTTTAGAGAGCATAGGGCACTTCCACTCATGGGCGTATAAATTGGGAAAACTAAAAATCAGCAAGACACAGGCACCCCAAAGTTTAGGGCTGCTCTGTTGACAAGAACCTCCCCTTCGTTACACCTTAAATATCCCAGGAAAGAGAAAAATGGATAAAGAAGTTGTGGTCCGTATGTACAATGGAATATAACTCAGCCATGAAATCAACGTCATAAGGCTAGTAGCAGCATGATGAGTGGATTTAGGTACGACGATTCTAAGTGAAATAAGTCACACAGAAAAAGACACTTATCATAAGATATCACTTATAGAAGGAATGTAAAAACCGCTACACTTGAACTGAATTACAAAACAGAACAGAGGCACACGTTTAGAAAACACACTATGGCTGCTTAACGGGAAAGGTGAGGTGGGGTGATGCATAAAACAAGGGTTTCAAATTAGCTCAGATACCGTTCCATAAACCAAATATGTAACAGACAAGACGTACTCCTTGCTCAGTGAACTGGACTCAACACCCCCTATTCACTGCCCAAGAATATATCTCACTAGGAAGTATCTTAAAACCATATATTGATATCTCTCTGTAAGTGAGTCAAGTGGGTGTAAAGCGGCAGAAACACAGCAGTGAAAAGCAGCTAAACCCCATTATAAAAATCAATTACTTTAAAAATCCCGTGAAACAAAGACAGTGAAAGAGAGAGAAATTCTTACCAAATTCGTTCAGGGTCTGTGATGCCACCTGGATTGACCATATCTAGACCCACAGCTGATTGAGACATAAGGGTGGACACTCAAGGGCTGAGAGGTTTGGTGAGGTTGGGGGAGCAAATGCAGACCCTTTAAAGTACTACTGCGTGGTACCCATCCCAGGGGTCCCAAATCTCCAGGTTCAAGGGCATCTGCCTACATCGAAAACATGCATGAGAAACCCAGAAGATGGTACACCGTGTGATCGGGAAAGGTTTCTAAAACGCAGCTCATTTCTCATCTCCTTGTGCTCGGGTTGGCCATTCCAGCCGCTTTACTAGCAATCTCCCTCCTTGGAGAATCAGCACCTTTAACCTCCTGTTCCGTACAGGTTGCAATTTGTCCTGAGGATGAACGGGAAGAGGGGGAACCAATGAGAGACTAGCTCTAGGTGTTGGGACAGGCACAGGTCACTCTATTTTCCCATCAGGAAGAAGAATTAACCACAGGCTCAGCCTGCCGCCCGGAACCAGAATAGGGCCTGAAGCAATCCTGCGCTTTTGCGGCCAGCTCCCAAGAAAGCGATTTGACAAATGGAGCTCAGGGGCACTGCAATTCACAAACCTGCATAGTTATAAATGATAACTCTCGTCCACAAATATATTGAGAGAAGGCAACGAAGAGGTTTTGAAAGCAAGGAAGAATTGCAGGAAACAGATTTCAGGAGGTAGGTTCGAATCGCCTTCAAAGCACAGGAAAAGCGGCAAAACCTCGACAATGATGCTCTTGGCCAAAAAGGGCGTATGCGTTTTTTCCTGAATATATTCAAGAAAAAACGCATACGCCCTTTATGGCCAACCAAGCAACCTGGAAAGGCAAATCAGCGCTCCAAAGAAGTCTCGCTTCCCATCGGTCAATAGGGCCATGCTGAATAAAGTGTCAAAAGCAGAAATGCAGGACAGGCCATGGAGAAACGGGAGCCTTGCTACGCTGATGGGCGGGATGTAAATTGCCAACAGCCACTCTGGAGAAGTGTACGGTGTGTCCTGAAACATCTAAAAAACTCAGCTTAGAGAGCATAGGGCACTTCCACTCATGGGCGTATAAATTGGGAAAACTAAAAATCAGCAAGACACAGGCACCCCAAAGTTTAGGGCTGCTCTGTTGACAAGAACCTCCACTTCGTTACACCTTAAATATCCCAGGAAAGAGACAAATGGATAAAGAAGTTGTGGTCCTTATGTACAATGGAATATCACTCAGCCATGAAATCAACGTCATAAGGCTAGTAGCAGCATGATGAGTGGATTTAGGTACGACGATTCTAAGTGAAATAAGTCACAGAGAAAAAGACACTTATCATAAGATATCACTTTTAGAGGGAATGTAAAAACCGCTACACTTGAACTGAATTACAAAACAGAACAGAGGCACACGTTTAGAAAACACACTATGGCTGCTTAACGGAAAAGGTGAGGTGCGTGATTCATAAAACAAGGGTTTCAAATTAGCTCAGATACCGTTCCATAAACCCAATATGTAACAGAAAGACCTACTCCTTACTCACTGAACTGGACTCAACACCCCCTATTCACCGCCCAAGAATATATCTGAATAGTAAGAATCTTAAAACCTATATATTGATATCTCTCTGTAAGTGAGTCAAGTGGTTGTAAAGCGGCAGAAACACAGCAGTGAAAAGCAGCTAAACCCCATTATAAAAATCAATTACTTTAAAAATCCCATGAAACAAAGACAGTGAAAGAGAGAGAAATTCTTACAAAATTCAATCAGGGGCTGTGATGCCACCTGGATTGACCATATCTAGACCCACAGCTGATTGAGACATAATAAGGGTGGACACTCTTGGGCCTGAGATGTTTGGTGAGGTTGGGGGAGCAAACGCAGACCCTTTAAAGTACTACTGTGTGGTACCCATCCCATGGGTCCCAAATCTCCAGGTTCAAGGGCATCTTCCTACATCGAAAACATGCATGAGAAACCCAGAAGATGGTACACCGTGAGATCGGGAAAGGTTTCTAAAACGCACCTCATTTCTCATCTCCTTGTGCTCGGGTTCGCCATTCCAGCCGCTTTACTAGCAATCTCCCTCCTTGGAGAATCAGCACCTCTAACCTCCTGTTCCGTACAGGTTGCAATTTGTCCTGAGGATGAAGAGGAAGAGGGGGAACCAATGAGAGACTAGCTCTAGGTGTTGGGAGAGGCAGAACTCACTCTATTTTCCCATCAGGAAGAAGAATTAACCACAGGCTCAGCCTGCAGCCCAGAACCAGAATAGGGCCTGAAGCAATCCTGCGCTTTTGCGGCCAGCTCCCAAGAAAGTGAGTTAAAAATGGAGCTCAGGGGCACTGCAATTCACAAACCTGCAGAGTTATAAATGATAACTCTCGTCCACAAATATATTGAGGGAAGGCAACGAAGAGGATTTGAAAGCAAGCCAGAATTGCAGGAAAGAGATATCAGGAGGTAGATTCGAATCGCCTTCAAAGCACAAGAAAAGCGGCAAAACCTCCACAATGATGCCCTTGGCCAAAAAGGGCGTATGCGTTTTTTCCTGAATATATTCAGGAAAAAACGCATACGCCCTTTTTGGCCAACCAAGCAACCTGGAAAGGCAAATCAGCGCTACAAAGAAGTCTCGCTTCCCATCGGTCAAAAGGGCCATGCTGAATAAAGTGTCAAAACCAGAAATGCAGGACAGGCCAAGGAGAAACGGGAGCCTTGCTACGCTGATGGGCGGGATGTAAATTGCCAAAAGCCACTCTGGAGAAGTGTACGGTGTGTCCTGAAACATCTAAAAAACTCAGCTTAGAGAGCATAGGGCACTTCCACTCATGGGCGTATAAATTGGGAAAACTAAAAATCAGCAAGACACAGGCACCCCAAAGTTTAGGGCTGCTCTGTTGACAAGAACCTCCCCTTCGTTACACCTTAAATATCCCAGGAAAGTGAAAAATGGATAAAGAAGTTGTGGTCCGTATGTACAATGGAATATAACTCAGCCATGAAATCAACGTCATAAGGCTAGTAGCAGCATGATGAGTGGATTTAGGTACGACGATTCTAAGTGAAATAAGTCACACAGAAAAAGACACTTATCATAAGATATCACTTATAGAGGGAATGTAAAAACCGCTACACTTGAACTGAATTACAAAACAGAACAGAGGCACACGTTTAGAAAACACACTATGGCTGCTTAACGGGAAAGGTGAGGTGGGGTGATGCATAAAACAAGGGTTTCAAATTAGCTCAGATACCGTTCCATAAACCAAATATGTAACAGACAAGACCTACTCCTTGCTCAGTGAACTGGACTCAACACCCCCTATTCACTGCCCAAGAATATATCTGATTAGGAAGAATCTTAAAACCTATATATTGATATCTCTCTGTAAGTGAGTCAAGTGGGTGTAAAGCGGCAGAAACACAGCAGTGAAAAGCAGCTAAACCCCATTATAAAAATCAATTACTTTAAAAATCCCGTGAAACAAAGACAGTGAAAGAGAGAGAAATTCTTACCAAATTCGTTCAGGGGCTGTGATGCCACCTGGATTGACCATATCTAGACCCACAGCTGATTGAGACATAAGGGTGGACACTCAAGGGCTGAGAGGTTTGGTGAGGTTGGGGGAGCAAATGCAGACCCTTTAAAGTACTACTGCGTGGTACCCATCCCAGGGGTCCCAAATCTCCAGGTTCAAGGGCATCTGCCTACATCGAAAACATGCATGAGAAACCCAGAGGATGGTACACCGTGTGATCGGGAAAGGTTTCTAAAACGCAGCTCATTTCTCATCTCCTTGTGCTCGGGTTGGCCATTCCAGCCGCTTTACTAGCAATCTCCCTCCTTGGAGAATCAGCACCTTTAACCTCCTGTTCCGTACAGGTTGCAATTTGTCCTGAGGATGAACGGGAAGAGGGGGAACCAATGAGAGACTAGCTCTAGGTGTTGGGACAGGCACAGGTCACTCTATTTTCCCATCAGGAAGAAGAATTAACCACAGGCTCAGCCTGCCGCCCGGAACCAGAATAGGGCCTGAAGCAATCCTGCGCTTTTGCGGCCAGCTCCCAAGAAAGCGATTTGACAAATGGAGCTCAGGGGCACTGCAATTCACAAACCTGCATAGTTATAAATGATAACTCTCGTCCACAAATATATTGAGAAAAGGCAACGAAGAGGTTTTGAAAGCAAGGAAGAATTGCAGGAAACAGATTTCAGGAGGTGGATTCGAATCGCCTTCAAAGCACAGGAAAAGCGGCAAAACCTCGACAATGATGCCCTTGGCCAAAAAGGGCGTATGCGTTTTTTCCTGAATATATTCAGGAAAAAACGCATACGCCCTTTATGGCCAACCAAGCAACCTGGAAAGGCAAATCAGCGCTCCAAAGAAATCTCGCTTCCCATCGGTCAAAAGGGCCATGCTGAATAAAGTGTCAAAACCAGAAATGCAGGACAGGCCATGGAGAAACGGGAGCCTTGCTACGCTGATGGGCGGGATGTAAATTGCCAACAGCCACTCTGGAGAAGTGTACGGTGTGTCCTGAAACATCTAAAAAACTCAGCTTAGAGAGCATAGGGCACTTCCACTCATGGGCGTATAAATTGGGAAAACTAAAAATCAGCAAGACACAGGCACCCCAAAGTTTAGGGCTGCTCTGTTGACAAGAACCTCCCCTTCGTTACACCTTAAATATCCCAGGAAAGTGAAAAATGGATAAAGAAGTTGTGGTCCGTATGTACAATGGAATATAACTCAGCCATGAAATCAACGTCATAAGGCTAGTAGCAGCATGATGAGTGGATTTAGGTACGACGATTCTAAGTGAAATAAGTCACACAGAAAAAGACACTTATCATAAGATATCACTTATAGAGGGAATGTAAAAACCGCTACACTTGAACTGAATTACAAAACAGAACAGAGGCACACGTTTAGAAAACACACTATGGCTGCTTAACGGGAAAGGTGAGGTGGGGTGATGCATAAAACAAGGGTTTCAAATTAGCTCAGATACCGTTCCATAAACCAAATATGTAACAGACAAGACCTACTCTTTGCTCAGTGAACTGGACTCAACACCCCCTATTCACTGCCCAAGAATATATCTGACTAGGAAGAATCTTAAAACCTATATATTGATATCTCTCTGTAAGTGAGTCAAGTGGGTGTAAAGCGGCAGAAACACAGCAGTGAAAAGCAGCTAAACCCCATTATAAAAATCAATTACTTTAAAAATCCCGTGAAACAAAGACAGTGAAAGAGAGAGAAATTCTTACCAAATTCGTTCAGGGGCTGTGATGCCACCTGGATTGACCATATCTAGACCCACAGCTGATTGAGACATAAGGGTGGACACTCTTGGGCCTGAGACGTTTGGTGAGGTTGGGGGAGCAAACGCAGACACTTTAAAGTACTACTGCGTGGTACCCATCCCATGGGTCCCAAATCTCCAGGTTCAAGGGCATCTTCCTACATCGAAAACATGCATGAGAAACCCAGAAGATGGTACACCGTGTGATCGGGAAAGGTTTCTAAAACGCACCTCATTTCTCATCTCCTTGGGCTCGGGTTCGCCATTCCAGCCGCTTTACTAGCAATCTCCCTCCTTGGAGAATCAGCACCTCTAACCTCCTGTTCCGTACAGGTTGCAATTTGTCCTGAGGATGAAGAGGAAGAGGGGGAAGCAATGAGAGACTAGCTCTAGGTGTTGGGAGAGGCAGAACTCACTCTATTTTCCCATCAGGAAGAAGAATTAACCACAGGCTCAGCCTGCAGCCCAGAACCAGAATAGGGCCTGAAGCAATCCTGCGCTTTTGCGGCCAGCTCCCAAGAAAGCGAGTTAAAAAAGGAGCTCAGGGGCACTGCAATTCACAAACCTGCAGAGTTATAAATGATAACTCTCGTCCACAAATATATCGAGGGAAGGCAACGAAGAGGATTTGAAAGCAAGCCAGAATTGCAGGAAAGAGATATCAGGAGGTAGATTCGAATCGCCTTCAAAGCACAAGAAAAGCGGCAAAACCTCCACAATGATGCCCTTGGCCAAAAAGGGCGTATGCGTTTTTTCCTGAATATATTCAGGAACAAACGCATACGCCCTTTTTGGCCAACCAAGCAACCTGGAAAGGCAAATCAGCGCTACAAAGAAGTCTCGTTTCCCATCGGTCAAAAGGGCCATGCTGAATAAAGTGTCAAAACCAGAAATGTAGGACAGGCCAAGGAGAAACGGGAGCCTTGCTACGCTGATGGGCGGGATGTAAACTGCCAACAACCACTCTGGAGAAGTGTATGGTGTGTTCTGAAACATCTAAAAAACTCAGCTTAGAGAGCATAGGGCCCTTCCACTCATGAGCGTATAAATTGGGAAAACTAAAAATCAGGAAGACACAGGCACCCCAAAGTTTAGGGCTGCTCTGTTGACAAGAACCTCCCCTTCGTTACACCTTAAATATCCCAGGAAAGAGAAAAATGGATAAAGAAGTTCTGGTCCTTATGTACAATGGAATATCACTCAGCCATGAAATCAACGTCATAAGGCTAGTAGCAGCATGATGAGTGGATTTAGGTACGACAATTCTAAGTGAAATAAGTCACACAGAAAAAGACACTTATCATAAGATATCACTTATACAGGGAATGTAAAAACCGCTACACTTGAACTGAACTACAAAACAGAACAGAGGCACACGTTTAGAAAACACACTATGGCTGCTTAACGGAAAAGGTGAGGTGCGTGATTCATAAAACAAGGGTTTCAAATTAGCTCAGATACCGTTCCATAAACCCAATATGTAACAGAAAGACCTACTCCTTGCTCAGTGAACTGGACTCAACACCCCCTATTCACCGCGCAAGAATATATCTGAATAATAAGAATCTTAAAAGCTATATATTGATATCTCTCTGTAAGTGAGTCAAGTGGGTGTAAAGCGGCAGAAACACAGCAGTGAAAAGCAGCTAAACCCCATTATAAAAATCAATTACTTTAAAAATCCCATGAAACAAAGACAGTGAAAGAGAGAGAAATTTTTACAAAATTCGTTCAGGGGCTGTGATGCCACCTGGATTGACCATATCTAGACCCACAGCTGATTGCGAAATAAGGGTGGACACTCAGGGGCTGAGAGGTTTGGTGAGGTTGGGGGAGCAAACGCAGACCCTTTAAAGTACTACTGCGTGGTACCCATCCCAGGGGTCCCAAATCTCCAGGTTCAAGGGTATCTTCCTACATCGAAAACATGCATGAGAAACCCAGAAGATGGTTCACCGTGTGATCGGGAAAGGTTTCTAAAACGCACCTCATTTCTCATCTCCTTGGGCTCGGGTTGGCCATTCCAGCCGCTTTACTAGCAATCTCCCTCCTTGGAGAATCAGCACCTTTAACCTCCTGTTCCGTACAGGTTGCAATTTGTCCTGAGGATGAAAGGGAAGAGGGGGAACCAATGAGAGACTAGCTCTAGGTGTTGGGACAGGCACAGCTCACTCTATTTTCCCATCAGGAAGAAGAATTAACCACAAGCTCAGGCGGCCGCCCGGAACCACAATGGGGCCTGAAGCAATCCTGCGCTTTTGCGGCCAGCTCTCAAGAAAGCGAGTTGAAAAATGGAGCTCAGGGGCACTGCAATTCACAAACCTGCAGAGTTATAAACGATAACTCTCGTCCACAAATATATTGAGAGAAGGCAAAGAAGAGGATTTGAAAGCAAGCCAGAATTGCAGGAAAGAGATATCAGGAGGTAGATTCGAATCTCCTTCAAAGCACAAGAAAAGCGGCAAAACCTCCACAATGATGCCCTTGGCCAAAAAGGGCGTAAGCGTTTTTTCCTGAATATATTCAAGAAAAAACGCATACGCCCTTTATGGCCAACCAAGCAACCTGGAAAGGCAAATCAGCGCTCCAAAGAAGTCTCGCTTCCCATCGGTCAATAGGGCCATGCTGAATAAAGTGTCAAAAGCAGAAATGCAGGACAGGCCATGGAGAAACGGGAGCCTTGCTACGCTGATGGGCGGGATGTAAATTGCCAACAGCCACTCTGGAGAAGTGTACGGTGTGTCCTGAAACATCTAAAAAACTCAGCTTAGAGAGCATAGGGCACTTCCACTCATGGGCGTATAAATTGGGAAAACTAAAAATCAGCAAGACACAGGCACCCCAAAGTTTAGGGCTGCTCTGTTGACAAGAACCTCCACTTCGTTACACCTTAAATATCCCAGGAAAGAGAAAAATGGATAAAGAAGTTGTGGTCCGTATGTACAATGGAATATAACTCAGCCATGAAATCAACGTCATAAGGCTAGTAGCAGCATGATGAGTGGATTTAGGTACGACGATTCTAAGTGAAATAAGTCACACAGAAAAAGACACTTATCATAAGATATCACTTATAGAGGGAATGTAAAAACCGCTACACTTGAACTGAATTACAAAACAGAACAGAGGCACACGTTTAGAAAACACACTATGGCTGCTTAACGGGAAAGGTGAGGTGGGGTGATGCATAAAACAAGGGTTTCAAATTAGCTCAGATACCGTTCCATAAACCAAATATGTAACAGACAAGACCTACTCCTTGCTCAGTGAACTGGACTCAACACCCCCTATTCACTGCCCAAGAATATATCTGATTAGGAAGAATCTTAAAACCTATATATTGATATCTCTCTGTAAGTGAGTCAAGTGGGTGTAAAGCGGCAGAAACACAGCAGTGAAAAGCAGCTAAACCCCATTATAAAAATCAATTACTTTAAAAATCCCGTGAAACAAAGACAGTGAAAGAGAGAGAAATTCTTACCAAATTCGTTCAGGGGCTGTGATGCCACCTGGATTGACCATATCTAGACCCACAGCTGATTGAGACATAAGGGTGGACACTCAAGGGCTGAGAGGTTTGGTGAGGTTGGGGGAGCAAATGCAGACCCTTTAAAGTACTACTGCGTGGTACCCATCCCAGGGGTCCCAAATCTCCAGGTTCAAGGGCATCTGCCTACATCGAAAACATGCATGAGAAACCCAGAGGATGGTACACCGTGTGATCGGGAAAGGTTTCTAAAACGCAGCTCATTTCTCATCTCCTTGTGCTCGGGTTGGCCATTCCAGCCGCTTTACTAGCAATCTCCCTCCTTGGAGAATCAGCACCTTTAACCTCCTGTTCCGTACAGGTTGCAATTTGTCCTGAGGATGAACGGGAAGAGGGGGAACCAATGAGAGACTAGCTCTAGGTGTTGGGACAGGCACAGGTCACTCTATTTTCCCATCAGGAAGAAGAATTAACCACAGGCTCAGCCTGCCGCCCGGAACCAGAATAGGGCCTGAAGCAATCCTGCGCTTTTGCGGCCAGCTCCCAAGAAAGCGATTTGACAAATGGAGCTCAGGGGCACTGCAATTCACAAACCTGCATAGTTATAAATGATAACTCTCGTCCACAAATATATTGAGAAAAGGCAACGAAGAGGTTTTGAAAGCAAGGAAGAATTGCAGGAAACAGATTTCAGGAGGTGGATTCGAATCGCCTTCAAAGCACAGGAAAAGCGGCAAAACCTCGACAATGATGCCCTTGGCCAAAAAGGGCGTATGCGTTTTTTCCTGAATATATTCAGGAAAAAACGCATACGCCCTTTATGGCCAACCAAGCAACCTGGAAAGGCAAATCAGCGCTCCAAAGAAATCTCGCTTCCCATCGGTCAAAAGGGCCATGCTGAATAAAGTGTCAAAAGCAGAAATGCAGGACAGGCCATGGAGAAACGGGAGCCTTGCTACGCTGATGGGCGGGATGTAAATTGCCAACAGCCACTCTGGAGAAGTGTACGGTGTGTCCTGAAACATCTAAAAAACTCAGCTTAGAGAGCATAGGGCACTTCCACTCATGGGCGTATAAATTGGGAAAACTAAAAATCAGCAAGACACAGGCACCCCAAAGTTTAGGGCTGCTCTGTTGACAAGAACCTCCCCTTCGTTACACCTTAAATATCCCAGGAAAGTGAAAAATGGATAAAGAAGTTGTGGTCCGTATGTACAATGGAATATAACTCAGCCATGAAATCAACGTCATAAGGCTAGTAGCAGCATGATGAGTGGATTTAGGTACGACGATTCTAAGTGAAATAAGTCACACAGAAAAAGACACTTATCATAAGATATCACTTATAGAGGGAATGTAAAAACCGCTACACTTGAACTGAATTACAAAACAGAACAGAGGCACACGTTTAGAAAACACACTATGGCTGCTTAACGGGAAAGGTGAGGTGGGGTGATGCATAAAACAAGGGTTTCAAATTAGCTCAGATACCGTTCCATAAACCAAATATGTAACAGACAAGACCTACTCTTTGCTCAGTGAACTGGACTCAACACCCCCTATTCACTGCCCAAGAATATATCTGACTAGGAAGAATCTTAAAACCTATATATTGATATCTCTCTGTAAGTGAGTCAAGTGGGTGTAAAGCGGCAGAAACACAGCAGTGAAAAGCAGCTAAACCCCATTATAAAAATCAATTACTTTAAAAATACCGTGAAACAAAGACAGTGAAAGAGAGAGAAATTCTTACCAAATTCGTTCAGGGGCTGTGATGCCACCTGGATTGACCATATCTAGACCCACAGCTGATTGAGACATAAGGGTGGACACTCTTGGGCCTGAGACGTTTGGTGAGGTTGGGGGAGCAAACGCAGACACTTTAAAGTACTACTGCGTGGTACCCATCCCATGGGTCCCAAATCTCCAGGTTCAAGGGCATCTTCCTACATCGAAAACATGCATGAGAAACCCAGAAGATGGTACACCGTGTGATCGGGAAAGGTTTCTAAAACGCACCTCATTTCTCATCTCCTTGGGCTCGGGTTCGCCATTCCAGCCGCTTTACTAGCAATCTCCCTCCTTGGAGAATCAGCACCTCTAACCTCCTGTTCCGTACAGGTTGCAATTTGTCCTGAGGATGAAGAGGAAGAGGGGGAAGCAATGAGAGACTAGCTCTAGGTGTTGGGAGAGGCAGAACTCACTCTATTTTCCCATCAGGAAGAAGAATTAACCACAGGCTCAGCCTGCAGCCCAGAACCAGAATAGGGCCTGAAGCAATCCTGCGCTTTTGCGGCCAGCTCCCAAGAAAGCGAGTTAAAAAAGGAGCTCAGGGGCACTGCAATTCACAAACCTGCAGAGTTATAAATGATAACTCTCGTCCACAAATATATCGAGGGAAGGCAACGAAGAGGATTTGAAAGCAAGCCAGAATTGCAGGAAAGAGATATCAGGAGGTAGATTCGAATCGCCTTCAAAGCACAAGAAAAGCGGCAAAACCTCCACAATGATGCCCTTGGCCAAAAAGGGCGTATGCGTTTTTTCCTGAATATATTCAGGAACAAACGCATACGCCCTTTTTGGCCAACCAAGCAACCTGGAAAGGCAAATCAGCGCTACAAAGAAGTCTCGTTTCCCATCGGTCAAAAGGGCCATGCTGAATAAAGTGTCAAAACCAGAAATGTAGGACAGGCCAAGGAGAAACGGGAGCCTTGCTACGCTGATGGGCGGGATGTAAACTGCCAACAACCACTCTGGAGAAGTGTATGGTGTGTTCTGAAACATCTAAAAAACTCAGCTTAGAGAGCATAGGGCCCTTCCACTCATGAGCGTATAAATTGGGAAAACTAAAAATCAGGAAGACACAGGCACCCCAAAGTTTAGGGCTGCTCTGTTGACAAGAACCTCCCCTTCGTTACACCTTAAATATCCCAGGAAAGAGAAAAATGGATAAAGAAGTTCTGGTCCTTATGTACAATGGAATATCACTCAGCCATGAAATCAACGTCATAAGGCTACTAGCAGCATGATGAGTGGATTTAGGTACGACAATTCTAAGTGAAATAAGTCACACAGAAAAAGACACTTATCATAAGATATCACTTATACAGGGAATGTAAAAACCGCTACACTTGAACTGAACTACAAAACAGAACAGAGGCACACGTTTAGAAAACACACTATGGCTGCTTAACGGAAAAGGTGAGGTGCGTGATTCATAAAACAAGGGTTTCAAATTAGCTCAGATACCGTTCCATAAACCCAATATGTAACAGAAAGACCTACTCCTTGCTCAGTGAACTGGACTCAACACCCCCTATTCACCGCGCAAGAATATATCTGAATAATAAGAATCTTAAAAGCTATATATTGATATCTCTCTGTAAGTGAGTCAAGTGGGTGTAAAGCGGCAGAAACACAGCAGTGAAAAGCAGCTAAACCCCATTATAAAAATCAATTACTTTAAAAATCCCATGAAACAAAGACAGTGAAAGAGAGAGAAATTTTTACAAAATTCGTTCAGGGGCTGTGATGCCACCTGGATTGACCATATCTAGACCCACAGCTGATTGCGAAATAAGGGTGGACACTCAGGGGCTGAGAGGTTTGGTGAGGTTGGGAGAGCAAACGCAGACCCTTTAAAGTACTACTGCGTGGTACCCATCCCAGGGGTCCCAAATCTCCAGGTTCAAGGGTATCTTCCTACATCGAAAACATGCATGAGAAACCCAGAAGATGGTTCACCGTGTGATCGGGAAAGGTTTCTAAAACGCACCTCATTTCTCATCTCCTTGGGCTCGGGTTGGCCATTCCAGCCGCTTTACTAGCAATCTCCCTCCTTGGAGAATCAGCACCTTTAACCTCCTGTTCCGTACAGGTTGCAATTTGTCCTGAGGATGAAAGGGAAGAGGGGGAACCAATGAGAGACTAGCTCTAGGTGTTGGGACAGGCACAGCTCACTCTATTTTCCCATCAGGAAGAAGAATTAACCACAAGCTCAGGCGGCCGCCCGGAACCACAATGGGGCCTGAAGCAATCCTGCGCTTTTGCGGCCAGCTCTCAAGAAAGCGAGTTGAAAAATGGAGCTCAGGGGCACTGCAATTCACAAACCTGCAGAGTTATAAACGATAACTCTCGTCCACAAATATATTGAGAGAAGGCAAAGAAGAGGATTTGAAAGCAAGCCAGAATTGCAGGAAAGAGATTTCAGGAGGTAGATTCGAATCTCCTTCAAAGCACAAGAAAAGCGGCAAAACCTCCACAATGATGCCCTTGGCCAAAAAGGGCGTATGCGTTTTTTCCTGAATATATTCAAGAAAAAACGCATACGCCCTTTATGGCCAACCAAGCAACCTGGAAAGGCAAATCAGCGCTCCAAAGAAGTCTCGCTTCCCATCGGTCAATAGGGCCATGCTGAATAAAGTGTCAAAAGCAGAAATGCAGGACAGGCCATGGAGAAACGGGAGCCTTGCTACGCTGATGGGCGGGATGTAAATTGCCAACAGCCACTCTGGAGAAGTGTACGGTGTGTCCTGAAACATCTAAAAAACTCAGCTTAGAGAGCATAGGGCACTTCCACTCATGGGCGTATAAATTGGGAAAACTAAAAATCAGCAAGACACAGGCACCCCAAAGTTTAGGGCTGCTCTGTTGACAAGAACCTCCACTTCGTTACACCTTAAATATCCCAGGAAAGAGAAAAATGGATAAAGAAGTTGTGGTCCTTATGTACAATGGAATATCACTCAGCCATGAAATCAACGTCATAAGGCTAGTAGCAGCATGATGAGTGGATTTAGGTACGACGATTCTAAGTGAAATAAGTCACAGAGAAAAAGACACTTATCATAAGATATCACTTATAGAGGGAATGTAAAAACCGCTACACTTGAACTGAATTACAAAACAGAACAGAGGCACACGTTTAGAAAACACACTATGGCTGCTTAACGGAAAAGGTGAGGTGCGTGATTCATAAAACAAGGGTTTCAAATTAGCTCAGATACCTTTCCATAAACCCAATATGTAACAGAAAGACCTACTCCTTACTCACTGAACTGGACTCAACACCCCCTATTCACCGCCCAAGAATATATCTGAATAGTAAGAATCTTAAAACCTATATATTGATATCTCTCTGTAAGTGAGTCAAGTGGTTGTAAAGCGGCAGAAACACAGCCGTGAAAAGCAGCTAAACCCCATTATAAAAATCAATTACTTTAAAAATCCCATGAAACAAAGACAGTGAAAGAGAGAGAAATTCTTACAAAATTCATTCAGGGGCTGTGATGCCACCTGGATTGACCATATCTAGACCCACAGCTGATTGAGACATAATAAGGGTGGACACTCTTGGGCCTGAGATGTTTGGTGAGGTTGGGGGAGCAAACGCAGACCCTTTAAAGTACTACTGTGTGGTACCCATCCCATGGGTCCCAAATCTCCAGGTTCAAGGGCATCTTCCTACATCGAAAACATGCATGAGAAACCCAGAAGATGGTACACCGTGAGATCGGGAAAGGTTTCTAAAACGCACCTCATTTCTCATCTCCTTGTGCTCGGGTTCGCCATTCCAGCCGCTTTACTAGCAATCTCCCTCCTTGGAGAATCAGCAGCTCTAACCTCCTGTTCCGTACAGGTTGCAATTTGTCCTGAGGATGAAGAGGAAGAGGGGGAACCAATGAGAGACTAGCTCTAGGTGTTGGGAGAGGCAGAACTCACTCTATTTTCCCATCAGGAAGAAGAATTAACCACAGGCTCAGCCTGCAGCCCAGAACCAGAATAGGGCCTGAAGCAATCCTGCGCTTTTGCGGCCAGCTCCCAAGAAAGTGAGTTAAAAATGGAGCTCAGGGGCACTGCAATTCACAAACCTGCAGAGTTATAAATGATAACTCTCGTCCACAAATATATTGAGGGAAGGCAACGAAGAGGATTTGAAAGCAAGCCAGAATTGCAGGAAAGAGATATCAGGAGGTAGATTCGAATCGCCTTCAAAGCACAAGAAAAGCGGCAAAACCTCCACAATGATGCCCTTGGCCAAAAAGGGCGTATGCGTTTTTTCCTGAATATATTCAGGAAAAAACGCATACGCCCTTTTTGGCCAACCAAGCAACCTGGAAAGGCAAATCAGCGCTCCAAAGAAGTCTCGCTTCCCATCGGTCAAAAGGGCCATGCTGAATAAAGTGTCAAAACCAGAAATGCAGGACAGGCCAAGGAGAAACGGGAGCCTTGCTACGCTGATGGGCGGGATGTAAATTGCCAACAGCCACTCTGGAGAAGTGTACGGTGTGTCCTGAAACATCTAAAAAACTCAGCTTAGAGAGCATAGGGCACTTCCACTCATGGGCGTATAAATTGGGAAAACTAAAAATCAGCAAGACACAGGCACCCCAAAGTTTAGGGCTGCTCTGTTGACAAGAACCTCCCCTTCGTTACACCTTAAATATCCCAGGAAAGTGAAAAATGGATAAAGAAGTTGTGGTCCGTATGTACAATGGAATATAACTCAGCCATGAAATCAACGTCATAAGGCTAGTAGCAGCATGATGAGTGGATTTAGGTACGACGAGTCTAAGTGAAATAAGTCACACAGAAAAAGACACTTATCATAAGATATCACTTATAGAGGGAATGTAAAAACCGCTACACTTGAACTGAATTACAAAACAGAACAGAGGCACACGTTTAGAAAACACACTATGGCTGCTTAACAGGAAAGGTGAGGTGGGGTGATGCATAAAACAAGGGTTTCAAATTAGCTCAGATACCGTTCCATAAACCAAATATGTAACAGACAAGACCTACTCCTTGCTCAGTGAACTGGACTCAACACCCCCTATTCACTGCCCAAGAATATATCTGACTAGGAAGAATCTTAAAACCTATATATTGATATCTCTCTGTAAGTGAGTCAAGTGGGTGTAAAGCGGCAGAAACACAGCAGTGAAAAGCAGCTAAACCCCATTATAAAAATCAATTACTTTAAAAATCCCGTGAAACAAAGACAGTGAAAGAGAGAGAAATTCTTACCAAATTCGTTCAGGGGCTGTGATGCCACCTGGATTGACCATATCTGGACCCACAGCTGATTGAGACATAAGGGAGGACACTCTTGGGCCTGAGACGTTTGGTGAGGTTGGGGGAGCAAACGCAGACACTTTAAAGTACTACTGCGTGGTACCCATCCCATGGGTCCCAAATCTCCAGGTTCAAGGGCATCTTCCTACATCGAAAACATGCATGAGAAACCCAGAAGATGGTACACCGTGTGATCGGGAAAGGTTTCTAAAACGCACCTCATTTCTCATCTCCTTGTGCTCGGGTTCGCCATTCCAGCCGCTTTACTAGCAATCTCCCTCCTTGGAGAATCAGCACCTTTAACCTCCTGTTCCGTACAGGTTGCAATTTGTCCTGAGGATGAATGGGAAGAGGGGGAACCAATGAGAGACTAGCTCTAGGTGTTGGGAGAGGCAGAACTCACTCTATTTTCCCATCAGGAAGAAGAATTAACCACAGGCTCAGCCTGCAGCCCAGAACCAGAATAGGGCCTGAAGCAATCCTGCGCTTTTGCGGCCAGCTCCCAAGAAAGCGATTTGACAAATGGAGCTCAGGGGCACTGCAATTCACAAACCTGCAGAGTTATAAATGACAACTCTCGTCCACAAATATATTGAGGGAAGGCAACGAAGAGGATTTGAAAGCAAGCCAGAATTGCAGGAAAGAGATATCAGGAGGTAGATTCGAATCGCCTTCAAAGCACAAGAAAAGCGGCAAAACCTCCACAATGATGCCCTTGGCCAAAAAGGGCGTATGCGTTTGTTCCTGAATATATTCAGGAACAAACGCATACGCCCTTTTTGGCCAACCAAGCAACCTGGAAAGGCAAATCAGCGCTACAAAGAAGTCTCGCTTCCCATCGGTCAAAAGGGCCATGCTGAATAAAGTGTCAAAACCAGAAATGTAGGACAGGCCAAGGAGAAACGGGAGCCTTGCTACGCTGATGGGCGGGATGTAAACTGCCAACAACCACTCTGGAGAAGTGTATGGTGTGTTCTGAAACATCTAAAAAACTCTGCTTAGAGAGCATAGGGCCCTTCCACTCATGAGCGTATAAATTGGGAAAACTAAAAAACAGGAAGACACAGGCAACCCAAAGTTTAGGGCTGCTCTGTTGACAAGAACCTCCCCTTCGTTACACCTTAAATATCCCAGGAAAGAGAAAAATGGATAAAGAAGTTCTGGTCCTTATGTACAATGGAATATCACTCAGCCATGAAATCAACGTCATAAGGCTAGTAGCAGCATGATGAGTGGATTTAGGTACGACAATTCTAAGTGAAATAAGTCACACAGAAAAAGACACTTATCATAAGATATCACTTATAGAGGGAATGTAAAAACCGCTACACTTGAACTGAATTACAAAACAGAACAGAGGCACACGTTTAGAAAACACACTATGGCTGCTTAACGGAAAAGGTGAGGTGCGTGATTCATAAAACAAGGGTTTCAAATTAGCTCAGATACCGTTCCATAAACCCAATATGTAACAGAAAGACCTACTCCTTGCTCAGTGAACTGGACTCAACACCCCCTATTCACCGCGCAAGAATATATCTGAATAGTAAGAATCTTAAAAGCTATATATTGATATCTCTCTGTAAGTGAGTCAAGTGGGTGTAAAGCGGCAGAAACACAGCAGTGAAAAGCAGCTAAACCCCATTATAAAAATCAATTACTTTAAAAATCCCATGAAACAAAGACAGTGAAAGAGAGAGAAATTTTTACAAAATTCGTTCAGGGGCTGTGATGCCACCTGGATTGACCATATCTACACCCACAGCTGATTGCGAAATAAGGGTGGACACTCAGGGGCTGAGAGGTTTGGTGAGGTTGGGGGAGCAAACGCAGACCCTTTAAAGTACTACTGCGTGGTACCCATCCCAGGGGTCCCAAATCTCCAGGTTCAAGGGCATCTTCCTACATCGAAAACATGCATGAGAAACCCAGAAGATGGTTCACCGTGTGATCGGGAAAGGTTTCTAAAACGCACCTCATTTCTCATCTCCTTGGGCTCGGGTTGGCCATTCCAGCCGCTTTACTAGCAATCTCCCTCCTTGGAGATTCAGCACCTTTAACCTCCTGTTCCGTACAGGTTGCAATTTGTCCTGAGGATGAAAGGGAAGAGGGGGAACCAATGAGAGACTAGCTCTAGGTGTTGGGACAGGCACAGCTCACTCTATTTTCCCATCAGGAAGAAGAATTAACCACAGGCTCAGGCGGCCGCCCGGAACCACAATGGGGCCTGAAGCAATCCTGCGCTTTTGCGGCCAGCTCTCAAGAAAGCGAGTTGAAAAATGGAGCTCAGGGGCACTGCAATTCACAAACCTGCAGAGTTATAAACGATAACTCTCGTCCACAAATATATTGAGGGAAGGCAACGAAGAGGATTTGAAAGCAAGGCAGAATTGCAGGAAACAGATTTCAGGAGGTAGATTCGAATCTCCTTCAAAGCACAAGAAAAGCGGCAAAACCTCCACAATGATGCCCTTGGCCAAAAAGGGCGTATGCGTATTTTCCTGAATATATTCAGGAAAAAACGCATACGCCCTTTTTGGCCAACCAAGCAACCTGGAAAGGCAAATCAGCGCTACAAAGAAGTCTCACTTCCCATTGGTCAAACGGGCCATGCTGAATAAAGTGTCAAAACCAGAAATGCAGGACAGGCCAAGGAGAAACGGGAGCCTTGCTACGCTTATGGGCGGGATTTAAATTGCCAACAACCACTCTGGAGAAGTGTATGGTGTGTCCTAAAACATCTAAAAAACTCAGTTTAGAGAGCATAGGGCACTTCCACTCATGGGCGTATAAATTGGGAAAACTAAAAATCAGCAAGACACAGGCACCCCAAAGTTTAGGGCTGCTCTGTTGACAAGAACCTCCCCTTCGTTACACCTTAAATATCCCAGGAAAGAGAAAAATGGATAAAGAAGTTGTGGTCCGTATGTACAATGGAATATAACTCAGCCATGAAATCAACGTCATAAGGCTAGTAGCAGCATGATGAGTGGATTTAGGTACGACGATTCTAAGTGAAATAAGTCACACAGAAAAAGACACTTATCATAAGATATCACTTATAGAAGGAATGTAAAAACCGCTACACTTGAACTGAATTACAAAACAGAACAGAGGCACACGTTTAGAAAACACACTATGGCTGCTTAACGGGAAAGGTGAGGTGGGGTGATGCATAAAACAAGGGTTTCAAATTAGCTCAGATACCGTTCCATAAACCAAATATGTAACAGACAAGACGTACTCCTTGCTCAGTGAACTGGACTCAACACCCCCTATTCACTGCCCAAGAATATATCTGACTAGGAAGAATCTTAAAACCTATATATTGATATCTCTCTGTAAGTGAGTCAAGTGGGTGTAAAGCGGCAGAAACACAGCAGTGAAAAGCAGCTAAACCCCATTATAAAAATCAATTACTTTAAAAATCCCGTGAAACAAAGACAGTGAAAGAGAGAGAAATTCTTACCAAATTCGTTCAGGGGCTGTGATGCCACCTGGATTGACCATATCTAGACCCACAGCTGATTGAGACATAAGGGTGGACACTCAAGGGCTGAGAGGTTTGGTGAGGTTGGGGGAGCAAATGCAGACCCTTTAAAGTACTACTGCGTGGTACCCATCCCAGGGGTCCCAAATCTCCAGGTTCAAGGGCATCTGCCTACATCGAAAACATGCATGAGAAACCCAGAGGATGGTACACCGTGTGATCGGGAAAGGTTTCTAAAACGCAGCTCATTTCTCATCTCCTTGTGCTCGGGTTGGCCATTCCAGCCGCTTTACTAGCAATCTCCCTCCTTGGAGAATCAGCACCTTTAACCTCCTGTTCCGTACAGGTTGCAATTTGTCCTGAGGATGAACGGGAAGAGGGGGAACCAATGAGAGACTAGCTCTAGGTGTTGGGACAGGCACAGGTCACTCTATTTTCCCATCAGGAAGAAGAATTAACCACAGGCTCAGCCTGCCGCCCGGAACCAGAATAGGGCCTGAAGCAATCCTGCGCTTTTGCGGCCAGCTCCCAAGAAAGCGATTTGACAAATGGAGCTCAGGGGCACTGCAATTCACAAACCTGCATAGTTATAAATGATAACTCTCGTCCACAAATATATTGAGAAAAGGCAACGAAGAGGTTTTGAAAGCAAGGAAGAATTGCAGGAAACAGATTTCAGGAGGTGGATTCGAATCGCCTTCAAAGCACAGGAAAAGCGGCAAAACCTCGACAATGATGCCCTTGGCCAAAAAGGGCGTATGCGTTTTTTCCTGAATATATTCAGGAAAAAACGCATACGCCCTTTATGGCCAACCAAGCAACCTGGAAAGGCAAATCAGCGCTCCAAAGAAATCTCGCTTCCCATCGGTCAAAAGGGCCATGCTGAATAAAGTGTCAAAAGCAGAAATGCAGGACAGGCCATGGAGAAACGGGAGCCTTGCTACGCTGATGGGCGGGATGTAAATTGCCAACAGCCACTCTGGAGAAGTGTACGGTGTGTCCTGAAACATCTAAAAAACTCAGCTTAGAGAGCATAGGGCACTTCCACTCATGGGCGTATAAATTGGGAAAACTAAAAATCAGCAAGACACAGGCACCCCAAAGTTTAGGGCTGCTCTGTTGACAAGAACCTCCCCTTCGTTACACCTTAAATATCCCAGGAAAGTGAAAAATGGATAAAGAAGTTGTGGTCCGTATGTACAATGGAATATAACTCAGCCATGAAATCAACGTCATAAGGCTAGTAGCAGCATGATGAGTGGATTTAGGTACGACGATTCTAAGTGAAATAAGTCACACAGAAAAAGACACTTATCATAAGATATCACTTATAGAGGGAATGTAAAAACCGCTACACTTGAACTGAATTACAAAACAGAACAGAGGCACACGTTTAGAAAACACACTATGGCTGCTTAACGGGAAAGGTGAGGTGGGGTGATGCATAAAACAAGGGTTTCAAATTAGCTCAGATACCGTTCCATAAACCAAATATGTAACAGACAAGACCTACTCTTTGCTCAGTGAACTGGACTCAACACCCCCTATTCACTGCCCAAGAATATATCTGACTAGGAAGAATCTTAAAACCTATATATTGATATCTCTCTGTAAGTGAGTCAAGTGGGTGTAAAGCGGCAGAAACACAGCAGTGAAAAGCAGCTAAACCCCATTATAAAAATCAATTACTTTAAAAATCCCGTGAAACAAAGACAGTGAAAGAGAGAGAAATTCTTACCAAATTCGTTCAGGGGCTGTGATGCCACCTGGATTGACCATATCTAGACCCACAGCTGATTGAGACATAAGGGTGGACACTCTTGGGCCTGAGACGTTTGGTGAGGTTGGGGGAGCAAACGCAGACACTTTAAAGTACTACTGCGTGGTACCCATCCCATGGGTCCCAAATCTCCAGGTTCAAGGGCATCTTCCTACATCGAAAACATGCATGAGAAACCCAGAAGATGGTACACCGTGTGATCGGGAAAGGTTTCTAAAACGCACCTCATTTCTCATCTCCTTGGGCTCGGGTTCGCCATTCCAGCCGCTTTACTAGCAATCTCCCTCCTTGGAGAATCAGCACCTCTAACCTCCTGTTCCGTACAGGTTGCAATTTGTCCTGAGGATGAAGAGGAAGAGGGGGAAGCAATGAGAGACTAGCTCTAGGTGTTGGGAGAGGCAGAACTCACTCTATTTTCCCATCAGGAAGAAGAATTAACCACAGGCTCAGCCTGCAGCCCAGAACCAGAATAGGGCCTGAAGCAATCCTGCGCTTTTGCGGCCAGCTCCCAAGAAAGCGAGTTAAAAAAGGAGCTCAGGGGCACTGCAATTCACAAACCTGCAGAGTTATAAATGATAACTCTCGTCCACAAATATATCGAGGGAAGGCAACGAAGAGGATTTGAAAGCAAGCCAGAATTGCAGGAAAGAGATATCAGGAGGTAGATTCGAATCGCCTTCAAAGCACAAGAAAAGCGGCAAAACCTCCACAATGATGCCCTTGGCCAAAAAGGGCGTATGCGTTTTTTCCTGAATATATTCAGGAACAAACGCATACGCCCTTTTTGGCCAACCAAGCAACCTGGAAAGGCAAATCAGCGCTACAAAGAAGTCTCGTTTCCCATCGGTCAAAAGGGCCATGCTGAATAAAGTGTCAAAACCAGAAATGTAGGACAGGCCAAGGAGAAACGGGAGCCTTGCTACGCTGATGGGCGGGATGTAAACTGCCAACAACCACTCTGGAGAAGTGTATGGTGTGTTCTGAAACATCTAAAAAACTCAGCTTAGAGAGCATAGGGCCCTTCCACTCATGAGCGTATAAATTGGGAAAACTAAAAATCAGGAAGACACAGGCACCCCAAAGTTTAGGGCTGCTCTGTTGACAAGAACCTCCCCTTCGTTACACCTTAAATATCCCAGGAAAGAGAAAAATGGATAAAGAAGTTCTGGTCCTTATGTACAATGGAATATCACTCAGCCATGAAATCAACGTCATAAGGCTACTAGCAGCATGATGAGTGGATTTAGGTACGACAATTCTAAGTGAAATAAGTCACACAGAAAAAGACACTTATCATAAGATATCACTTATACAGGGAATGTAAAAACCGCTACACTTGAACTGAACTACAAAACAGAACAGAGGCACACGTTTAGAAAACACACTATGGCTGCTTAACGGAAAAGGTGAGGTGCGTGATTCATAAAACAAGGGTTTCAAATTAGCTCAGATACCGTTCCATAAACCCAATATGTAACAGAAAGACCTACTCCTTGCTCAGTGAACTGGACTCAACACCCCCTATTCACCGCGCAAGAATATATCTGAATAATAAGAATCTTAAAAGCTATATATTGATATCTCTCTGTAAGTGAGTCAAGTGGGTGTAAAGCGGCAGAAACACAGCAGTGAAAAGCAGCTAAACCCCATTATAAAAATCAATTACTTTAAAAATCCCATGAAACAAAGACAGTGAAAGAGAGAGAAATTTTTACAAAATTCGTTCAGGGGCTGTGATGCCACCTGGATTGACCATATCTAGACCCACAGCTGATTGCGAAATAAGGGTGGACACTCAGGGGCTGAGAGGTTTGGTGAGGTTGGGAGAGCAAACGCAGACCCTTTAAAGTACTACTGCGTGGTACCCATCCCAGGGGTCCCAAATCTCCAGGTTCAAGGGTATCTTCCTACATCGAAAACATGCATGAGAAACCCAGAAGATGGTTCACCGTGTGATCGGGAAAGGTTTCTAAAACGCACCTCATTTCTCATCTCCTTGGGCTCGGGTTGGCCATTCCAGCCGCTTTACTAGCAATCTCCCTCCTTGGAGAATCAGCACCTTTAACCTCCTGTTCCGTACAGGTTGCAATTTGTCCTGAGGATGAAAGGGAAGAGGGGGAACCAATGAGAGACTAGCTCTAGGTGTTGGGACAGGCACAGCTCACTCTATTTTCCCATCAGGAAGAAGAATTAACCACAAGCTCAGGCGGCCGCCCGGAACCACAATGGGGCCTGAAGCAATCCTGCGCTTTTGCGGCCAGCTCTCAAGAAAGCGAGTTGAAAAATGGAGCTCAGGGGCACTGCAATTCACAAACCTGCAGAGTTATAAACGATAACTCTCGTCCACAAATATATTGAGAGAAGGCAAAGAAGAGGATTTGAAAGCAAGCCAGAATTGCAGGAAAGAGATTTCAGGAGGTAGATTCGAATCTCCTTCAAAGCACAAGAAAAGCGGCAAAACCTCCACAATGATGCCCTTGGCCAAAAAGGGCGTATGCGTTTTTTCCTGAATATATTCAAGAAAAAACGCATACGCCCTTTATGGCCAACCAAGCAACCTGGAAAGGCAAATCAGCGCTCCAAAGAAGTCTCGCTTCCCATCGGTCAATAGGGCCATGCTGAATAAAGTGTCAAAAGCAGAAATGCAGGACAGGCCATGGAGAAACGGGAGCCTTGCTACGCTGATGGGCGGGATGTAAATTGCCAACAGCCACTCTGGAGAAGTGTACGGTGTGTCCTGAAACATCTAAAAAACTCAGCTTAGAGAGCATAGGGCACTTCCACTCATGGGCGTATAAATTGGGAAAACTAAAAATCAGCAAGACACAGGCACCCCAAAGTTTAGGGCTGCTCTGTTGACAAGAACCTCCACTTCGTTACACCTTAAATATCCCAGGAAAGAGAAAAATGGATAAAGAAGTTGTGGTCCTTATGTACAATGGAATATCACTCAGCCATGAAATCAACGTCATAAGGCTAGTAGCAGCATGATGAGTGGATTTAGGTACGACGATTCTAAGTGAAATAAGTCACAGAGAAAAAGACACTTATCATAAGATATCACTTATAGAGGGAATGTAAAAACCGCTACACTTGAACTGAATTACAAAACAGAACAGAGGCACACGTTTAGAAAACACACTATGGCTGCTTAACGGAAAAGGTGAGGTGCGTGATTCATAAAACAAGGGTTTCAAATTAGCTCAGATACCTTTCCATAAACCCAATATGTAACAGAAAGACCTACTCCTTACTCACTGAACTGGACTCAACACCCCCTATTCACCGCCCAAGAATATATCTGAATAGTAAGAATCTTAAAACCTATATATTGATATCTCTCTGTAAGTGAGTCAAGTGGTTGTAAAGCGGCAGAAACACAGCCGTGAAAAGCAGCTAAACCCCATTATAAAAATCAATTACTTTAAAAATCCCATGAAACAAAGACAGTGAAAGAGAGAGAAATTCTTACAAAATTCATTCAGGGGCTGTGATGCCACCTGGATTGACCATATCTAGACCCACAGCTGATTGAGACATAATAAGGGTGGACACTCTTGGGCCTGAGATGTTTGGTGAGGTTGGGGGAGCAAACGCAGACCCTTTAAAGTACTACTGTGTGGTACCCATCCCATGGGTCCCAAATCTCCAGGTTCAAGGGCATCTTCCTACATCGAAAACATGCATGAGAAACCCAGAAGATGGTACACCGTGAGATCGGGAAAGGTTTCTAAAACGCACCTCATTTCTCATCTCCTTGTGCTCGGGTTCGCCATTCCAGCCGCTTTACTAGCAATCTCCCTCCTTGGAGAATCAGCAGCTCTAACCTCCTGTTCCGTACAGGTTGCAATTTGTCCTGAGGATGAAGAGGAAGAGGGGGAACCAATGAGAGACTAGCTCTAGGTGTTGGGAGAGGCAGAACTCACTCTATTTTCCCATCAGGAAGAAGAATTAACCACAGGCTCAGCCTGCAGCCCAGAACCAGAATAGGGCCTGAAGCAATCCTGCGCTTTTGCGGCCAGCTCCCAAGAAAGTGAGTTAAAAATGGAGCTCAGGGGCACTGCAATTCACAAACCTGCAGAGTTATAAATGATAACTCTCGTCCACAAATATATTGAGGGAAGGCAACGAAGAGGATTTGAAAGCAAGCCAGAATTGCAGGAAAGAGATATCAGGAGGTAGATTCGAATCGCCTTCAAAGCACAAGAAAAGCGGCAAAACCTCCACAATGATGCCCTTGGCCAAAAAGGGCGTATGCGTTTTTTCCTGAATATATTCAGGAAAAAACGCATACGCCCTTTTTGGCCAACCAAGCAACCTGGAAAGGCAAATCAGCGCTCCAAAGAAGTCTCGCTTCCCATCGGTCAAAAGGGCCATGCTGAATAAAGTGTCAAAACCAGAAATGCAGGACAGGCCAAGGAGAAACGGGAGCCTTGCTACGCTGATGGGCGGGATGTAAATTGCCAACAGCCACTCTGGAGAAGTGTACGGTGTGTCCTGAAACATCTAAAAAACTCAGCTTAGAGAGCATAGGGCACTTCCACTCATGGGCGTATAAATTGGGAAAACTAAAAATCAGCAAGACACAGGCACCCCAAAGTTTAGGGCTGCTCTGTTGACAAGAACCTCCCCTTCGTTACACCTTAAATATCCCAGGAAAGAGAAAAATGGATAAAGAAGTTCTGGTCCTTATGTACAATGGAATATCACTCAGCCATGAAATCAACGTCATAAGGCTAGTAGCAGCATGATGAGTGGATTTAGGTACGACAATTCTAAGTGAAATAAGTCACACAGAAAAAGACACTTATCATAAGATATCACTTATAGAGGGAATGTAAAAACCGCTACACTTGAACTGAATTACAAAACAGAACAGAGGCACACGTTTAGAAAACACACTATGGCTGCTTAACGGAAAAGGTGAGGTGCGTGATTCATAAAACAAGGGTTTCAAATTAGCTCAGATACCGTTCCATAAACCCAATATGTAACAGAAAGACCTACTCCTTGCTCAGTGAACTGGACTCAACACCCCCTATTCACCGCGCAAGAATATATCTGAATAGTAAGAATCTTAAAAGCTATATATTGATATCTCTCTGTAAGTGAGTCAAGTGGGTGTAAAGCGGCAGAAACACAGCAGTGAAAAGCAGCTAAACCCCATTATAAAAATCAATTACTTTAAAAATCCCATGAAACAAAGACAGTGAAAGAGAGAGAAATTTTTACAAAATTCGTTCAGGGGCTGTGATGCCACCTGGATTGACCATATCTACACCCACAGCTGATTGCGAAATAAGGGTGGACACTCAGGGGCTGAGAGGTTTGGTGAGGTTGGGGGAGCAAACGCAGACCCTTTAAAGTACTACTGCGTGGTACCCATCCCAGGGGTCCCAAATCTCCAGGTTCAAGGGCATCTTCCTACATCGAAAACATGCATGAGAAACCCAGAAGATGGTTCACCGTGTGATCGGGAAAGGTTTCTAAAACGCACCTCATTTCTCATCTCCTTGGGCTCGGGTTGGCCATTCCAGCCGCTTTACTAGCAATCTCCCTCCTTGGAGATTCAGCACCTTTAACCTCCTGTTCCGTACAGGTTGCAATTTGTCCTGAGGATGAAAGGGAAGAGGGGGAACCAATGAGAGACTAGCTCTAGGTGTTGGGACAGGCACAGCTCACTCTATTTTCCCATCAGGAAGAAGAATTAACCACAGGCTCAGGCGGCCGCCCGGAACCACAATGGGGCCTGAAGCAATCCTGCGCTTTTGCGGCCAGCTCTCAAGAAAGCGAGTTGAAAAATGGAGCTCAGGGGCACTGCAATTCACAAACCTGCAGAGTTATAAACGATAACTCTCGTCCACAAATATATTGAGGGAAGGCAACGAAGAGGATTTGAAAGCAAGGCAGAATTGCAGGAAACAGATTTCAGGAGGTAGATTCGAATCTCCTTCAAAGCACAAGAAAAGCGGCAAAACCTCCACAATGATGCCCTTGGCCAAAAAGGGCGTATGCGTATTTTCCTGAATATATTCAGGAAAAAACGCATACGCCCTTTTTGGCCAACCAAGCAACCTGGAAAGGCAAATCAGCGCTACAAAGAAGTCTCACTTCCCATTGGTCAAACGGGCCATGCTGAATAAAGTGTCAAAACCAGAAATGCAGGACAGGCCAAGGAGAAACGGGAGCCTTGCTACGCTTATGGGCGGGATTTAAATTGCCAACAACCACTCTGGAGAAGTGTATGGTGTGTCCTAAAACATCTAAAAAACTCAGTTTAGAGAGCATAGGGCACTTCCACTCATGGGCGTATAAATTGGGAAAACTAAAAATCAGCAAGACACAGGCACCCCAAAGTTTAGGGCTGCTCTGTTGACAAGAACCTCCCCTTCGTTACACCTTAAATATCCCAGGAAAGAGAAAAATGGATAAAGAAGTTGTGGTCCGTATGTACAATGGAATATAACTCAGCCATGAAATCAACGTCATAAGGCTAGTAGCAGCATGATGAGTGGATTTAGGTACGACGATTCTAAGTGAAATAAGTCACACAGAAAAAGACACTTATCATAAGATATCACTTATAGAAGGAATGTAAAAACCGCTACACTTGAACTGAATTACAAAACAGAACAGAGGCACACGTTTAGAAAACACACTATGGCTGCTTAACGGGAAAGGTGAGGTGGGGTGATGCATAAAACAAGGGTTTCAAATTAGCTCAGATACCGTTCCATAAACCAAATATGTAACAGACAAGACGTACTCCTTGCTCAGTGAACTGGACTCAACACCCCCTATTCACTGCCCAAGAATATATCTGACTAGGAAGAATCTTAAAACCTATATATTGATATCTCTCTGTAAGTGAGTCAAGTGGGTGTAAAGCGGCAGAAACACAGCAGTGAAAAGCAGCTAAACCCCATTATAAAAATCAATTACTTTAAAAATCCCGTGAAACAAAGACAGTGAAAGAGAGAGAAATTCTTACCAAATTCGTTCAGGGGCTGTGATGCCACCTGGATTGACCATATCTAGACCCACAGCTGATTGAGACATAAGGGTGGACACTCAAGGGCTGAGAGGTTTGGTGAGGTTGGGGGAGCAAATGCAGACCCTTTAAAGTACTACTGCGTGGTACCCATCCCAGGGGTCCCAAATCTCCAGGTTCAAGGGCATCTGCCTACATCGAAAACATGCATGAGAAACCCAGAGGATGGTACACCGTGTGATCGGGAAAGGTTTCTAAAACGCAGCTCATTTCTCATCTCCTTGTGCTCGGGTTGGCCATTCCAGCCGCTTTACTAGCAATCTCCCTCCTTGGAGAATCAGCACCTTTAACCTCCTGTTCCGTACAGGTTGCAATTTGTCCTGAGGATGAACGGGAAGAGGGGGAACCAATGAGAGACTAGCTCTAGGTGTTGGGACAGGCACAGGTCACTCTATTTTCCCATCAGGAAGAAGAATTAACCACAGGCTCAGCCTGCCGCCCGGAACCAGAATAGGGCCTGAAGCAATCCTGCGCTTTTGCGGCCAGCTCCCAAGAAAGCGATTTGACAAATGGAGCTCAGGGGCACTGCAATTCACAAACCTGCATAGTTATAAATGATAACTCTCGTCCACAAATATATTGAGAAAAGGCAACGAAGAGGTTTTGAAAGCAAGGAAGAATTGCAGGAAACAGATTTCAGGAGGTGGATTCGAATCGCCTTCAAAGCACAGGAAAAGCGGCAAAACCTCGACAATGATGCCCTTGGCCAAAAAGGGCGTATGCGTTTTTTCCTGAATATATTCAGGAAAAAACGCATACGCCCTTTATGGCCAACCAAGCAACCTGGAAAGGCAAATCAGCGCTCCAAAGAAATCTCGCTTCCCATCGGTCAAAAGGGCCATGCTGAATAAAGTGTCAAAAGCAGAAATGCAGGACAGGCCATGGAGAAACGGGAGCCTTGCTACGCTGATGGGCGGGATGTAAATTGCCAACAGCCACTCTGGAGAAGTGTACGGTGTGTCCTGAAACATCTAAAAAACTCAGCTTAGAGAGCATAGGGCACTTCCACTCATGGGCGTATAAATTGGGAAAACTAAAAATCAGCAAGACACAGGCACCCCAAAGTTTAGGGCTGCTCTGTTGACAAGAACCTCCCCTTCGTTACACCTTAAATATCCCAGGAAAGTGAAAAATGGATAAAGAAGTTGTGGTCCGTATGTACAATGGAATATAACTCAGCCATGAAATCAACGTCATAAGGCTAGTAGCAGCATGATGAGTGGATTTAGGTACGACGATTCTAAGTGAAATAAGTCACACAGAAAAAGACACTTATCATAAGATATCACTTATAGAGGGAATGTAAAAACCGCTACACTTGAACTGAATTACAAAACAGAACAGAGGCACACGTTTAGAAAACACACTATGGCTGCTTAACGGGAAAGGTGAGGTGGGGTGATGCATAAAACAAGGGTTTCAAATTAGCTCAGATACCGTTCCATAAACCAAATATGTAACAGACAAGACCTACTCTTTGCTCAGTGAACTGGACTCAACACCCCCTATTCACTGCCCAAGAATATATCTGACTAGGAAGAATCTTAAAACCTATATATTGATATCTCTCTGTAAGTGAGTCAAGTGGGTGTAAAGCGGCAGAAACACAGCAGTGAAAAGCAGCTAAACCCCATTATAAAAATCAATTACTTTAAAAATACCGTGAAACAAAGACAGTGAAAGAGAGAGAAATTCTTACCAAATTCGTTCAGGGGCTGTGATGCCACCTGGATTGACCATATCTAGACCCACAGCTGATTGAGACATAAGGGTGGACACTCTTGGGCCTGAGACGTTTGGTGAGGTTGGGGGAGCAAACGCAGACACTTTAAAGTACTACTGCGTGGTACCCATCCCATGGGTCCCAAATCTCCAGGTTCAAGGGCATCTTCCTACATCGAAAACATGCATGAGAAACCCAGAAGATGGTACACCGTGTGATCGGGAAAGGTTTCTAAAACGCACCTCATTTCTCATCTCCTTGGGCTCGGGTTCGCCATTCCAGCCGCTTTACTAGCAATCTCCCTCCTTGGAGAATCAGCACCTCTAACCTCCTGTTCCGTACAGGTTGCAATTTGTCCTGAGGATGAAGAGGAAGAGGGGGAAGCAATGAGAGACTAGCTCTAGGTGTTGGGAGAGGCAGAACTCACTCTATTTTCCCATCAGGAAGAAGAATTAACCACAGGCTCAGCCTGCAGCCCAGAACCAGAATAGGGCCTGAAGCAATCCTGCGCTTTTGCGGCCAGCTCCCAAGAAAGCGAGTTAAAAAAGGAGCTCAGGGGCACTGCAATTCACAAACCTGCAGAGTTATAAATGATAACTCTCGTCCACAAATATATCGAGGGAAGGCAACGAAGAGGATTTGAAAGCAAGCCAGAATTGCAGGAAAGAGATATCAGGAGGTAGATTCGAATCGCCTTCAAAGCACAAGAAAAGCGGCAAAACCTCCACAATGATGCCCTTGGCCAAAAAGGGCGTATGCGTTTTTTCCTGAATATATTCAGGAACAAACGCATACGCCCTTTTTGGCCAACCAAGCAACCTGGAAAGGCAAATCAGCGCTACAAAGAAGTCTCGTTTCCCATCGGTCAAAAGGGCCATGCTGAATAAAGTGTCAAAACCAGAAATGTAGGACAGGCCAAGGAGAAACGGGAGCCTTGCTACGCTGATGGGCGGGATGTAAACTGCCAACAACCACTCTGGAGAAGTGTATGGTGTGTTCTGAAACATCTAAAAAACTCAGCTTAGAGAGCATAGGGCCCTTCCACTCATGAGCGTATAAATTGGGAAAACTAAAAATCAGGAAGACACAGGCACCCCAAAGTTTAGGGCTGCTCTGTTGACAAGAACCTCCCCTTCGTTACACCTTAAATATCCCAGGAAAGAGAAAAATGGATAAAGAAGTTCTGGTCCTTATGTACAATGGAATATCACTCAGCCATGAAATCAACGTCATAAGGCTACTAGCAGCATGATGAGTGGATTTAGGTACGACAATTCTAAGTGAAATAAGTCACACAGAAAAAGACACTTATCATAAGATATCACTTATACAGGGAATGTAAAAACCGCTACACTTGAACTGAACTACAAAACAGAACAGAGGCACACGTTTAGAAAACACACTATGGCTGCTTAACGGAAAAGGTGAGGTGCGTGATTCATAAAACAAGGGTTTCAAATTAGCTCAGATACCGTTCCATAAACCCAATATGTAACAGAAAGACCTACTCCTTGCTCAGTGAACTGGACTCAACACCCCCTATTCACCGCGCAAGAATATATCTGAATAATAAGAATCTTAAAAGCTATATATTGATATCTCTCTGTAAGTGAGTCAAGTGGGTGTAAAGCGGCAGAAACACAGCAGTGAAAAGCAGCTAAACCCCATTATAAAAATCAATTACTTTAAAAATCCCATGAAACAAAGACAGTGAAAGAGAGAGAAATTTTTACAAAATTCGTTCAGGGGCTGTGATGCCACCTGGATTGACCATATCTAGACCCACAGCTGATTGCGAAATAAGGGTGGACACTCAGGGGCTGAGAGGTTTGGTGAGGTTGGGAGAGCAAACGCAGACCCTTTAAAGTACTACTGCGTGGTACCCATCCCAGGGGTCCCAAATCTCCAGGTTCAAGGGTATCTTCCTACATCGAAAACATGCATGAGAAACCCAGAAGATGGTTCACCGTGTGATCGGGAAAGGTTTCTAAAACGCACCTCATTTCTCATCTCCTTGGGCTCGGGTTGGCCATTCCAGCCGCTTTACTAGCAATCTCCCTCCTTGGAGAATCAGCACCTTTAACCTCCTGTTCCGTACAGGTTGCAATTTGTCCTGAGGATGAAAGGGAAGAGGGGGAACCAATGAGAGACTAGCTCTAGGTGTTGGGACAGGCACAGCTCACTCTATTTTCCCATCAGGAAGAAGAATTAACCACAAGCTCAGGCGGCCGCCCGGAACCACAATGGGGCCTGAAGCAATCCTGCGCTTTTGCGGCCAGCTCTCAAGAAAGCGAGTTGAAAAATGGAGCTCAGGGGCACTGCAATTCACAAACCTGCAGAGTTATAAACGATAACTCTCGTCCACAAATATATTGAGAGAAGGCAAAGAAGAGGATTTGAAAGCAAGCCAGAATTGCAGGAAAGAGATTTCAGGAGGTAGATTCGAATCTCCTTCAAAGCACAAGAAAAGCGGCAAAACCTCCACAATGATGCCCTTGGCCAAAAAGGGCGTATGCGTTTTTTCCTGAATATATTCAAGAAAAAACGCATACGCCCTTTATGGCCAACCAAGCAACCTGGAAAGGCAAATCAGCGCTCCAAAGAAGTCTCGCTTCCCATCGGTCAATAGGGCCATGCTGAATAAAGTGTCAAAAGCAGAAATGCAGGACAGGCCATGGAGAAACGGGAGCCTTGCTACGCTGATGGGCGGGATGTAAATTGCCAACAGCCACTCTGGAGAAGTGTACGGTGTGTCCTGAAACATCTAAAAAACTCAGCTTAGAGAGCATAGGGCACTTCCACTCATGGGCGTATAAATTGGGAAAACTAAAAATCAGCAAGACACAGGCACCCCAAAGTTTAGGGCTGCTCTGTTGACAAGAACCTCCACTTCGTTACACCTTAAATATCCCAGGAAAGAGAAAAATGGATAAAGAAGTTGTGGTCCTTATGTACAATGGAATATCACTCAGCCATGAAATCAACGTCATAAGGCTAGTAGCAGCATGATGAGTGGATTTAGGTACGACGATTCTAAGTGAAATAAGTCACAGAGAAAAAGACACTTATCATAAGATATCACTTATAGAGGGAATGTAAAAACCGCTACACTTGAACTGAATTACAAAACAGAACAGAGGCACACGTTTAGAAAACACACTATGGCTGCTTAACGGAAAAGGTGAGGTGCGTGATTCATAAAACAAGGGTTTCAAATTAGCTCAGATACCTTTCCATAAACCCAATATGTAACAGAAAGACCTACTCCTTACTCACTGAACTGGACTCAACACCCCCTATTCACCGCCCAAGAATATATCTGAATAGTAAGAATCTTAAAACCTATATATTGATATCTCTCTGTAAGTGAGTCAAGTGGTTGTAAAGCGGCAGAAACACAGCCGTGAAAAGCAGCTAAACCCCATTATAAAAATCAATTACTTTAAAAATCCCATGAAACAAAGACAGTGAAAGAGAGAGAAATTCTTACAAAATTCATTCAGGGGCTGTGATGCCACCTGGATTGACCATATCTAGACCCACAGCTGATTGAGACATAATAAGGGTGGACACTCTTGGGCCTGAGATGTTTGGTGAGGTTGGGGGAGCAAACGCAGACCCTTTAAAGTACTACTGTGTGGTACCCATCCCATGGGTCCCAAATCTCCAGGTTCAAGGGCATCTTCCTACATCGAAAACATGCATGAGAAACCCAGAAGATGGTACACCGTGAGATCGGGAAAGGTTTCTAAAACGCACCTCATTTCTCATCTCCTTGTGCTCGGGTTCGCCATTCCAGCCGCTTTACTAGCAATCTCCCTCCTTGGAGAATCAGCAGCTCTAACCTCCTGTTCCGTACAGGTTGCAATTTGTCCTGAGGATGAAGAGGAAGAGGGGGAACCAATGAGAGACTAGCTCTAGGTGTTGGGAGAGGCAGAACTCACTCTATTTTCCCATCAGGAAGAAGAATTAACCACAGGCTCAGCCTGCAGCCCAGAACCAGAATAGGGCCTGAAGCAATCCTGCGCTTTTGCGGCCAGCTCCCAAGAAAGTGAGTTAAAAATGGAGCTCAGGGGCACTGCAATTCACAAACCTGCAGAGTTATAAATGATAACTCTCGTCCACAAATATATTGAGGGAAGGCAACGAAGAGGATTTGAAAGCAAGCCAGAATTGCAGGAAAGAGATATCAGGAGGTAGATTCGAATCGCCTTCAAAGCACAAGAAAAGCGGCAAAACCTCCACAATGATGCCCTTGGCCAAAAAGGGCGTATGCGTTTTTTCCTGAATATATTCAGGAAAAAACGCATACGCCCTTTTTGGCCAACCAAGCAACCTGGAAAGGCAAATCAGCGCTCCAAAGAAGTCTCGCTTCCCATCGGTCAAAAGGGCCATGCTGAATAAAGTGTCAAAACCAGAAATGCAGGACAGGCCAAGGAGAAACGGGAGCCTTGCTACGCTGATGGGCGGGATGTAAATTGCCAACAGCCACTCTGGAGAAGTGTACGGTGTGTCCTGAAACATCTAAAAAACTCAGCTTAGAGAGCATAGGGCACTTCCACTCATGGGCGTATAAATTGGGAAAACTAAAAATCAGCAAGACACAGGCACCCCAAAGTTTAGGGCTGCTCTGTTGACAAGAACCTCCCCTTCGTTACACCTTAAATATCCCAGGAAAGTGAAAAATGGATAAAGAAGTTGTGGTCCGTATGTACAATGGAATATAACTCAGCCATGAAATCAACGTCATAAGGCTAGTAGCAGCATGATGAGTGGATTTAGGTACGACGAGTCTAAGTGAAATAAGTCACACAGAAAAAGACACTTATCATAAGATATCACTTATAGAGGGAATGTAAAAACCGCTACACTTGAACTGAATTACAAAACAGAACAGAGGCACACGTTTAGAAAACACACTATGGCTGCTTAACAGGAAAGGTGAGGTGGGGTGATGCATAAAACAAGGGTTTCAAATTAGCTCAGATACCGTTCCATAAACCAAATATGTAACAGACAAGACCTACTCCTTGCTCAGTGAACTGGACTCAACACCCCCTATTCACTGCCCAAGAATATATCTGACTAGGAAGAATCTTAAAACCTATATATTGATATCTCTCTGTAAGTGAGTCAAGTGGGTGTAAAGCGGCAGAAACACAGCAGTGAAAAGCAGCTAAACCCCATTATAAAAATCAATTACTTTAAAAATCCCGTGAAACAAAGACAGTGAAAGAGAGAGAAATTCTTACCAAATTCGTTCAGGGGCTGTGATGCCACCTGGATTGACCATATCTGGACCCACAGCTGATTGAGACATAAGGGAGGACACTCTTGGGCCTGAGACGTTTGGTGAGGTTGGGGGAGCAAACGCAGACACTTTAAAGTACTACTGCGTGGTACCCATCCCATGGGTCCCAAATCTCCAGGTTCAAGGGCATCTTCCTACATCGAAAACATGCATGAGAAACCCAGAAGATGGTACACCGTGTGATCGGGAAAGGTTTCTAAAACGCACCTCATTTCTCATCTCCTTGTGCTCGGGTTCGCCATTCCAGCCGCTTTACTAGCAATCTCCCTCCTTGGAGAATCAGCACCTTTAACCTCCTGTTCCGTACAGGTTGCAATTTGTCCTGAGGATGAATGGGAAGAGGGGGAACCAATGAGAGACTAGCTCTAGGTGTTGGGAGAGGCAGAACTCACTCTATTTTCCCATCAGGAAGAAGAATTAACCACAGGCTCAGCCTGCAGCCCAGAACCAGAATAGGGCCTGAAGCAATCCTGCGCTTTTGCGGCCAGCTCCCAAGAAAGCGATTTGACAAATGGAGCTCAGGGGCACTGCAATTCACAAACCTGCAGAGTTATAAATGACAACTCTCGTCCACAAATATATTGAGGGAAGGCAACGAAGAGGATTTGAAAGCAAGCCAGAATTGCAGGAAAGAGATATCAGGAGGTAGATTCGAATCGCCTTCAAAGCACAAGAAAAGCGGCAAAACCTCCACAATGATGCCCTTGGCCAAAAAGGGCGTATGCGTTTGTTCCTGAATATATTCAGGAACAAACGCATACGCCCTTTTTGGCCAACCAAGCAACCTGGAAAGGCAAATCAGCGCTACAAAGAAGTCTCGCTTCCCATCGGTCAAAAGGGCCATGCTGAATAAAGTGTCAAAACCAGAAATGTAGGACAGGCCAAGGAGAAACGGGAGCCTTGCTACGCTGATGGGCGGGATGTAAACTGCCAACAACCACTCTGGAGAAGTGTATGGTGTGTTCTGAAACATCTAAAAAACTCTGCTTAGAGAGCATAGGGCCCTTCCACTCATGAGCGTATAAATTGGGAAAACTAAAAAACAGGAAGACACAGGCAACCCAAAGTTTAGGGCTGCTCTGTTGACAAGAACCTCCCCTTCGTTACACCTTAAATATCCCAGGAAAGAGAAAAATGGATAAAGAAGTTCTGGTCCTTATGTACAATGGAATATCACTCAGCCATGAAATCAACGTCATAAGGCTAGTAGCAGCATGATGAGTGGATTTAGGTACGACAATTCTAAGTGAAATAAGTCACACAGAAAAAGACACTTATCATAAGATATCACTTATAGAGGGAATGTAAAAACCGCTACACTTGAACTGAATTACAAAACAGAACAGAGGCACACGTTTAGAAAACACACTATGGCTGCTTAACGGAAAAGGTGAGGTGCGTGATTCATAAAACAAGGGTTTCAAATTAGCTCAGATACCGTTCCATAAACCCAATATGTAACAGAAAGACCTACTCCTTGCTCAGTGAACTGGACTCAACACCCCCTATTCACCGCGCAAGAATATATCTGAATAGTAAGAATCTTAAAAGCTATATATTGATATCTCTCTGTAAGTGAGTCAAGTGGGTGTAAAGCGGCAGAAACACAGCAGTGAAAAGCAGCTAAACCCCATTATAAAAATCAATTACTTTAAAAATCCCATGAAACAAAGACAGTGAAAGAGAGAGAAATTTTTACAAAATTCGTTCAGGGGCTGTGATGCCACCTGGATTGACCATATCTACACCCACAGCTGATTGCGAAATAAGGGTGGACACTCAGGGGCTGAGAGGTTTGGTGAGGTTGGGGGAGCAAACGCAGACCCTTTAAAGTACTACTGCGTGGTACCCATCCCAGGGGTCCCAAATCTCCAGGTTCAAGGGCATCTTCCTACATCGAAAACATGCATGAGAAACCCAGAAGATGGTTCACCGTGTGATCGGGAAAGGTTTCTAAAACGCACCTCATTTCTCATCTCCTTGGGCTCGGGTTGGCCATTCCAGCCGCTTTACTAGCAATCTCCCTCCTTGGAGATTCAGCACCTTTAACCTCCTGTTCCGTACAGGTTGCAATTTGTCCTGAGGATGAAAGGGAAGAGGGGGAACCAATGAGAGACTAGCTCTAGGTGTTGGGACAGGCACAGCTCACTCTATTTTCCCATCAGGAAGAAGAATTAACCACAGGCTCAGGCGGCCGCCCGGAACCACAATGGGGCCTGAAGCAATCCTGCGCTTTTGCGGCCAGCTCTCAAGAAAGCGAGTTGAAAAATGGAGCTCAGGGGCACTGCAATTCACAAACCTGCAGAGTTATAAACGATAACTCTCGTCCACAAATATATTGAGGGAAGGCAACGAAGAGGATTTGAAAGCAAGGCAGAATTGCAGGAAACAGATTTCAGGAGGTAGATTCGAATCTCCTTCAAAGCACAAGAAAAGCGGCAAAACCTCCACAATGATGCCCTTGGCCAAAAAGGGCGTATGCGTATTTTCCTGAATATATTCAGGAAAAAACGCATACGCCCTTTTTGGCCAACCAAGCAACCTGGAAAGGCAAATCAGCGCTACAAAGAAGTCTCACTTCCCATTGGTCAAACGGGCCATGCTGAATAAAGTGTCAAAACCAGAAATGCAGGACAGGCCAAGGAGAAACGGGAGCCTTGCTACGCTTATGGGCGGGATTTAAATTGCCAACAACCACTCTGGAGAAGTGTATGGTGTGTCCTAAAACATCTAAAAAACTCAGTTTAGAGAGCATAGGGCACTTCCACTCATGGGCGTATAAATTGGGAAAACTAAAAATCAGCAAGACACAGGCACCCCAAAGTTTAGGGCTGCTCTGTTGACAAGAACCTCCCCTTCGTTACACCTTAAATATCCCAGGAAAGAGAAAAATGGATAAAGAAGTTGTGGTCCGTATGTACAATGGAATATAACTCAGCCATGAAATCAACGTCATAAGGCTAGTAGCAGCATGATGAGTGGATTTAGGTACGACGATTCTAAGTGAAATAAGTCACACAGAAAAAGACACTTATCATAAGATATCACTTATAGAAGGAATGTAAAAACCGCTACACTTGAACTGAATTACAAAACAGAACAGAGGCACACGTTTAGAAAACACACTATGGCTGCTTAACGGGAAAGGTGAGGTGGGGTGATGCATAAAACAAGGGTTTCAAATTAGCTCAGATACCGTTCCATAAACCAAATATGTAACAGACAAGACGTACTCCTTGCTCAGTGAACTGGACTCAACACCCCCTATTCACTGCCCAAGAATATATCTCACTAGGAAGTATCTTAAAACCATATATTGATATCTCTCTGTAAGTGAGTCAAGTGGGTGTAAAGCGGCAGAAACACAGCAGTGAAAAGCAGCTAAACCCCATTATAAAAATCAATTACTTTAAAAATCCCGTGAAACAAAGACAGTGAAAGAGAGAGAAATTCTTACCAAATTCGTTCAGGGTCTGTGATGCCACCTGGATTGACCATATCTAGACCCACAGCTGATTGAGACATAAGGGTGGACACTCAAGGGCTGAGAGGTTTGGTGAGGTTGGGGGAGCAAATGCAGACCCTTTAAAGTACTACTGCGTGGTACCCATCCCAGGGGTCCCAAATCTCCAGGTTCAAGGGCATCTGCCTACATCGAAAACATGCATGAGAAACCCAGAAGATGGTACACCGTGTGATCGGGAAAGGTTTCTAAAACGCAGCTCATTTCTCATCTCCTTGTGCTCGGGTTGGCCATTCCAGCCGCTTTACTAGCAATCTCCCTCCTTGGAGAATCAGCACCTTTAACCTCCTGTTCCGTACAGGTTGCAATTTGTCCTGAGGATGAACGGGAAGAGGGGGAACCAATGAGAGACTAGCTCTAGGTGTTGGGACAGGCACAGGTCACTCTATTTTCCCATCAGGAAGAAGAATTAACCACAGGCTCAGCCTGCCGCCCGGAACCAGAATAGGGCCTGAAGCAATCCTGCGCTTTTGCGGCCAGCTCCCAAGAAAGCGATTTGACAAATGGAGCTCAGGGGCACTGCAATTCACAAACCTGCATAGTTATAAATGATAACTCTCGTCCACAAATATATTGAGAGAAGGCAACGAAGAGGTTTTGAAAGCAAGGAAGAATTGCAGGAAACAGATTTCAGGAGGTAGGTTCGAATCGCCTTCAAAGCACAGGAAAAGCGGCAAAACCTCGACAATGATGCCCTTGGCCAAAAAGGGCGTATGCGTTTTTTCCTGAATATATTCAAGAAAAAACGCATACGCCCTTTATGGCCAACCAAGCAACCTGGAAAGGCAAATCAGCGCTCCAAAGAAGTCTCGCTTCCCATCGGTCAATAGGGCCATGCTGAATAAAGTGTCAAAAGCAGAAATGCAGGACAGGCCATGGGGAAACGGGAGCCTTGCTACGCTGATGGGCGGGATGTAAATTGCCAACAGCCACTCTGGAGAAGTGTACGGTGTGTCCTGAAACATCTAAAAAACTCAGCTTAGAGAGCATAGGGCACTTCCACTCATGGGCGTATAAATTGGGAAAACTAAAAATCAGCAAGACACAGGCACCCCAAAGTTTAGGGCTGCTCTGTTGACAAGAACCTCCACTTCGTTACACCTTAAATATCCCAGGAAAGAGAAAAATGGATAAAGAAGTTGTGGTCCTTATGTACAATGGAATATCACTCAGCCATGAAATCAACGTCATAAGGCTAGTAGCAGCATGATGAGTGGATTTAGGTACGACGATTCTAAGTGAAATAAGTCACAGAGAAAAAGACACTTATCATAAGATATCACTTTTAGAGGGAATGTAAAAACCGCTACACTTGAACTGAATTACAAAACAGAACAGAGGCACACGTTTAGAAAACACACTATGGCTGCTTAACGGAAAAGGTGAGGTGCGTGATTCATAAAACAAGGGTTTCAAATTAGCTCAGATACCGTTCCATAAACCCAATATGTAACAGAAAGACCTACTCCTTACTCACTGAACTGGACTCAACACCCCCTATTCACCGCCCAAGAATATATCTGAATAGTAAGAATCTTAAAACCTATATATTGATATCTCTCTGTAAGTGAGTCAAGTGGTTGTAAAGCGGCAGAAACACAGCAGTGAAAAGCAGCTAAACCCCATTATAAAAATCAATTACTTTAAAAATCCCATGAAACAAAGACAGTGAAAGAGAGAGAAATTCTTACAAAATTCAATCAGGGGCTGTGATGCCACCTGGATTGACCATATCTAGACCCACAGCTGATTGAGACATAATAAGGGTGGACACTCTTGGGCCTGAGATGTTTGGTGAGGTTGGGGGAGCAAACGCAGACCCTTTAAAGTACTACTGTGTGGTACCCATCCCATGGGTCCCAAATCTCCAGGTTCAAGGGCATCTTCCTACATCGAAAACATGCATGAGAAACCCAGAAGATGGTACACCGTGAGATCGGGAAAGGTTTCTAAAACGCACCTCATTTCTCATCTCCTTGTGCTCGGGTTCGCCATTCCAGCCGCTTTACTAGCAATCTCCCTCCTTGGAGAATCAGCACCTCTAACCTCCTGTTCCGTACAGGTTGCAATTTGTCCTGAGGATGAAGAGGAAGAGGGGGAACCAATGAGAGACTAGCTCTAGGTGTTGGGAGAGGCAGAACTCACTCTATTTTCCCATCAGGAAGAAGAATTAACCACAGGCTCAGCCTGCAGCCCAGAACCAGAATAGGGCCTGAAGCAATCCTGCGCTTTTGCGGCCAGCTCCCAAGAAAGTGAGTTAAAAATGGAGCTCAGGGGCACTGCAATTCACAAACCTGCAGAGTTATAAATGATAACTCTCGTCCACAAATATATTGAGGGAAGGCAACGAAGAGGATTTGAAAGCAAGCCAGAATTGCAGGAAAGAGATATCAGGAGGTAGATTCGAATCGCCTTCAAAGCACAAGAAAAGCGGCAAAACCTCCACAATGATGCCCTTGGCCAAAAAGGGCGTATGCGTTTTTTCCTGAATATATTCAGGAAAAAACGCATACGCCCTTATTGGCCAACCAAGCAACCTGGAAAGGCAAATCAGCGCTACAAAGAAGTCTCGCTTCCCATCGGTCAAAAGGGCCATGCTGAATAAAGTGTCAAAACCAGAAATGCAGGACAGGCCAAGGAGAAACGGGAGCCTTGCTACGCTGATGGGCGGGATGTAAATTGCCAAAAGCCACTCTGGAGAAGTGTACGGTGTATCCTGAAACATCTAAAAAACTCAGCTTACAGAGCATAGGGCACTTCCACTCATGGGCGTATAAATTGGGAAAACTAAAAATCAGCAAGACACAGGCACCCCAAAGTTTAGGGCTGCTCTGTTGACAAGAACCTCCCCTTCGTTACACCTTAAATATCCCAGGAAAGTGAAAAATGGATAAAGAAGTTGTGGTCCGTATGTACAATGGAATATAACTCAGCCATGAAATCAACGTCATAAGGCTAGTAGCAGCATGATGAGTGGATTTAGGTACGACGATTCTAAGTGAAATAAGTCACACAGAAAAAGACACTTATCATAAGATATCACTTATAGAGGGAATGTAAAAACCGCTACACTTGAACTGAATTACAAAACAGAACAGAGGCACACGTTTAGAAAACACACTATGGCTGCTTAACGGGAAAGGTGAGGTGGGGTGATGCATAAAACAAGGGTTTCAAATTAGCTCAGATACCGTTCCATAAACCAAATATGTAACAGACAAGACCTACTCTTTGCTCAGTGAACTGGACTCAACACCCCCTATTCACTGCCCAAGAATATATCTGACTAGGAAGAATCTTAAAACCTATATATTGATATCTCTCTGTAAGTGAGTCAAGTGGGTGTAAAGCGGCAGAAACACAGCAGTGAAAAGCAGCTAAACCCCATTATAAAAATCAATTACTTTAAAAATCCCGTGAAACAAAGACAGTGAAAGAGAGAGAAATTCTTACCAAATTCGTTCAGGGGCTGTGATGCCACCTGGATTGACCATATTTAGACCCACAGCTGATTGAGACATAAGGGTGGACACTCTTGGGCCTGAGACGTTTGGTGAGGTTGGGGGAGCAAACGCAGACACTTTAAAGTACTACTGCGTGGTACCCATCCCAGGGGTCCCAAATCTCCAGGTTCAAGGGCATCTTCCTACATCGAAAACATGCATGAGAAACCCAGAAGATGGTACACCGTGTGATCGGGAAAGGTTTCTAAAACGCACCTCATTTCTCATCTCCTTGGGCTCGGGTTCGCCATTCCAGCCGCTTTACTAGCAATCTCCCTCCTTGGAGAATCAGCACCTCTAACCTCCTGTTCCGTACAGGTTGCAATTTGTCCTGAGGATGAAGAGGAAGAGGGGGAAGCAATGAGAGACTAGCTCTAGGTGTTGGGAGAGGCAGAACTCACTCTATTTTCCCATCAGGAAGAAGAATTAACCACAGGCTCAGCCTGCAGCCCAGAACCAGAATAGGGCCTGAAGCAATCCTGCGCTTTTGCGGCCAGCTCCCAACAAAGCGAGTTAAAAATGGAGCTCAGGGGCACTGCAATTCACAAACCTGCAGAGTTATAAACGATAACTCTCGTCCACAAATATATCGAGGGAAGGCAACGAAGAGGATTTGAAAGCAAGGCAGAATTGCAGGAAACAGATTTCAGGAGGTAGATTCGAATCGCCATTAAAGCACAGGAAAAGCGGCAAACCTCGACAATGATGCCCTTGGCCAAAAAGGGCGTATGCGTTTGTTCCTGAATATATTCAGGAACAAACGCATACGCCCTTTTTGGCCAACCAAGCAACCTGGAAAGGCAAATCAGCGCTCCAAAGGAGTCTCGCTTCCCATCGGTCAAAAGGGCCATGCTGAATAAAGTGTCAAAACCAGAAATGCAAGACAGGCCAAGGAGAAACGGGAGCCTTGCTACGCTGATGGGCGGGATGAAAATTGGCAACAGCCACTCTGGAGAAGTGTACGGTGTGTCCTGAAACATCTAAAAAACTCAGCTTACAGAGCATAGGGCACTTCCACTCATGGGCGTATAAATTGGGAAAACTAAAAATCAGCAAGACACAGGCACCCCAAAGTTTAGGGCTGCTCTGTTGACAAGAACCTCCACTTCGTTACACCTTAAATATCCCAGGAAAGAGAAAAATGGATAAAGAAGTTGTGGTCCGTATGTACAATGGAATATAACTCAGCCATGAAATCAACGTCATAAGGCTAGTAGCAGCATGATGAGTGGATTTAGGTACGACGATTCTAAGTGAAATAAGTCACACAGAAAAAGACACTTATCATAAGATATCACTTATAGAGGGAATGTAAAAACCGCTACACTTGAACTGAATTACAAAACAGAACAGAGGCACACGTTTAGAAAACACACTATGGCTGCTTAACGGGAAAGGTGAGGTGGGGTGATGCATAAAACAAGGGTTTCAAATTAGCTCAGATACCGTTCCATAAACCAAATATGTAACAGACAAGACCTACTCCTTGCTCAGTGAACTGGACTCAACACCCCCTATTCACTGCCCAAGAATATATCTGATTAGGAAGAATCTTAAAACCTATATATTGATATCTCTCTGTAAGTGAGTCAAGTGGGTGTAAAGCGGCAGAAACACAGCAGTGAAAAGCAGCTAAACCCCATTATAAAAATCAATTACTTTAAAAAGCCCGTGAAACAAAGACAGTGAAAGAGAGAGAAATTCTTACCAAATTCGTTCAGGGGCTGTGATGCCACCTGGATTGACCATATCTAGACCCACAGCTGATTGAGACATAAGGGTGGACACTCAAGGGCTGAGAGGTTTGGTGAGGTTGGGGGAGCAAATGCAGACCCTTTAAAGTACTACTGCGTGGTACCCATCCCAGGGGTCCCAAATCTCCAGGTTCAAGGGCATCTGCCTACATCGAAAACATGCATGAGAATCCCAGAGGATGGTACACCGTGTGATCGGGAAAGGTTTCTAAAAGGCAGCTCATTTCTCATCTCCTTGTGCTCGGGTTGGCCATTCCAGCCGCTTTACTAGCAATCTCCCTCCTTGGAGAATCAGCACCTTTAACCTCCTGTTCCGTACAGGTTGCAATTTGTCCTGAGGATGAACGGGAAGAGGGGGAACCAATGAGAGACTAGCTCTAGGTGTTGGGACAGGCACAGGTCACTCTATTTTCCCATCAGGAAGAAGAATTAACCACAGGCTCAGCCTGCCGCCCGGAACCAGAATAGGGCCTGAAGCAATCCTGCGCATTTGCGGCCAGCTCCCAAGAAAGCGATTTGACAAATGGAGCTCAGGGGCACTGCAATTCACAAACCTGCATAGTTATAAATGATAACTATCGTCCACAAATATATTGAGAGAAGGCAACGAAGAGGTTTTGAAAGCAAGGAAGAATTTCAGGAAACAGATTTCAGGAGGTGGATTCGAATCGCCTTCAAAGCACAGGAAAAGCGGCAAAACCTCGACAATGATGCCCTTGGCCAAAAAGGGCGCATGCGTTTTTTCCTGAATATATTCAGGAAAAAACGCATACGCCCTTTATGGCCAACCAAGCAACCTGGAAAGGCAAATCAGCGCTCCAAAGAAATCTCGCTTCCCATCGGTCAAAAGGGCCATGCTGAATAAAGTGTCAAAAGCAGAAATGCAGGACAGGCCATGGAGAAACGGGAGCCTCGCTACGCTGATGGGCGGGATGTAAATTGCCAACAGCCACTCTGGAGAAGTGTACGGTGTGTCCTGAAACATCTAAAAAACTCAGCTTAGAGAGCATAGGGCACTTCCACTCATGAGCGTATAAATTGGGAAAACTAAAAATCAGGAAGACACAGGCACCCCAAAGTTTAGGGCTGCTCTGTTGACAAGAACCTCCCCTTCGTTACACCTTAAATATCCCAGGAAAGAGAAAAATGGATAAAGAAGTTCTGGTCCTTATGTACAAAGGAATATCACTCAGCCATGAAATCAACGTCATAAGGCTAGTAGCAGCATGATGAGTGGATTTAGGTACGACAATTCTAAGTGAAATAAGTCACAGAGAAAAAGACACTTATCATAAGATATCACTTATAGAGGGAATGTAAAAACCGCTACACTTGAACTGAATTACAAAACAGAACAGAGGCACACGTTTAGAAAACACACTATGGCTGCTTAACGGAAAAGGTGAGGTGCGTGATTCATAAAACAAGGGTTTCAAATTAGCTCAGATACCGTTCCATAAACCCAATATGTAACAGAAAGACCTACTCCTTGCTCAGTGAACTGGACTCAACACCCCCTATTCACCGCGCAAGAATATATCTGACTAGGAAGAATCTTAAAACCTATATATTGATATCTCTCTGTAAGTGAGTCAAGTGGGTGTAAAGCGGCAGAAACACAGCAGTGAAAAGCAGCTAAACCCCATTATAAAAATCAATTACTTTAAAAATCCCGTGAAACAAAGACAGTGAAAGAGAGAGAAATTCTTACCAAATTCGTTCAGGGGCTGTGATGCCACCTGGATTGACCATATCTAGACCCACAGCTGATTGAGACAGAAGGGTGGACACTCAAGGGCTGACAGGTTTGGTGAGGTTGGGGGAGCAAATGCAGACCCTTTAAAGTACTACTGCGTGGTACCCATCCCAGGGGTCCCAAATCTCCAGGTTCAAGGGCATCTGCCTACATCGAAAACATGCATGAGAAACCCAGAAGATGGTACACCGTGTGATCGGGAAAGGTTTCTAAAACGCAGCTCATTTCTCATCTCCTTGTGCTCGGGTTGGCCATTCCAGCCGCTTTACTAGCAATCTCCCTCCTTGGAGAATCAGCACCTTTAACCTCCTGTTCCGTACAGGTTGCAATTTGTCCTGAGGATGAACGGGAAGAGGGGGAACCAATGAGAGACTAGCTCTAGGTGTTGGGACAGGCACAGGTCACTCTATTTTCCCATCAGGAAGAAGAATTAACCACAGGCTCAGCCTGCCGCCCGGAACCAGAATAGGGCCTGAAGCAATCCTGCGCTTTTGCGGCCAGCTCCCAAGAAAGCGATTTGACAAATGGAGCTCAGGGGCACTGCAATTCACAAACCTGCATAGTTATAAATGATAACTCTCGTCCACAAATATATTGAGAAAAGGCAACGAAGAGGTTTTGAAAGCAAGGAAGAATTGCAGGAAACAGATTTCAGGAGGTGGATTCGAATCGCCTTCAAAGCACAGGAAAAGCGGCAAAACCTCGACAATGATGCCCTTGGCCAAAAAGGGCGTATGCGTTTTTTCCTGAATATATTCAGGAAAAAACGCATACGCCCTTTATGGCCAACCAAGCAACCTGGAAAGGCAAATCAGCGCTCCAAAGAAATCTCGCTTCCCATCGGTCAAAAGGGCCATGCTGAATAAAGTGTCAAAACCAGAAATGCAGGACAGGCCATGGAGAAACGGGAGCCTTGCTACGCTGATGGGCGGGATGTAAATTGCCAACAGCCACTCTGGAGAAGTGTACGGTGTGTCCTGAAACATCTAAAAAACTCAGCTTAGAGAGCATAGGGCACTTCCACTCATGGGCGTATAAATTGGGAAAACTAAAAATCAGCAAGACACAGGCACCCCAAAGTTTAGGGCTGCTCTGTTGACAAGAACCTCCCCTTCGTTACACCTTAAATATCCCAGGAAAGTGAAAAATGGATAAAGAAGTTGTGGTCCGTATGTACAATGGAATATAACTCAGCCATGAAATCAACGTCATAAGGCTAGTAGCAGCATGATGAGTGGATTTAGGTACGACGATTCTAAGTGAAATAAGTCACACAGAAAAAGACACTTATCATAAGATATCACTTATAGAGGGAATGTAAAAACCGCTACACTTGAACTGAATTACAAAACAGAACAGAGGCACACGTTTAGAAAACACACTATGGCTGCTTAACGGGAAAGGTGAGGTGGGGTGATGCATAAAACAAGGGTTTCAAATTAGCTCAGATACCGTTCCATAAACCAAATATGTAACAGACAAGACCTACTCTTTGCTCAGTGAACTGGACTCAACACCCCCTATTCACTGCCCAAGAATATATCTGACTAGGAAGAATCTTAAAACCTATATATTGATATCTCTCTGTAAGTGAGTCAAGTGGGTGTAAAGCGGCAGAAACACAGCAGTGAAAAGCAGCTAAACCCCATTATAAAAATCAATTACTTTAAAAATCCCGTGAAACAAAGACAGTGAAAGAGAGAGAAATTCTTACCAAATTCGTTCAGGGGCTGTGATGCCACCTGGATTGACCATATCTAGACCCACAGCTGATTGAGACATAAGGGTGGACACTCTTGGGCCTGAGACGTTTGGTGAGGTTGGGGGAGCAAACGCAGACACTTTAAAGTACTACTGCGTGGTACCCATCCCATGGGTCCCAAATCTCCAGGTTCAAGGGCATCTTCCTACATCGAAAACATGCATGAGAAACCCAGAAGATGGTACACCGTGTGATCGGGAAAGGTTTCTAAAACGCACCTCATTTCTCATCTCCTTGGGCTCGGGTTCGCCATTCCAGCCGCTTTACTAGCAATCTCCCTCCTTGGAGAATCAGCACCTCTAACCTCCTGTTCCGTACAGGTTGCAATTTGTCCTGAGGATGAAGAGGAAGAGGGGGAAGCAATGAGAGACTAGCTCTAGGTGTTGGGAGAGGCAGAACTCACTCTATTTTCCCATCAGGAAGAAGAATTAACCACAGGCTCAGCCTGCAGCCCAGAACCAGAATAGGGCCTGAAGCAATCCTGCGCTTTTGCGGCCAGCTCCCAAGAAAGCGAGTTAAAAAAGGAGCTCAGGGGCACTGCAATTCACAAACCTGCAGAGTTATAAATGATAACTCTCGTCCACAAATATATCGAGGGAAGGCAACGAAGAGGATTTGAAAGCAAGCCAGAATTGCAGGAAAGAGATATCAGGAGGTAGATTCGAATCGCCTTCAAAGCACAAGAAAAGCGGCAAAACCTCCACAATGATGCCCTTGGCCAAAAAGGGCGTATGCGTTTTTTCCTGAATATATTCAGGAACAAACGCATACGCCCTTTTTGGCCAACCAAGCAACCTGGAAAGGCAAATCAGCGCTACAAAGAAGTCTCGTTTCCCATCGGTCAAAAGGGCCATGCTGAATAAAGTGTCAAAACCAGAAATGTAGGACAGGCCAAGGAGAAACGGGAGCCTTGCTACGCTGATGGGCGGGATGTAAACTGCCAACAACCACTCTGGAGAAGTGTATGGTGTGTTCTGAAACATCTAAAAAACTCAGCTTAGAGAGCATAGGGCCCTTCCACTCATGAGCGTATAAATTGGGAAAACTAAAAATCAGGAAGACACAGGCACCCCAAAGTTTAGGGCTGCTCTGTTGACAAGAACCTCCCCTTCGTTACACCTTAAATATCCCAGGAAAGAGAAAAATGGATAAAGAAGTTCTGGTCCTTATGTACAATGGAATATCACTCAGCCATGAAATCAACGTCATAAGGCTAGTAGCAGCATGATGAGTGGATTTAGGTACGACAATTCTAAGTGAAATAAGTCACACAGAAAAAGACACTTATCATAAGATATCACTTATACAGGGAATGTAAAAACCGCTACACTTGAACTGAACTACAAAACAGAACAGAGGCACACGTTTAGAAAACACACTATGGCTGCTTAACGGAAAAGGTGAGGTGCGTGATTCATAAAACAAGGGTTTCAAATTAGCTCAGATACCGTTCCATAAACCCAATATGTAACAGAAAGACCTACTCCTTGCTCAGTGAACTGGACTCAACACCCCCTATTCACCGCGCAAGAATATATCTGAATAATAAGAATCTTAAAAGCTATATATTGATATCTCTCTGTAAGTGAGTCAAGTGGGTGTAAAGCGGCAGAAACACAGCAGTGAAAAGCAGCTAAACCCCATTATAAAAATCAATTACTTTAAAAATCCCATGAAACAAAGACAGTGAAAGAGAGAGAAATTTTTACAAAATTCGTTCAGGGGCTGTGATGCCACCTGGATTGACCATATCTAGACCCACAGCTGATTGCGAAATAAGGGTGGACACTCAGGGGCTGAGAGGTTTGGTGAGGTTGGGGGAGCAAACGCAGACCCTTTAAAGTACTACTGCGTGGTACCCATCCCAGGGGTCCCAAATCTCCAGGTTCAAGGGTATCTTCCTACATCGAAAACATGCATGAGAAACCCAGAAGATGGTTCACCGTGTGATCGGGAAAGGTTTCTAAAACGCACCTCATTTCTCATCTCCTTGGGCTCGGGTTGGCCATTCCAGCCGCTTTACTAGCAATCTCCCTCCTTGGAGAATCAGCACCTTTAACCTCCTGTTCCGTACAGGTTGCAATTTGTCCTGAGGATGAAAGGGAAGAGGGGGAACCAATGAGAGACTAGCTCTAGGTGTTGGGACAGGCACAGCTCACTCTATTTTCCCATCAGGAAGAAGAATTAACCACAAGCTCAGGCGGCCGCCCGGAACCACAATGGGGCCTGAAGCAATCCTGCGCTTTTGCGGCCAGCTCTCAAGAAAGCGAGTTGAAAAATGGAGCTCAGGGGCACTGCAATTCACAAACCTGCAGAGTTATAAACGATAACTCTCGTCCACAAATATATTGAGAGAAGGCAAAGAAGAGGATTTGAAAGCAAGCCAGAATTGCAGGAAAGAGATATCAGGAGGTAGATTCGAATCTCCTTCAAAGCACAAGAAAAGCGGCAAAACCTCCACAATGATGCCCTTGGCCAAAAAGGGCGTAAGCGTTTTTTCCTGAATATATTCAAGAAAAAACGCATACGCCCTTTATGGCCAACCAAGCAACCTGGAAAGGCAAATCAGCGCTCCAAAGAAGTCTCGCTTCCCATCGGTCAATAGGGCCATGCTGAATAAAGTGTCAAAAGCAGAAATGCAGGACAGGCCATGGAGAAACGGGAGCCTTGCTACGCTGATGGGCGGGATGTAAATTGCCAACAGCCACTCTGGAGAAGTGTACGGTGTGTCCTGAAACATCTAAAAAACTCAGCTTAGAGAGCATAGGGCACTTCCACTCATGGGCGTATAAATTGGGAAAACTAAAAATCAGCAAGACACAGGCACCCCAAAGTTTAGGGCTGCTCTGTTGACAAGAACCTCCACTTCGTTACACCTTAAATATCCCAGGAAAGAGAAAAATGGATAAAGAAGTTGTGGTCCGTATGTACAATGGAATATAACTCAGCCATGAAATCAACGTCATAAGGCTAGTAGCAGCATGATGAGTGGATTTAGGTACGACGATTCTAAGTGAAATAAGTCACACAGAAAAAGACACTTATCATAAGATATCACTTATAGAGGGAATGTAAAAACCGCTACACTTGAACTGAATTACAAAACAGAACAGAGGCACACGTTTAGAAAACACACTATGGCTGCTTAACGGGAAAGGTGAGGTGGGGTGATGCATAAAACAAGGGTTTCAAATTAGCTCAGATACCGTTCCATAAACCAAATATGTAACAGACAAGACCTACTCCTTGCTCAGTGAACTGGACTCAACACCCCCTATTCACTGCCCAAGAATATATCTGATTAGGAAGAATCTTAAAACCTATATATTGATATCTCTCTGTAAGTGAGTCAAGTGGGTGTAAAGCGGCAGAAACACAGCAGTGAAAAGCAGCTAAACCCCATTATAAAAATCAATTACTTTAAAAATCCCGTGAAACAAAGACAGTGAAAGAGAGAGAAATTCTTACCAAATTCGTTCAGGGGCTGTGATGCCACCTGGATTGACCATATCTAGACCCACAGCTGATTGAGACATAAGGGTGGACACTCAAGGGCTGAGAGGTTTGGTGAGGTTGGGGGAGCAAATGCAGACCCTTTAAAGTACTACTGCGTGGTACCCATCCCAGGGGTCCCAAATCTCCAGGTTCAAGGGCATCTGCCTACATCGAAAACATGCATGAGAAACCCAGAGGATGGTACACCGTGTGATCGGGAAAGGTTTCTAAAACGCAGCTCATTTCTCATCTCCTTGTGCTCGGGTTGGCCATTCCAGCCGCTTTACTAGCAATCTCCCTCCTTGGAGAATCAGCACCTTTAACCTCCTGTTCCGTACAGGTTGCAATTTGTCCTGAGGATGAACGGGAAGAGGGGGAACCAATGAGAGACTAGCTCTAGGTGTTGGGACAGGCACAGGTCACTCTATTTTCCCATCAGGAAGAAGAATTAACCACAGGCTCAGCCTGCCGCCCGGAACCAGAATAGGGCCTGAAGCAATCCTGCGCTTTTGCGGCCAGCTCCCAAGAAAGCGATTTGACAAATGGAGCTCAGGGGCACTGCAATTCACAAACCTGCATAGTTATAAATGATAACTCTCGTCCACAAATATATTGAGAAAAGGCAACGAAGAGGTTTTGAAAGCAAGGAAGAATTGCAGGAAACAGATTTCAGGAGGTGGATTCGAATCGCCTTCAAAGCACAGGAAAAGCGGCAAAACCTCGACAATGATGCCCTTGGCCAAAAAGGGCGTATGCGTTTTTTCCTGAATATATTCAGGAAAAAACGCATACGCCCTTTATGGCCAACCAAGCAACCTGGAAAGGCAAATCAGCGCTCCAAAGAAATCTCGCTTCCCATCGGTCAAAAGGGCCATGCTGAATAAAGTGTCAAAAGCAGAAATGCAGGACAGGCCATGGAGAAACGGGAGCCTTGCTACGCTGATGGGCGGGATGTAAATTGCCAACAGCCACTCTGGAGAAGTGTACGGTGTGTCCTGAAACATCTAAAAAACTCAGCTTAGAGAGCATAGGGCACTTCCACTCATGGGCGTATAAATTGGGAAAACTAAAAATCAGCAAGACACAGGCACCCCAAAGTTTAGGGCTGCTCTGTTGACAAGAACCTCCCCTTCGTTACACCTTAAATATCCCAGGAAAGTGAAAAATGGATAAAGAAGTTGTGGTCCGTATGTACAATGGAATATAACTCAGCCATGAAATCAACGTCATAAGGCTAGTAGCAGCATGATGAGTGGATTTAGGTACGACGATTCTAAGTGAAATAAGTCACACAGAAAAAGACACTTATCATAAGATATCACTTATAGAGGGAATGTAAAAACCGCTACACTTGAACTGAATTACAAAACAGAACAGAGGCACACGTTTAGAAAACACACTATGGCTGCTTAACGGGAAAGGTGAGGTGGGGTGATGCATAAAACAAGGGTTTCAAATTAGCTCAGATACCGTTCCATAAACCAAATATGTAACAGACAAGACCTACTCTTTGCTCAGTGAACTGGACTCAACACCCCCTATTCACTGCCCAAGAATATATCTGACTAGGAAGAATCTTAAAACCTATATATTGATATCTCTCTGTAAGTGAGTCAAGTGGGTGTAAAGCGGCAGAAACACAGCAGTGAAAAGCAGCTAAACCCCATTATAAAAATCAATTACTTTAAAAATACCGTGAAACAAAGACAGTGAAAGAGAGAGAAATTCTTACCAAATTCGTTCAGGGGCTGTGATGCCACCTGGATTGACCATATCTAGACCCACAGCTGATTGAGACATAAGGGTGGACACTCTTGGGCCTGAGACGTTTGGTGAGGTTGGGGGAGCAAACGCAGACACTTTAAAGTACTACTGCGTGGTACCCATCCCATGGGTCCCAAATCTCCAGGTTCAAGGGCATCTTCCTACATCGAAAACATGCATGAGAAACCCAGAAGATGGTACACCGTGTGATCGGGAAAGGTTTCTAAAACGCACCTCATTTCTCATCTCCTTGGGCTCGGGTTCGCCATTCCAGCCGCTTTACTAGCAATCTCCCTCCTTGGAGAATCAGCACCTCTAACCTCCTGTTCCGTACAGGTTGCAATTTGTCCTGAGGATGAAGAGGAAGAGGGGGAAGCAATGAGAGACTAGCTCTAGGTGTTGGGAGAGGCAGAACTCACTCTATTTTCCCATCAGGAAGAAGAATTAACCACAGGCTCAGCCTGCAGCCCAGAACCAGAATAGGGCCTGAAGCAATCCTGCGCTTTTGCGGCCAGCTCCCAAGAAAGCGAGTTAAAAAAGGAGCTCAGGGGCACTGCAATTCACAAACCTGCAGAGTTATAAATGATAACTCTCGTCCACAAATATATCGAGGGAAGGCAACGAAGAGGATTTGAAAGCAAGCCAGAATTGCAGGAAAGAGATATCAGGAGGTAGATTCGAATCGCCTTCAAAGCACAAGAAAAGCGGCAAAACCTCCACAATGATGCCCTTGGCCAAAAAGGGCGTATGCGTTTTTTCCTGAATATATTCAGGAACAAACGCATACGCCCTTTTTGGCCAACCAAGCAACCTGGAAAGGCAAATCAGCGCTACAAAGAAGTCTCGTTTCCCATCGGTCAAAAGGGCCATGCTGAATAAAGTGTCAAAACCAGAAATGTAGGACAGGCCAAGGAGAAACGGGAGCCTTGCTACGCTGATGGGCGGGATGTAAACTGCCAACAACCACTCTGGAGAAGTGTATGGTGTGTTCTGAAACATCTAAAAAACTCAGCTTAGAGAGCATAGGGCCCTTCCACTCATGAGCGTATAAATTGGGAAAACTAAAAATCAGGAAGACACAGGCACCCCAAAGTTTAGGGCTGCTCTGTTGACAAGAACCTCCCCTTCGTTACACCTTAAATATCCCAGGAAAGAGAAAAATGGATAAAGAAGTTCTGGTCCTTATGTACAATGGAATATCACTCAGCCATGAAATCAACGTCATAAGGCTACTAGCAGCATGATGAGTGGATTTAGGTACGACAATTCTAAGTGAAATAAGTCACACAGAAAAAGACACTTATCATAAGATATCACTTATACAGGGAATGTAAAAACCGCTACACTTGAACTGAACTACAAAACAGAACAGAGGCACACGTTTAGAAAACACACTATGGCTGCTTAACGGAAAAGGTGAGGTGCGTGATTCATAAAACAAGGGTTTCAAATTAGCTCAGATACCGTTCCATAAACCCAATATGTAACAGAAAGACCTACTCCTTGCTCAGTGAACTGGACTCAACACCCCCTATTCACCGCGCAAGAATATATCTGAATAATAAGAATCTTAAAAGCTATATATTGATATCTCTCTGTAAGTGAGTCAAGTGGGTGTAAAGCGGCAGAAACACAGCAGTGAAAAGCAGCTAAACCCCATTATAAAAATCAATTACTTTAAAAATCCCATGAAACAAAGACAGTGAAAGAGAGAGAAATTTTTACAAAATTCGTTCAGGGGCTGTGATGCCACCTGGATTGACCATATCTAGACCCACAGCTGATTGCGAAATAAGGGTGGACACTCAGGGGCTGAGAGGTTTGGTGAGGTTGGGAGAGCAAACGCAGACCCTTTAAAGTACTACTGCGTGGTACCCATCCCAGGGGTCCCAAATCTCCAGGTTCAAGGGTATCTTCCTACATCGAAAACATGCATGAGAAACCCAGAAGATGGTTCACCGTGTGATCGGGAAAGGTTTCTAAAACGCACCTCATTTCTCATCTCCTTGGGCTCGGGTTGGCCATTCCAGCCGCTTTACTAGCAATCTCCCTCCTTGGAGAATCAGCACCTTTAACCTCCTGTTCCGTACAGGTTGCAATTTGTCCTGAGGATGAAAGGGAAGAGGGGGAACCAATGAGAGACTAGCTCTAGGTGTTGGGACAGGCACAGCTCACTCTATTTTCCCATCAGGAAGAAGAATTAACCACAAGCTCAGGCGGCCGCCCGGAACCACAATGGGGCCTGAAGCAATCCTGCGCTTTTGCGGCCAGCTCTCAAGAAAGCGAGTTGAAAAATGGAGCTCAGGGGCACTGCAATTCACAAACCTGCAGAGTTATAAACGATAACTCTCGTCCACAAATATATTGAGAGAAGGCAAAGAAGAGGATTTGAAAGCAAGCCAGAATTGCAGGAAAGAGATTTCAGGAGGTAGATTCGAATCTCCTTCAAAGCACAAGAAAAGCGGCAAAACCTCCACAATGATGCCCTTGGCCAAAAAGGGCGTATGCGTTTTTTCCTGAATATATTCAAGAAAAAACGCATACGCCCTTTATGGCCAACCAAGCAACCTGGAAAGGCAAATCAGCGCTCCAAAGAAGTCTCGCTTCCCATCGGTCAATAGGGCCATGCTGAATAAAGTGTCAAAAGCAGAAATGCAGGACAGGCCATGGAGAAACGGGAGCCTTGCTACGCTGATGGGCGGGATGTAAATTGCCAACAGCCACTCTGGAGAAGTGTACGGTGTGTCCTGAAACATCTAAAAAACTCAGCTTAGAGAGCATAGGGCACTTCCACTCATGGGCGTATAAATTGGGAAAACTAAAAATCAGCAAGACACAGGCACCCCAAAGTTTAGGGCTGCTCTGTTGACAAGAACCTCCACTTCGTTACACCTTAAATATCCCAGGAAAGAGAAAAATGGATAAAGAAGTTGTGGTCCTTATGTACAATGGAATATCACTCAGCCATGAAATCAACGTCATAAGGCTAGTAGCAGCATGATGAGTGGATTTAGGTACGACGATTCTAAGTGAAATAAGTCACAGAGAAAAAGACACTTATCATAAGATATCACTTATAGAGGGAATGTAAAAACCGCTACACTTGAACTGAATTACAAAACAGAACAGAGGCACACGTTTAGAAAACACACTATGGCTGCTTAACGGAAAAGGTGAGGTGCGTGATTCATAAAACAAGGGTTTCAAATTAGCTCAGATACCTTTCCATAAACCCAATATGTAACAGAAAGACCTACTCCTTACTCACTGAACTGGACTCAACACCCCCTATTCACCGCCCAAGAATATATCTGAATAGTAAGAATCTTAAAACCTATATATTGATATCTCTCTGTAAGTGAGTCAAGTGGTTGTAAAGCGGCAGAAACACAGCCGTGAAAAGCAGCTAAACCCCATTATAAAAATCAATTACTTTAAAAATCCCATGAAACAAAGACAGTGAAAGAGAGAGAAATTCTTACAAAATTCATTCAGGGGCTGTGATGCCACCTGGATTGACCATATCTAGACCCACAGCTGATTGAGACATAATAAGGGTGGACACTCTTGGGCCTGAGATGTTTGGTGAGGTTGGGGGAGCAAACGCAGACCCTTTAAAGTACTACTGTGTGGTACCCATCCCAGGGGTCCCAAATCTCCAGGTTCAAGGGCATCTTCCTACATCGAAAACATGCATGAGAAACCCAGAAGATGGTACACCGTGAGATCGGGAAAGGTTTCTAAAACGCACCTCATTTCTCATCTCCTTGTGCTCGGGTTCGCCATTCCAGCCGCTTTACTAGCAATCTCCCTCCTTGGAGAATCAGCAGCTCTAACCTCCTGTTCCGTACAGGTTGCAATTTGTCCTGAGGATGAAGAGGAAGAGGGGGAACCAATGAGAGACTAGCTCTAGGTGTTGGGAGAGGCAGAACTCACTCTATTTTCCCATCAGGAAGAAGAATTAACCACAGGCTCAGCCTGCAGCCCAGAACCAGAATAGGGCCTGAAGCAATCCTGCGCTTTTGCGGCCAGCTCCCAAGAAAGTGAGTTAAAAATGGAGCTCAGGGGCACTGCAATTCACAAACCTGCAGAGTTATAAATGATAACTCTCGTCCACAAATATATTGAGGGAAGGCAACGAAGAGGATTTGAAAGCAAGCCAGAATTGCAGGAAAGAGATATCAGGAGGTAGATTCGAATCGCCTTCAAAGCACAAGAAAAGCGGCAAAACCTCCACAATGATGCCCTTGGCCAAAAAGGGCGTATGCGTTTTTTCCTGAATATATTCAGGAAAAAACGCATACGCCCTTTTTGGCCAACCAAGCAACCTGGAAAGGCAAATCAGCGCTACAAAGAAGTCTCGCTTCCCATCGGTCAAAAGGGCCATGCTGAATAAAGTGTCAAAACCAGAAATGCAGGACAGGCCAAGGAGAAACGGGAGCCTTGCTACGCTGATGGGCGGGATGTAAATTGCCAACAGCCACTCTGGAGAAGTGTACGGTGTGTCCTGAAACATCTAAAAAACTCAGCTTAGAGAGCATAGGGCACTTCCACTCATGGGCGTATAAATTGGGAAAACTAAAAATCAGCAAGACACAGGCACCCCAAAGTTTAGGGCTGCTCTGTTGACAAGAACCTCCCCTTCGTTACACCTTAAATATCCCAGGAAAGTGAAAAATGGATAAAGAAGTTGTGGTCCGTATGTACAATGGAATATAACTCAGCCATGAAATCAACGTCATAAGGCTAGTAGCAGCATGATGAGTGGATTTAGGTACGACGAGTCTAAGTGAAATAAGTCACACAGAAAAAGACACTTATCATAAGATATCACTTATAGAGGGAATGTAAAAACCGCTACACTTGAACTGAATTACAAAACAGAACAGAGGCACACGTTTAGAAAACACACTATGGCTGCTTAACAGGAAAGGTGAGGTGGGGTGATGCATAAAACAAGGGTTTCAAATTAGCTCAGATACCGTTCCATAAACCAAATATGTAACAGACAAGACCTACTCCTTGCTCAGTGAACTGGACTCAACACCCCCTATTCACTGCCCAAGAATATATCTGACTAGGAAGAATCTTAAAACCTATATATTGATATCTCTCTGTAAGTGAGTCAAGTGGGTGTAAAGCGGCAGAAACACAGCAGTGAAAAGCAGCTAAACCCCATTATAAAAATCAATTACTTTAAAAATCCCGTGAAACAAAGACAGTGAAAGAGAGAGAAATTCTTACCAAATTCGTTCAGGGGCTGTGATGCCACCTGGATTGACCATATCTGGACCCACAGCTGATTGAGACATAAGGGAGGACACTCTTGGGCCTGAGACGTTTGGTGAGGTTGGGGGAGCAAACGCAGACACTTTAAAGTACTACTGCGTGGTACCCATCCCATGGGTCCCAAATCTCCAGGTTCAAGGGCATCTTCCTACATCGAAAACATGCATGAGAAACCCAGAAGATGGTACACCGTGTGATCGGGAAAGGTTTCTAAAACGCACCTCATTTCTCATCTCCTTGTGCTCGGGTTCGCCATTCCAGCCGCTTTACTAGCAATCTCCCTCCTTGGAGAATCAGCACCTTTAACCTCCTGTTCCGTACAGGTTGCAATTTGTCCTGAGGATGAATGGGAAGAGGGGGAACCAATGAGAGACTAGCTCTAGGTGTTGGGAGAGGCAGAACTCACTCTATTTTCCCATCAGGAAGAAGAATTAACCACAGGCTCAGCCTGCAGCCCAGAACCAGAATAGGGCCTGAAGCAATCCTGCGCTTTTGCGGCCAGCTCCCAAGAAAGCGATTTGACAAATGGAGCTCAGGGGCACTGCAATTCACAAACCTGCAGAGTTATAAATGACAACTCTCGTCCACAAATATATTGAGGGAAGGCAACGAAGAGGATTTGAAAGCAAGCCAGAATTGCAGGAAAGAGATATCAGGAGGTAGATTCGAATCGCCTTCAAAGCACAAGAAAAGCGGCAAAACCTCCACAATGATGCCCTTGGCCAAAAAGGGCGTATGCGTTTGTTCCTGAATATATTCAGGAACAAACGCATACGCCCTTTTTGGCCAACCAAGCAACCTGGAAAGGCAAATCAGCGCTACAAAGAAGTCTCGCTTCCCATCGGTCAAAAGGGCCATGCTGAATAAAGTGTCAAAACCAGAAATGTAGGACAGGCCAAGGAGAAACGGGAGCCTTGCTACGCTGATGGGCGGGATGTAAACTGCCAACAACCACTCTGGAGAAGTGTATGGTGTGTTCTGAAACATCTAAAAAACTCTGCTTAGAGAGCATAGGGCCCTTCCACTCATGAGCGTATAAATTGGGAAAACTAAAAAACAGGAAGACACAGGCAACCCAAAGTTTAGGGCTGCTCTGTTGACAAGAACCTCCCCTTCGTTACACCTTAAATATCCCAGGAAAGAGAAAAATGGATAAAGAAGTTCTGGTCCTTATGTACAATGGAATATCACTCAGCCATGAAATCAACGTCATAAGGCTAGTAGCAGCATGATGAGTGGATTTAGGTACGACAATTCTAAGTGAAATAAGTCACACAGAAAAAGACACTTATCATAAGATATCACTTATAGAGGGAATGTAAAAACCGCTACACTTGAACTGAATTACAAAACAGAACAGAGGCACACGTTTAGAAAACACACTATGGCTGCTTAACGGAAAAGGTGAGGTGCGTGATTCATAAAACAAGGGTTTCAAATTAGCTCAGATACCGTTCCATAAACCCAATATGTAACAGAAAGACCTACTCCTTGCTCAGTGAACTGGACTCAACACCCCCTATTCACCGCGCAAGAATATATCTGAATAGTAAGAATCTTAAAAGCTATATATTGATATCTCTCTGTAAGTGAGTCAAGTGGGTGTAAAGCGGCAGAAACACAGCAGTGAAAAGCAGCTAAACCCCATTATAAAAATCAATTACTTTAAAAATCCCATGAAACAAAGACAGTGAAAGAGAGAGAAATTTTTACAAAATTCGTTCAGGGGCTGTGATGCCACCTGGATTGACCATATCTACACCCACAGCTGATTGCGAAATAAGGGTGGACACTCAGGGGCTGAGAGGTTTGGTGAGGTTGGGGGAGCAAACGCAGACCCTTTAAAGTACTACTGCGTGGTACCCATCCCAGGGGTCCCAAATCTCCAGGTTCAAGGGCATCTTCCTACATCGAAAACATGCATGAGAAACCCAGAAGATGGTTCACCGTGTGATCGGGAAAGGTTTCTAAAACGCACCTCATTTCTCATCTCCTTGGGCTCGGGTTGGCCATTCCAGCCGCTTTACTAGCAATCTCCCTCCTTGGAGATTCAGCACCTTTAACCTCCTGTTCCGTACAGGTTGCAATTTGTCCTGAGGATGAAAGGGAAGAGGGGGAACCAATGAGAGACTAGCTCTAGGTGTTGGGACAGGCACAGCTCACTCTATTTTCCCATCAGGAAGAAGAATTAACCACAGGCTCAGGCGGCCGCCCGGAACCACAATGGGGCCTGAAGCAATCCTGCGCTTTTGCGGCCAGCTCTCAAGAAAGCGAGTTGAAAAATGGAGCTCAGGGGCACTGCAATTCACAAACCTGCAGAGTTATAAACGATAACTCTCGTCCACAAATATATTGAGGGAAGGCAACGAAGAGGATTTGAAAGCAAGGCAGAATTGCAGGAAACAGATTTCAGGAGGTAGATTCGAATCTCCTTCAAAGCACAAGAAAAGCGGCAAAACCTCCACAATGATGCCCTTGGCCAAAAAGGGCGTATGCGTATTTTCCTGAATATATTCAGGAAAAAACGCATACGCCCTTTTTGGCCAACCAAGCAACCTGGAAAGGCAAATCAGCGCTACAAAGAAGTCTCACTTCCCATTGGTCAAACGGGCCATGCTGAATAAAGTGTCAAAACCAGAAATGCAGGACAGGCCAAGGAGAAACGGGAGCCTTGCTACGCTTATGGGCGGGATTTAAATTGCCAACAACCACTCTGGAGAAGTGTATGGTGTGTCCTAAAACATCTAAAAAACTCAGTTTAGAGAGCATAGGGCACTTCCACTCATGGGCGTATAAATTGGGAAAACTAAAAATCAGCAAGACACAGGCACCCCAAAGTTTAGGGCTGCTCTGTTGACAAGAACCTCCCCTTCGTTACACCTTAAATATCCCAGGAAAGAGAAAAATGGATAAAGAAGTTGTGGTCCGTATGTACAATGGAATATAACTCAGCCATGAAATCAACGTCATAAGGCTAGTAGCAGCATGATGAGTGGATTTAGGTACGACGATTCTAAGTGAAATAAGTCACACAGAAAAAGACACTTATCATAAGATATCACTTATAGAAGGAATGTAAAAACCGCTACACTTGAACTGAATTACAAAACAGAACAGAGGCACACGTTTAGAAAACACACTATGGCTGCTTAACGGGAAAGGTGAGGTGGGGTGATGCATAAAACAAGGGTTTCAAATTAGCTCAGATACCGTTCCATAAACCAAATATGTAACAGACAAGACGTACTCCTTGCTCAGTGAACTGGACTCAACACCCCCTATTCACTGCCCAAGAATATATCTGACTAGGAAGAATCTTAAAACCTATATATTGATATCTCTCTGTAAGTGAGTCAAGTGGGTGTAAAGCGGCAGAAACACAGCAGTGAAAAGCAGCTAAACCCCATTATAAAAATCAATTACTTTAAAAATCCCGTGAAACAAAGACAGTGAAAGAGAGAGAAATTCTTACCAAATTCGTTCAGGGGCTGTGATGCCACCTGGATTGACCATATCTAGACCCACAGCTGATTGAGACATAAGGGTGGACACTCAAGGGCTGAGAGGTTTGGTGAGGTTGGGGGAGCAAATGCAGACCCTTTAAAGTACTACTGCGTGGTACCCATCCCAGGGGTCCCAAATCTCCAGGTTCAAGGGCATCTGCCTACATCGAAAACATGCATGAGAAACCCAGAGGATGGTACACCGTGTGATCGGGAAAGGTTTCTAAAACGCAGCTCATTTCTCATCTCCTTGTGCTCGGGTTGGCCATTCCAGCCGCTTTACTAGCAATCTCCCTCCTTGGAGAATCAGCACCTTTAACCTCCTGTTCCGTACAGGTTGCAATTTGTCCTGAGGATGAACGGGAAGAGGGGGAACCAATGAGAGACTAGCTCTAGGTGTTGGGACAGGCACAGGTCACTCTATTTTCCCATCAGGAAGAAGAATTAACCACAGGCTCAGCCTGCCGCCCGGAACCAGAATAGGGCCTGAAGCAATCCTGCGCTTTTGCGGCCAGCTCCCAAGAAAGCGATTTGACAAATGGAGCTCAGGGGCACTGCAATTCACAAACCTGCATAGTTATAAATGATAACTCTCGTCCACAAATATATTGAGAAAAGGCAACGAAGAGGTTTTGAAAGCAAGGAAGAATTGCAGGAAACAGATTTCAGGAGGTGGATTCGAATCGCCTTCAAAGCACAGGAAAAGCGGCAAAACCTCGACAATGATGCCCTTGGCCAAAAAGGGCGTATGCGTTTTTTCCTGAATATATTCAGGAAAAAACGCATACGCCCTTTATGGCCAACCAAGCAACCTGGAAAGGCAAATCAGCGCTCCAAAGAAATCTCGCTTCCCATCGGTCAAAAGGGCCATGCTGAATAAAGTGTCAAAAGCAGAAATGCAGGACAGGCCATGGAGAAACGGGAGCCTTGCTACGCTGATGGGCGGGATGTAAATTGCCAACAGCCACTCTGGAGAAGTGTACGGTGTGTCCTGAAACATCTAAAAAACTCAGCTTAGAGAGCATAGGGCACTTCCACTCATGGGCGTATAAATTGGGAAAACTAAAAATCAGCAAGACACAGGCACCCCAAAGTTTAGGGCTGCTCTGTTGACAAGAACCTCCCCTTCGTTACACCTTAAATATCCCAGGAAAGTGAAAAATGGATAAAGAAGTTGTGGTCCGTATGTACAATGGAATATAACTCAGCCATGAAATCAACGTCATAAGGCTAGTAGCAGCATGATGAGTGGATTTAGGTACGACGATTCTAAGTGAAATAAGTCACACAGAAAAAGACACTTATCATAAGATATCACTTATAGAGGGAATGTAAAAACCGCTACACTTGAACTGAATTACAAAACAGAACAGAGGCACACGTTTAGAAAACACACTATGGCTGCTTAACGGGAAAGGTGAGGTGGGGTGATGCATAAAACAAGGGTTTCAAATTAGCTCAGATACCGTTCCATAAACCAAATATGTAACAGACAAGACCTACTCTTTGCTCAGTGAACTGGACTCAACACCCCCTATTCACTGCCCAAGAATATATCTGACTAGGAAGAATCTTAAAACCTATATATTGATATCTCTCTGTAAGTGAGTCAAGTGGGTGTAAAGCGGCAGAAACACAGCAGTGAAAAGCAGCTAAACCCCATTATAAAAATCAATTACTTTAAAAATACCGTGAAACAAAGACAGTGAAAGAGAGAGAAATTCTTACCAAATTCGTTCAGGGGCTGTGATGCCACCTGGATTGACCATATCTAGACCCACAGCTGATTGAGACATAAGGGTGGACACTCTTGGGCCTGAGACGTTTGGTGAGGTTGGGGGAGCAAACGCAGACACTTTAAAGTACTACTGCGTGGTACCCATCCCATGGGTCCCAAATCTCCAGGTTCAAGGGCATCTTCCTACATCGAAAACATGCATGAGAAACCCAGAAGATGGTACACCGTGTGATCGGGAAAGGTTTCTAAAACGCACCTCATTTCTCATCTCCTTGGGCTCGGGTTCGCCATTCCAGCCGCTTTACTAGCAATCTCCCTCCTTGGAGAATCAGCACCTCTAACCTCCTGTTCCGTACAGGTTGCAATTTGTCCTGAGGATGAAGAGGAAGAGGGGGAAGCAATGAGAGACTAGCTCTAGGTGTTGGGAGAGGCAGAACTCACTCTATTTTCCCATCAGGAAGAAGAATTAACCACAGGCTCAGCCTGCAGCCCAGAACCAGAATAGGGCCTGAAGCAATCCTGCGCTTTTGCGGCCAGCTCCCAAGAAAGCGAGTTAAAAAAGGAGCTCAGGGGCACTGCAATTCACAAACCTGCAGAGTTATAAATGATAACTCTCGTCCACAAATATATCGAGGGAAGGCAACGAAGAGGATTTGAAAGCAAGCCAGAATTGCAGGAAAGAGATATCAGGAGGTAGATTCGAATCGCCTTCAAAGCACAAGAAAAGCGGCAAAACCTCCACAATGATGCCCTTGGCCAAAAAGGGCGTATGCGTTTTTTCCTGAATATATTCAGGAACAAACGCATACGCCCTTTTTGGCCAACCAAGCAACCTGGAAAGGCAAATCAGCGCTACAAAGAAGTCTCGTTTCCCATCGGTCAAAAGGGCCATGCTGAATAAAGTGTCAAAACCAGAAATGTAGGACAGGCCAAGGAGAAACGGGAGCCTTGCTACGCTGATGGGCGGGATGTAAACTGCCAACAACCACTCTGGAGAAGTGTATGGTGTGTTCTGAAACATCTAAAAAACTCAGCTTAGAGAGCATAGGGCCCTTCCACTCATGAGCGTATAAATTGGGAAAACTAAAAATCAGGAAGACACAGGCACCCCAAAGTTTAGGGCTGCTCTGTTGACAAGAACCTCCCCTTCGTTACACCTTAAATATCCCAGGAAAGAGAAAAATGGATAAAGAAGTTCTGGTCCTTATGTACAATGGAATATCACTCAGCCATGAAATCAACGTCATAAGGCTACTAGCAGCATGATGAGTGGATTTAGGTACGACAATTCTAAGTGAAATAAGTCACACAGAAAAAGACACTTATCATAAGATATCACTTATACAGGGAATGTAAAAACCGCTACACTTGAACTGAACTACAAAACAGAACAGAGGCACACGTTTAGAAAACACACTATGGCTGCTTAACGGAAAAGGTGAGGTGCGTGATTCATAAAACAAGGGTTTCAAATTAGCTCAGATACCGTTCCATAAACCCAATATGTAACAGAAAGACCTACTCCTTGCTCAGTGAACTGGACTCAACACCCCCTATTCACCGCGCAAGAATATATCTGAATAATAAGAATCTTAAAAGCTATATATTGATATCTCTCTGTAAGTGAGTCAAGTGGGTGTAAAGCGGCAGAAACACAGCAGTGAAAAGCAGCTAAACCCCATTATAAAAATCAATTACTTTAAAAATCCCATGAAACAAAGACAGTGAAAGAGAGAGAAATTTTTACAAAATTCGTTCAGGGGCTGTGATGCCACCTGGATTGACCATATCTAGACCCACAGCTGATTGCGAAATAAGGGTGGACACTCAGGGGCTGAGAGGTTTGGTGAGGTTGGGAGAGCAAACGCAGACCCTTTAAAGTACTACTGCGTGGTACCCATCCCAGGGGTCCCAAATCTCCAGGTTCAAGGGTATCTTCCTACATCGAAAACATGCATGAGAAACCCAGAAGATGGTTCACCGTGTGATCGGGAAAGGTTTCTAAAACGCACCTCATTTCTCATCTCCTTGGGCTCGGGTTGGCCATTCCAGCCGCTTTACTAGCAATCTCCCTCCTTGGAGAATCAGCACCTTTAACCTCCTGTTCCGTACAGGTTGCAATTTGTCCTGAGGATGAAAGGGAAGAGGGGGAACCAATGAGAGACTAGCTCTAGGTGTTGGGACAGGCACAGCTCACTCTATTTTCCCATCAGGAAGAAGAATTAACCACAAGCTCAGGCGGCCGCCCGGAACCACAATGGGGCCTGAAGCAATCCTGCGCTTTTGCGGCCAGCTCTCAAGAAAGCGAGTTGAAAAATGGAGCTCAGGGGCACTGCAATTCACAAACCTGCAGAGTTATAAACGATAACTCTCGTCCACAAATATATTGAGAGAAGGCAAAGAAGAGGATTTGAAAGCAAGCCAGAATTGCAGGAAAGAGATTTCAGGAGGTAGATTCGAATCTCCTTCAAAGCACAAGAAAAGCGGCAAAACCTCCACAATGATGCCCTTGGCCAAAAAGGGCGTATGCGTTTTTTCCTGAATATATTCAAGAAAAAACGCATACGCCCTTTATGGCCAACCAAGCAACCTGGAAAGGCAAATCAGCGCTCCAAAGAAGTCTCGCTTCCCATCGGTCAATAGGGCCATGCTGAATAAAGTGTCAAAAGCAGAAATGCAGGACAGGCCATGGAGAAACGGGAGCCTTGCTACGCTGATGGGCGGGATGTAAATTGCCAACAGCCACTCTGGAGAAGTGTACGGTGTGTCCTGAAACATCTAAAAAACTCAGCTTAGAGAGCATAGGGCACTTCCACTCATGGGCGTATAAATTGGGAAAACTAAAAATCAGCAAGACACAGGCACCCCAAAGTTTAGGGCTGCTCTGTTGACAAGAACCTCCACTTCGTTACACCTTAAATATCCCAGGAAAGAGAAAAATGGATAAAGAAGTTGTGGTCCTTATGTACAATGGAATATCACTCAGCCATGAAATCAACGTCATAAGGCTAGTAGCAGCATGATGAGTGGATTTAGGTACGACGATTCTAAGTGAAATAAGTCACAGAGAAAAAGACACTTATCATAAGATATCACTTATAGAGGGAATGTAAAAACCGCTACACTTGAACTGAATTACAAAACAGAACAGAGGCACACGTTTAGAAAACACACTATGGCTGCTTAACGGAAAAGGTGAGGTGCGTGATTCATAAAACAAGGGTTTCAAATTAGCTCAGATACCTTTCCATAAACCCAATATGTAACAGAAAGACCTACTCCTTACTCACTGAACTGGACTCAACACCCCCTATTCACCGCCCAAGAATATATCTGAATAGTAAGAATCTTAAAACCTATATATTGATATCTCTCTGTAAGTGAGTCAAGTGGTTGTAAAGCGGCAGAAACACAGCCGTGAAAAGCAGCTAAACCCCATTATAAAAATCAATTACTTTAAAAATCCCATGAAACAAAGACAGTGAAAGAGAGAGAAATTCTTACAAAATTCATTCAGGGGCTGTGATGCCACCTGGATTGACCATATCTAGACCCACAGCTGATTGAGACATAATAAGGGTGGACACTCTTGGGCCTGAGATGTTTGGTGAGGTTGGGGGAGCAAACGCAGACCCTTTAAAGTACTACTGTGTGGTACCCATCCCATGGGTCCCAAATCTCCAGGTTCAAGGGCATCTTCCTACATCGAAAACATGCATGAGAAACCCAGAAGATGGTACACCGTGAGATCGGGAAAGGTTTCTAAAACGCACCTCATTTCTCATCTCCTTGTGCTCGGGTTCGCCATTCCAGCCGCTTTACTAGCAATCTCCCTCCTTGGAGAATCAGCAGCTCTAACCTCCTGTTCCGTACAGGTTGCAATTTGTCCTGAGGATGAAGAGGAAGAGGGGGAACCAATGAGAGACTAGCTCTAGGTGTTGGGAGAGGCAGAACTCACTCTATTTTCCCATCAGGAAGAAGAATTAACCACAGGCTCAGCCTGCAGCCCAGAACCAGAATAGGGCCTGAAGCAATCCTGCGCTTTTGCGGCCAGCTCCCAAGAAAGTGAGTTAAAAATGGAGCTCAGGGGCACTGCAATTCACAAACCTGCAGAGTTATAAATGATAACTCTCGTCCACAAATATATTGAGGGAAGGCAACGAAGAGGATTTGAAAGCAAGCCAGAATTGCAGGAAAGAGATATCAGGAGGTAGATTCGAATCGCCTTCAAAGCACAAGAAAAGCGGCAAAACCTCCACAATGATGCCCTTGGCCAAAAAGGGCGTATGCGTTTTTTCCTGAATATATTCAGGAAAAAACGCATACGCCCTTTTTGGCCAACCAAGCAACCTGGAAAGGCAAATCAGCGCTCCAAAGAAGTCTCGCTTCCCATCGGTCAAAAGGGCCATGCTGAATAAAGTGTCAAAACCAGAAATGCAGGACAGGCCAAGGAGAAACGGGAGCCTTGCTACGCTGATGGGCGGGATGTAAATTGCCAACAGCCACTCTGGAGAAGTGTACGGTGTGTCCTGAAACATCTAAAAAACTCAGCTTAGAGAGCATAGGGCACTTCCACTCATGGGCGTATAAATTGGGAAAACTAAAAATCAGCAAGACACAGGCACCCCAAAGTTTAGGGCTGCTCTGTTGACAAGAACCTCCCCTTCGTTACACCTTAAATATCCCAGGAAAGTGAAAAATGGATAAAGAAGTTGTGGTCCGTATGTACAATGGAATATAACTCAGCCATGAAATCAACGTCATAAGGCTAGTAGCAGCATGATGAGTGGATTTAGGTACGACGAGTCTAAGTGAAATAAGTCACACAGAAAAAGACACTTATCATAAGATATCACTTATAGAGGGAATGTAAAAACCGCTACACTTGAACTGAATTACAAAACAGAACAGAGGCACACGTTTAGAAAACACACTATGGCTGCTTAACAGGAAAGGTGAGGTGGGGTGATGCATAAAACAAGGGTTTCAAATTAGCTCAGATACCGTTCCATAAACCAAATATGTAACAGACAAGACCTACTCCTTGCTCAGTGAACTGGACTCAACACCCCCTATTCACTGCCCAAGAATATATCTGACTAGGAAGAATCTTAAAACCTATATATTGATATCTCTCTGTAAGTGAGTCAAGTGGGTGTAAAGCGGCAGAAACACAGCAGTGAAAAGCAGCTAAACCCCATTATAAAAATCAATTACTTTAAAAATCCCGTGAAACAAAGACAGTGAAAGAGAGAGAAATTCTTACCAAATTCGTTCAGGGGCTGTGATGCCACCTGGATTGACCATATCTGGACCCACAGCTGATTGAGACATAAGGGAGGACACTCTTGGGCCTGAGACGTTTGGTGAGGTTGGGGGAGCAAACGCAGACACTTTAAAGTACTACTGCGTGGTACCCATCCCATGGGTCCCAAATCTCCAGGTTCAAGGGCATCTTCCTACATCGAAAACATGCATGAGAAACCCAGAAGATGGTACACCGTGTGATCGGGAAAGGTTTCTAAAACGCACCTCATTTCTCATCTCCTTGTGCTCGGGTTCGCCATTCCAGCCGCTTTACTAGCAATCTCCCTCCTTGGAGAATCAGCACCTTTAACCTCCTGTTCCGTACAGGTTGCAATTTGTCCTGAGGATGAATGGGAAGAGGGGGAACCAATGAGAGACTAGCTCTAGGTGTTGGGAGAGGCAGAACTCACTCTATTTTCCCATCAGGAAGAAGAATTAACCACAGGCTCAGCCTGCAGCCCAGAACCAGAATAGGGCCTGAAGCAATCCTGCGCTTTTGCGGCCAGCTCCCAAGAAAGCGATTTGACAAATGGAGCTCAGGGGCACTGCAATTCACAAACCTGCAGAGTTATAAATGACAACTCTCGTCCACAAATATATTGAGGGAAGGCAACGAAGAGGATTTGAAAGCAAGCCAGAATTGCAGGAAAGAGATATCAGGAGGTAGATTCGAATCGCCTTCAAAGCACAAGAAAAGCGGCAAAACCTCCACAATGATGCCCTTGGCCAAAAAGGGCGTATGCGTTTGTTCCTGAATATATTCAGGAACAAACGCATACGCCCTTTTTGGCCAACCAAGCAACCTGGAAAGGCAAATCAGCGCTACAAAGAAGTCTCGCTTCCCATCGGTCAAAAGGGCCATGCTGAATAAAGTGTCAAAACCAGAAATGTAGGACAGGCCAAGGAGAAACGGGAGCCTTGCTACGCTGATGGGCGGGATGTAAACTGCCAACAACCACTCTGGAGAAGTGTATGGTGTGTTCTGAAACATCTAAAAAACTCTGCTTAGAGAGCATAGGGCCCTTCCACTCATGAGCGTATAAATTGGGAAAACTAAAAAACAGGAAGACACAGGCAACCCAAAGTTTAGGGCTGCTCTGTTGACAAGAACCTCCCCTTCGTTACACCTTAAATATCCCAGGAAAGAGAAAAATGGATAAAGAAGTTCTGGTCCTTATGTACAATGGAATATCACTCAGCCATGAAATCAACGTCATAAGGCTAGTAGCAGCATGATGAGTGGATTTAGGTACGACAATTCTAAGTGAAATAAGTCACACAGAAAAAGACACTTATCATAAGATATCACTTATAGAGGGAATGTAAAAACCGCTACACTTGAACTGAATTACAAAACAGAACAGAGGCACACGTTTAGAAAACACACTATGGCTGCTTAACGGAAAAGGTGAGGTGCGTGATTCATAAAACAAGGGTTTCAAATTAGCTCAGATACCGTTCCATAAACCCAATATGTAACAGAAAGACCTACTCCTTGCTCAGTGAACTGGACTCAACACCCCCTATTCACCGCGCAAGAATATATCTGAATAGTAAGAATCTTAAAAGCTATATATTGATATCTCTCTGTAAGTGAGTCAAGTGGGTGTAAAGCGGCAGAAACACAGCAGTGAAAAGCAGCTAAACCCCATTATAAAAATCAATTACTTTAAAAATCCCATGAAACAAAGACAGTGAAAGAGAGAGAAATTTTTACAAAATTCGTTCAGGGGCTGTGATGCCACCTGGATTGACCATATCTACACCCACAGCTGATTGCGAAATAAGGGTGGACACTCAGGGGCTGAGAGGTTTGGTGAGGTTGGGGGAGCAAACGCAGACCCTTTAAAGTACTACTGCGTGGTACCCATCCCAGGGGTCCCAAATCTCCAGGTTCAAGGGCATCTTCCTACATCGAAAACATGCATGAGAAACCCAGAAGATGGTTCACCGTGTGATCGGGAAAGGTTTCTAAAACGCACCTCATTTCTCATCTCCTTGGGCTCGGGTTGGCCATTCCAGCCGCTTTACTAGCAATCTCCCTCCTTGGAGATTCAGCACCTTTAACCTCCTGTTCCGTACAGGTTGCAATTTGTCCTGAGGATGAAAGGGAAGAGGGGGAACCAATGAGAGACTAGCTCTAGGTGTTGGGACAGGCACAGCTCACTCTATTTTCCCATCAGGAAGAAGAATTAACCACAGGCTCAGGCGGCCGCCCGGAACCACAATGGGGCCTGAAGCAATCCTGCGCTTTTGCGGCCAGCTCTCAAGAAAGCGAGTTGAAAAATGGAGCTCAGGGGCACTGCAATTCACAAACCTGCAGAGTTATAAACGATAACTCTCGTCCACAAATATATTGAGGGAAGGCAACGAAGAGGATTTGAAAGCAAGGCAGAATTGCAGGAAACAGATTTCAGGAGGTAGATTCGAATCTCCTTCAAAGCACAAGAAAAGCGGCAAAACCTCCACAATGATGCCCTTGGCCAAAAAGGGCGTATGCGTATTTTCCTGAATATATTCAGGAAAAAACGCATACGCCCTTTTTGGCCAACCAAGCAACCTGGAAAGGCAAATCAGCGCTACAAAGAAGTCTCACTTCCCATTGGTCAAACGGGCCATGCTGAATAAAGTGTCAAAACCAGAAATGCAGGACAGGCCAAGGAGAAACGGGAGCCTTGCTACGCTTATGGGCGGGATTTAAATTGCCAACAACCACTCTGGAGAAGTGTATGGTGTGTCCTAAAACATCTAAAAAACTCAGTTTAGAGAGCATAGGGCACTTCCACTCATGGGCGTATAAATTGGGAAAACTAAAAATCAGCAAGACACAGGCACCCCAAAGTTTAGGGCTGCTCTGTTGACAAGAACCTCCCCTTCGTTACACCTTAAATATCCCAGGAAAGAGAAAAATGGATAAAGAAGTTGTGGTCCGTATGTACAATGGAATATAACTCAGCCATGAAATCAACGTCATAAGGCTAGTAGCAGCATGATGAGTGGATTTAGGTACGACGATTCTAAGTGAAATAAGTCACACAGAAAAAGACACTTATCATAAGATATCACTTATAGAAGGAATGTAAAAACCGCTACACTTGAACTGAATTACAAAACAGAACAGAGGCACACGTTTAGAAAACACACTATGGCTGCTTAACGGGAAAGGTGAGGTGGGGTGATGCATAAAACAAGGGTTTCAAATTAGCTCAGATACCGTTCCATAAACCAAATATGTAACAGACAAGACGTACTCCTTGCTCAGTGAACTGGACTCAACACCCCCTATTCACTGCCCAAGAATATATCTCACTAGGAAGTATCTTAAAACCATATATTGATATCTCTCTGTAAGTGAGTCAAGTGGGTGTAAAGCGGCAGAAACACAGCAGTGAAAAGCAGCTAAACCCCATTATAAAAATCAATTACTTTAAAAATCCCGTGAAACAAAGACAGTGAAAGAGAGAGAAATTCTTACCAAATTCGTTCAGGGTCTGTGATGCCACCTGGATTGACCATATCTAGACCCACAGCTGATTGAGACATAAGGGTGGACACTCAAGGGCTGAGAGGTTTGGTGAGGTTGGGGGAGCAAATGCAGACCCTTTAAAGTACTACTGCGTGGTACCCATCCCAGGGGTCCCAAATCTCCAGGTTCAAGGGCATCTGCCTACATCGAAAACATGCATGAGAAACCCAGAAGATGGTACACCGTGTGATCGGGAAAGGTTTCTAAAACGCAGCTCATTTCTCATCTCCTTGTGCTCGGGTTGGCCATTCCAGCCGCTTTACTAGCAATCTCCCTCCTTGGAGAATCAGCACCTTTAACCTCCTGTTCCGTACAGGTTGCAATTTGTCCTGAGGATGAACGGGAAGAGGGGGAACCAATGAGAGACTAGCTCTAGGTGTTGGGACAGGCACAGGTCACTCTATTTTCCCATCAGGAAGAAGAATTAACCACAGGCTCAGCCTGCCGCCCGGAACCAGAATAGGGCCTGAAGCAATCCTGCGCTTTTGCGGCCAGCTCCCAAGAAAGCGATTTGACAAATGGAGCTCAGGGGCACTGCAATTCACAAACCTGCATAGTTATAAATGATAACTCTCGTCCACAAATATATTGAGAGAAGGCAACGAAGAGGTTTTGAAAGCAAGGAAGAATTGCAGGAAACAGATTTCAGGAGGTAGGTTCGAATCGCCTTCAAAGCACAGGAAAAGCGGCAAAACCTCGACAATGATGCCCTTGGCCAAAAAGGGCGTATGCGTTTTTTCCTGAATATATTCAAGAAAAAACGCATACGCCCTTTATGGCCAACCAAGCAACCTGGAAAGGCAAATCAGCGCTCCAAAGAAGTCTCGCTTCCCATCGGTCAATAGGGCCATGCTGAATAAAGTGTCAAAAGCAGAAATGCAGGACAGGCCATGGGGAAACGGGAGCCTTGCTACGCTGATGGGCGGGATGTAAATTGCCAACAGCCACTCTGGAGAAGTGTACGGTGTGTCCTGAAACATCTAAAAAACTCAGCTTAGAGAGCATAGGGCACTTCCACTCATGGGCGTATAAATTGGGAAAACTAAAAATCAGCAAGACACAGGCACCCCAAAGTTTAGGGCTGCTCTGTTGACAAGAACCTCCACTTCGTTACACCTTAAATATCCCAGGAAAGAGAAAAATGGATAAAGAAGTTGTGGTCCTTATGTACAATGGAATATCACTCAGCCATGAAATCAACGTCATAAGGCTAGTAGCAGCATGATGAGTGGATTTAGGTACGACGATTCTAAGTGAAATAAGTCACAGAGAAAAAGACACTTATCATAAGATATCACTTTTAGAGGGAATGTAAAAACCGCTACACTTGAACTGAATTACAAAACAGAACAGAGGCACACGTTTAGAAAACACACTATGGCTGCTTAACGGAAAAGGTGAGGTGCGTGATTCATAAAACAAGGGTTTCAAATTAGCTCAGATACCGTTCCATAAACCCAATATGTAACAGAAAGACCTACTCCTTACTCACTGAACTGGACTCAACACCCCCTATTCACCGCCCAAGAATATATCTGAATAGTAAGAATCTTAAAACCTATATATTGATATCTCTCTGTAAGTGAGTCAAGTGGTTGTAAAGCGGCAGAAACACAGCAGTGAAAAGCAGCTAAACCCCATTATAAAAATCAATTACTTTAAAAATCCCATGAAACAAAGACAGTGAAAGAGAGAGAAATTCTTACAAAATTCAATCAGGGGCTGTGATGCCACCTGGATTGACCATATCTAGACCCACAGCTGATTGAGACATAATAAGGGTGGACACTCTTGGGCCTGAGATGTTTGGTGAGGTTGGGGGAGCAAACGCAGACCCTTTAAAGTACTACTGTGTGGTACCCATCCCATGGGTCCCAAATCTCCAGGTTCAAGGGCATCTTCCTACATCGAAAACATGCATGAGAAACCCAGAAGATGGTACACCGTGAGATCGGGAAAGGTTTCTAAAACGCACCTCATTTCTCATCTCCTTGTGCTCGGGTTCGCCATTCCAGCCGCTTTACTAGCAATCTCCCTCCTTGGAGAATCAGCACCTCTAACCTCCTGTTCCGTACAGGTTGCAATTTGTCCTGAGGATGAAGAGGAAGAGGGGGAACCAATGAGAGACTAGCTCTAGGTGTTGGGAGAGGCAGAACTCACTCTATTTTCCCATCAGGAAGAAGAATTAACCACAGGCTCAGCCTGCAGCCCAGAACCAGAATAGGGCCTGAAGCAATCCTGCGCTTTTGCGGCCAGCTCCCAAGAAAGTGAGTTAAAAATGGAGCTCAGGGGCACTGCAATTCACAAACCTGCAGAGTTATAAATGATAACTCTCGTCCACAAATATATTGAGGGAAGGCAACGAAGAGGATTTGAAAGCAAGCCAGAATTGCAGGAAAGAGATATCAGGAGGTAGATTCGAATCGCCTTCAAAGCACAAGAAAAGCGGCAAAACCTCCACAATGATGCCCTTGGCCAAAAAGGGCGTATGCGTTTTTTCCTGAATATATTCAGGAAAAAACGCATACGCCCTTATTGGCCAACCAAGCAACCTGGAAAGGCAAATCAGCGCTACAAAGAAGTCTCGCTTCCCATCGGTCAAAAGGGCCATGCTGAATAAAGTGTCAAAACCAGAAATGCAGGACAGGCCAAGGAGAAACGGGAGCCTTGCTACGCTGATGGGCGGGATGTAAATTGCCAAAAGCCACTCTGGAGAAGTGTACGGTGTGTCCTGAAACATCTAAAAAACTCAGCTTAGAGAGCATAGGGCACTTCCACTCATGGGCGTATAAATTGGGAAAACTAAAAATCAGCAAGACACAGGCACCCCAAAGTTTAGGGCTGCTCTGTTGACAAGAACCTCCCCTTCGTTACACCTTAAATATCCCAGGAAAGTGAAAAATGGATAAAGAAGTTGTGGTCCGTATGTACAATGGAATATAACTCAGCCATGAAATCAACGTCATAAGGCTAGTAGCAGCATGATGAGTGGATTTAGGTACGACGATTCTAAGTGAAATAAGTCACACAGAAAAAGACACTTATCATAAGATATCACTTATAGAGGGAATGTAAAAACCGCTACACTTGAACTGAATTACAAAACAGAACAGAGGCACACGTTTAGAAAACACACTATGGCTGCTTAACGGGAAAGGTGAGGTGGGGTGATGCATAAAACAAGGGTTTCAAATTAGCTCAGATACCGTTCCATAAACCAAATATGTAACAGACAAGACCTACTCTTTGCTCAGTGAACTGGACTCAACACCCCCTATTCACTGCCCAAGAATATATCTGACTAGGAAGAATCTTAAAACCTATATATTGATATCTCTCTGTAAGTGAGTCAAGTGGGTGTAAAGCGGCAGAAACACAGCAGTGAAAAGCAGCTAAACCCCATTATAAAAATCAATTACTTTAAAAATCCCGTGAAACAAAGACAGTGAAAGAGAGAGAAATTCTTACCAAATTCGTTCAGGGGCTGTGATGCCACCTGGATTGACCATATTTAGACCCACAGCTGATTGAGACATAAGGGTGGACACTCTTGGGCCTGAGACGTTTGGTGAGGTTGGGGGAGCAAACGCAGACACTTTAAAGTACTACTGCGTGGTACCCATCCCAGGGGTCCCAAATCTCCAGGTTCAAGGGCATCTTCCTACATCGAAAACATGCATGAGAAACCCAGAAGATGGTACACCGTGTGATCGGGAAAGGTTTCTAAAACGCACCTCATTTCTCATCTCCTTGGGCTCGGGTTCGCCATTCCAGCCGCTTTACTAGCAATCTCCCTCCTTGGAGAATCAGCACCTCTAACCTCCTGTTCCGTACAGGTTGCAATTTGTCCTGAGGATGAAGAGGAAGAGGGGGAAGCAATGAGAGACTAGCTCTAGGTGTTGGGAGAGGCAGAACTCACTCTATTTTCCCATCAGGAAGAAGAATTAACCACAGGCTCAGCCTGCAGCCCAGAACCAGAATAGGGCCTGAAGCAATCCTGCGCTTTTGCGGCCAGCTCCCAACAAAGCGAGTTAAAAATGGAGCTCAGGGGCACTGCAATTCACAAACCTGCAGAGTTATAAACGATAACTCTCGTCCACAAATATATCGAGGGAAGGCAACGAAGAGGATTTGAAAGCAAGGCAGAATTGCAGGAAACAGATTTCAGGAGGTAGATTCGAATCGCCATTAAAGCACAGGAAAAGCGGCAAACCTCGACAATGATGCCCTTGGCCAAAAAGGGCGTATGCGTTTGTTCCTGAATATATTCAGGAACAAACGCATACGCCCTTTTTGGCCAACCAAGCAACCTGGAAAGGCAAATCAGCGCTCCAAAGGAGTCTCGCTTCCCATCGGTCAAAAGGGCCATGCTGAATAAAGTGTCAAAACCAGAAATGCAAGACAGGCCAAGGAGAAACGGGAGCCTTGCTACGCTGATGGGCGGGATGAAAATTGGCAACAGCCACTCTGGAGAAGTGTACGGTGTGTCCTGAAACATCTAAAAAACTCAGCTTACAGAGCATAGGGCACTTCCACTCATGGGCGTATAAATTGGGAAAACTAAAAATCAGCAAGACACAGGCACCCCAAAGTTTAGGGCTGCTCTGTTGACAAGAACCTCCACTTCGTTACACCTTAAATATCCCAGGAAAGAGAAAAATGGATAAAGAAGTTGTGGTCCGTATGTACAATGGAATATAACTCAGCCATGAAATCAACGTCATAAGGCTAGTAGCAGCATGATGAGTGGATTTAGGTACGACGATTCTAAGTGAAATAAGTCACACAGAAAAAGACACTTATCATAAGATATCACTTATAGAGGGAATGTAAAAACCGCTACACTTGAACTGAATTACAAAACAGAACAGAGGCACACGTTTAGAAAACACACTATGGCTGCTTAACGGGAAAGGTGAGGTGGGGTGATGCATAAAACAAGGGTTTCAAATTAGCTCAGATACCGTTCCATAAACCAAATATGTAACAGACAAGACCTACTCCTTGCTCAGTGAACTGGACTCAACACCCCCTATTCACTGCCCAAGAATATATCTGATTAGGAAGAATCTTAAAACCTATATATTGATATCTCTCTGTAAGTGAGTCAAGTGGGTGTAAAGCGGCAGAAACACAGCAGTGAAAAGCAGCTAAACCCCATTATAAAAATCAATTACTTTAAAAAGCCCGTGAAACAAAGACAGTGAAAGAGAGAGAAATTCTTACCAAATTCGTTCAGGGGCTGTGATGCCACCTGGATTGACCATATCTAGACCCACAGCTGATTGAGACATAAGGGTGGACACTCAAGGGCTGAGAGGTTTGGTGAGGTTGGGGGAGCAAATGCAGACCCTTTAAAGTACTACTGCGTGGTACCCATCCCAGGGGTCCCAAATCTCCAGGTTCAAGGGCATCTGCCTACATCGAAAACATGCATGAGAATCCCAGAGGATGGTACACCGTGTGATCGGGAAAGGTTTCTAAAAGGCAGCTCATTTCTCATCTCCTTGTGCTCGGGTTGGCCATTCCAGCCGCTTTACTAGCAATCTCCCTCCTTGGAGAATCAGCACCTTTAACCTCCTGTTCCGTACAGGTTGCAATTTGTCCTGAGGATGAACGGGAAGAGGGGGAACCAATGAGAGACTAGCTCTAGGTGTTGGGACAGGCACAGGTCACTCTATTTTCCCATCAGGAAGAAGAATTAACCACAGGCTCAGCCTGCCGCCCGGAACCAGAATAGGGCCTGAAGCAATCCTGCGCATTTGCGGCCAGCTCCCAAGAAAGCGATTTGACAAATGGAGCTCAGGGGCACTGCAATTCACAAACCTGCATAGTTATAAATGATAACTATCGTCCACAAATATATTGAGAGAAGGCAACGAAGAGGTTTTGAAAGCAAGGAAGAATTTCAGGAAACAGATTTCAGGAGGTGGATTCGAATCGCCTTCAAAGCACAGGAAAAGCGGCAAAACCTCGACAATGATGCCCTTGGCCAAAAAGGGCGCATGCGTTTTTTCCTGAATATATTCAGGAAAAAACGCATACGCCCTTTATGGCCAACCAAGCAACCTGGAAAGGCAAATCAGCGCTCCAAAGAAATCTCGCTTCCCATCGGTCAAAAGGGCCATGCTGAATAAAGTGTCAAAAGCAGAAATGCAGGACAGGCCATGGAGAAACGGGAGCCTCGCTACGCTGATGGGCGGGATGTAAATTGCCAACAGCCACTCTGGAGAAGTGTACGGTGTGTCCTGAAACATCTAAAAAACTCAGCTTAGAGAGCATAGGGCACTTCCACTCATGAGCGTATAAATTGGGAAAACTAAAAATCAGGAAGACACAGGCACCCCAAAGTTTAGGGCTGCTCTGTTGACAAGAACCTCCCCTTCGTTACACCTTAAATATCCCAGGAAAGAGAAAAATGGATAAAGAAGTTCTGGTCCTTATGTACAAAGGAATATCACTCAGCCATGAAATCAACGTCATAAGGCTAGTAGCAGCATGATGAGTGGATTTAGGTACGACAATTCTAAGTGAAATAAGTCACAGAGAAAAAGACACTTATCATAAGATATCACTTATAGAGGGAATGTAAAAACCGCTACACTTGAACTGAATTACAAAACAGAACAGAGGCACACGTTTAGAAAACACACTATGGCTGCTTAACGGAAAAGGTGAGGTGCGTGATTCATAAAACAAGGGTTTCAAATTAGCTCAGATACCGTTCCATAAACCCAATATGTAACAGAAAGACCTACTCCTTGCTCAGTGAACTGGACTCAACACCCCCTATTCACCGCGCAAGAATATATCTGACTAGGAAGAATCTTAAAACCTATATATTGATATCTCTCTGTAAGTGAGTCAAGTGGGTGTAAAGCGGCAGAAACACAGCAGTGAAAAGCAGCTAAACCCCATTATAAAAATCAATTACTTTAAAAATCCCGTGAAACAAAGACAGTGAAAGAGAGAGAAATTCTTACCAAATTCGTTCAGGGGCTGTGATGCCACCTGGATTGACCATATCTAGACCCACAGCTGATTGAGACAGAAGGGTGGACACTCAAGGGCTGACAGGTTTGGTGAGGTTGGGGGAGCAAATGCAGACCCTTTAAAGTACTACTGCGTGGTACCCATCCCAGGGGTCCCAAATCTCCAGGTTCAAGGGCATCTGCCTACATCGAAAACATGCATGAGAAACCCAGAAGATGGTACACCGTGTGATCGGGAAAGGTTTCTAAAACGCACCTCATTTCTCATCTCCTTGTGCTCGGGTTGGCCATTCCAGCCGCTTTACTAGCAATCTCCCTCCTTGAAGAATCAGCACCTTTAACCTCCTGTTCCGTACAGGTTGCAATTTGTCCTGAGGATGAACGGGAAGAGGGGGAACCAATGAGAGACTAGCTCTAGGTGTTGGGACAGGCACAGGTCACTCTATTTTCCCATCAGGAAGAAGAATTAACCACAGGCTCAGCCTGCCGCCCGAAACCAGAATAGGGCCTGAAGCAATCCTGGGCTTTTGCGGCCAGCTCCCAAGAAAGCGAGTTGAAAAATGGAGCTCAGGGGCACTGCAATTCACAAACCTGCATAGTTATAAATGATAACTCTCGTCCACAAATATATTGAGAGAAGGCAACGAAGAGGTTTTGAAAGCAAGGAAGAATTGCAGGAAACAGATTTCAGGAGGAGGATTCGAATCGCCTTCAAAGCACAGGAAAAGCGGCAAAACCTCGACAATGATGCCCTTGGCCAAAAAGGGCGTATGCGTTTTTTCCTGAATATATTCAGGAAAAAACGCATACGCCCTTTATGGCCAACCAAGCAACCTGGAAAGGCAAATCAGCTCTCCAAAGAAATCTCGCTTCCCATCGGTCAAAAGGGCCATGCTGAATAAAGTGTCAAAACCAGAAATGTAGGACAGGCCAAGGAGAAACGGGAGCCTTGCTACGCTAATGGGCGGGATGTAAACTGCCAACAACCACTCTGGAGAAGTGTATGGTGTGTTCTGAAACATCTAAAAAACTCTGCTTAGAGAGCATAGGGCCCTTCCACTCATGAGCGTATAAATTGGGAAAACTAAAAATCAGGAAGACACAGGCACCCCAAAGTTTAGGGCTGCTCTGTTGACAAGAACCTCCCCTTCGTTACACCTTAAATATCCCAGGAAAGAGAAAAATGGATAAAGAAGTTCTGGTCCTTATGTACAATGGAATATCACTCAGCCATGAAATCAACGTCATAAGGCTAGTAGCAGCATGATGAGTGGATTTAGGTACGACAATTCTAAGTGAAATAAGTCACACAGAAAAAGACACTTATCATAAGATATCACTTATAGAGGGAATGTAAAAACCGCTGCACTTGAACTGAATTACAAAACAGAACAGAGGCACACGTTTAGAAAACACACTATGGCTGCTTAACGGAAAAGGTGAGGTGCGTGATTCATAAAACAAGGGTTTCAAATTAGCTCAGATACCGTTCCATAAACCCAATATGTAACAGAAAGACCTACTCCTTGCTCAGTGAACTGGACTCAACACCCCCTATTCACCGCGCAAGAATATATCTGAATAGTAAGAATCTTAAAAGCTATATATTGATATCTCTCTGTAAGTGAGTCAAGTGGGTGTAAAGCGGCAGAAACACAGCAGTGAAAAGCAGCTAAACCCCATTATAAAAATCAATTACTTTAAAAATCCCATGAAACAAAGACAGTGAAAGAGAGAGAAATTTTTACAAAATTCGTTCAGGGGCTGTGATGCCACCTGGATTGACCATATCTAGACCCACAGCTGATTGCGAAATAAGGGTGGACACTCCGGGGCTGAGAGGTTTGGTGAGGTTGGGGGAGCAAACGCAGACCCTTTAAAGTACTACTGCGTGGTACCCATCCCAGGGGTCCCAAATCTCCAGGTTCAAGGGCATCTTCCTACATCGAAAACATGCATGAGAAACCCAGAAGATGGTTCACCGTGTGATCGGGAAAGGTTTCTAAAACGCACCTCATTTCTCATCTCCTTGGGCTCGGGTTGGCCATTCCAGCCGCTTTACTAGCAATCTCCCTCCTTGGAGATTCAGCACCTTTAACCTCCTGTTCCGTACAGGTTGCAATTTGTCCTGAGGATGAAAGTGAAGAGGGGGAACCAATGAGAGACTAGCTCTAGGTGTTGGGACAGGCACAGCTCACTCTATTTTCCCATCAGGAAGAAGAATTAACCACAGGCTCAGGCTGCCGCCCGGAACCACAATGGGGCCTGAAGCAATCCTGCGCTTTTGCGGCCAGCTCTCAAGAAAGCGAGTTGAAAAATGGAGCTCAGGGGCACTGCAATTCACAAACCTGCAGAGTTATAAACGATAACTCTCGTCCACAAATATATTGAGAGAAGGCAAAGAAGAGGATTTGAAAGCAAGCCAGAATTGCAGGAAAGAGATATCAGGAGGTAGATTCGAATCGCCTTCAAAGCACAAGAAAAGCGGCAAAACCTCCACAATGATGCCCTTGGCCAAAAAGGGCGTATGCGTTTTTTCCTGAATATATTCAAGAAAAAACGCATACGCCCTTTATGGCCAACCAAGCAACCTGGAAAGGCAAATCAGCGCTCCAAAGAAGTCTCGCTTCCCATCGGTCAATAGGGCCATGCTGAATAAAGTGTCAAAAGCAGAAATGCAGGACAGGCCATGGAGAAATGGGAGCCTTGCTACGCTGATGGGCGGGATGTAAATTGCCAACAGCCACTCTGGAGAAGTGTACGGTGTGTCCTGAAACATCTAAAAAACTCAGCTTAGAGAGCATAGGGCACTTCCACTCATGGGCGTATAAATTGGGAAAACTAAAAATCAGCAAGACACAGGCACCCCAAAGTTTAGGGCTGCTCTGTTGACAAGAACCTCCCCTTCGTTACACCTTAAATATCCCAGGAAAGAGACAAATGGATAAAGAAGTTGTGGTCCTTATGTACAATGGAATATCACTCAGCCATGAAATCAACGTCATAAGGCTAGTAGCAGCATGATGATTGGATTTAGGTACGACGATTCTAAGTGAAATAAGTCACAGAGAAAAAGACACTTATCATAAGATATCACTTATAGAGGGAATGTAAAAACCGCTACACTTGAACTGAATTACAAAACAGAACAGAGGCACACGTTTAGAAAACACACTATGGCTGCTTAACGGAAAAGGTGAGGTGCGTGATTCATAAAACAAGGGTTTCAAATTAGCTCAGATACCGTTCCATAAACCCAATATGTAACAGAAAGACCTACTCCTTACTCACTGAACTGGACTCAACACCCCCTATTCACCGCCCAAGAATATATCTGAATAGTAAGAATCTTAAAACCTATATATTGATATCTCTCTGAAAGTGAGTCAAGTGGTTGTAAAGCGGCAGAAACACAGCAGTGAAAAGCAGCTAAACCCCATTATAAAAATCAATTACTTTAAAAATCCCATGAAACAAAGACAGTGAAAGAGAGAGAAATTCTTACAAAATTCATTCAGGGGCTGTGATGCCACCTGGATTGACCATATCTAGACCCACAGCTGATTGAGACATAATAAGGGTGGACACTCTTGGGCCTGAGATGTTTGGTGAGGTTGGGGGAGCAAACGCAGACACTTTAAAGTACTACTGTGTGGTACCCATCCCATGGGTCCCAAATCTCCAGGTTCAAGGGCATCTTCCTACATCGAAAACATGCATGAGAAACCCAGAAGATGGTACACCGTGAGATCGGGAAAGGTATCTAAAACGCACCTCATTTCTCATCTCCTTGTGCTCGGGTTCGCCATTCCAGCCGCTTTACTAGCAATCTCCCTCCTTGGAGAATCAGCACCTCTAACCTCCTGTTCCGTACAGGTTGCAATTTGTCCTGAGGATGAAGAGGAAGAGGGGGAACCAATGAGAGACTAGCTCTAGGTGTTGGGAGAGGCAGAACTCACTCTATTTTCCCATCAGGAAGAAGAATTAACCACAGGCTCAGCCTGCAGCCCAGAACCAGAATAGGGCCTGAAGCAATCCTGCGCTTTTGCGGCCAGCTCCCAAGAAAGTGAGTTAAAAATGGAGCTCAGGGGCACTGCAATTCACAAACCTGCAGAGTTATAAATGATAACTCTCGTCCACAAATATATTGAGGGAAGGCAACGAAGAGGATTTGAAAGCAAGCCAGAATTGCAGGAAAGAGATATCAGGAGGTAGATTCGAATCGCCTTCAAAGCACAAGAAAAGCGGCAAAACCTCCACAATGATGCCCTTGGCCAAAAAGGGCGTATGCGTTTTTTCCTGAATATATTCAGGAAAAAACGCATACGCCCTTTTTGGCCAACCAAGCAACCTGGAAAGGCAAATCAGCGCTACAAAGAAGTCTCGCTTCCCATCGGTCAAAAGGGCCATGCTGAATAAAGTGTCAAAACCAGAAATGCAGGACAGGCCAAGGAGAAACGGGAGCCTTGCTACGCTGATGGGCGGGATGTAAATTGCCAACAGCCACTCTGGAGAAGTGTACGGTGTGTCCTGAAACATCTAAAAAACTCAGCTTAGAGAGCATAGGGCACTTCCACTCATGGGCGTATAAATTGGGAAAACTAAAAATCAGCAAGACACAGGCACCCCAAAGTTTAGGGCTGCTCTGTTGCCAAGAACCTCCTCTTCGTTACACCTTAAATATCCCAGGAAAGTGAAAAATGGATAAAGAAGTTGTGGTCCGTATGTACAATGGAATATAACTCAGCCATGAAATCAACGTCATAAGGCTAGTAGCAGCATGATGAGTGGATTTAGGTACGACGATTCTAAGTGAAATAAGTCACACAGAAAAAGACACTTATCATAAGATATCACTTATAGAGGGAATGTAAAAACCGCTACACTTGAACTGAATTACAAAACAGAACAGAGGCACACGTTTAGAAAACACACTATGGCTGCTTAACGGGAAAGGTGAGGTGGGGTGATGCATAAAACAAGGGTTTCAAATTAGCTCAGATACCGTTCCATAAACCAAATATGTAACAGACAAGACCTACTCCTTGCTCAGTGAACTGGACTCAACACCCCCTATTCACTGCCCAAGAATATATCTGACTAGGAAGAATCTTAAAACCTATATATTGATATCTCTCTGTAAGTGAGTCAAGTGGGTGTAAAGCGGCAGAAACACAGCAGTGAAAAGCAGCTAAACCCCATTATAAAAATCAATTACTTTAAAAATCCCGTGAAACAAAGACAGTGAAAGAGAGAGAAATTCTTACCAAATTCGTTCAGGGGCTGTGATGCCACCTGGATTGACCATATCTGGACCCACAGCTGATTGAGACATAAGGGTGGACACTCTTGGGCCTGAGACGTTTGGTGAGGTTGGGGGAGCAAACGCAGACACTTTAAAGTACTACTGCGTGGTACCCATCCCATGGGTCCCAAATCTCCAGGTTCAAGGGCATCTTCCTACATCGAAAACATGCATGAGAAACCCAGAAGATGGTACACCGTGTGATCGGGAAAGGTTTCTAAAACGCACCTCATTTCTCATCTCCTTGGGCTCGGGTTCGCCATTCCAGCCGCTTTACTAGCAATCTCCCTCCTTGGAGAATCAGCACCTTTAACCTCCTGTTCCGTACAGGTTGCAATTTGTCCTGAGGATGAATGGGAAGAGGGGGAACCAATGAGAGACTAGCTCTAGGTGTTGGGAGAGGCAGAACTCACTCTATTTTCCCATCAGGAAGAAGAATTAACCACAGGCTCAGCCTGCAGCCCAGAACCAGAATAGGGCCTGAAGCAATCCTGCGCTTTTGCGGCCAGCTCCCAAGAAAGCGATTTGACAAATGGATCTCAGGGGCACTGCAATTCACAAACCTGCAGAGTTATAAATGACAACTCTCGTCCACAAATATATTGAGGGAAGGCAACGAAGAGGATTTGAAAGCAAGCCAGAATTGCAGGAAAGAGATATCAGGAGGTAGATTCGAATCGCCTTCAAAGCACAAGAAAAGCGGCAAAACCTCCACAATGATGCCCTTGGCCAAAAAGGGCGTATGCGTTTTTTCCTGAATATATTCAGGAACAAACGCATACGCCCTTTTTGGCCAACCAAGCAACCTGGAAAGGCAAATCAGCGCTACAAAGAAGTCTCGTTTCCCATCGGTCAAAAGGGCCATGCTGAATAAAGTGTCAAAACCAGAAATGTAGGACAGGCCAAGGAGAAACGGGAGCCTTGCTACGCTGATGGGCGGGATGTAAACTGCCAACAACCACTCTGGAGAAGTGTATGGTGTGTTCTGAAACATCTAAAAAACTCAGCTTAGAGAGCATAGGGCCCTTCCACTCATGAGCGTATAAATTGGGAAAACTAAAAATCAGGAAGACACAGGCACCCCAAAGTTTAGGGCTGCTCTGTTGACAAGAACCTCCCCTTCGTTACACCTTAAATATCCCAGGAAAGAGAAAAATGGATAAAGAAGTTCTGGTCCTTATGTACAATGGAATATCACTCAGCCATGAAATCAACGTCATAAGGCTACTAGCAGCATGATGAGTGGATTTAGGTACGACAATTCTAAGTGAAATAAGTCACACAGAAAAAGACACTTATCATAAGATATCACTTATACAGGGAATGTAAAAACCGCTACACTTGAACTGAACTACAAAACAGAACAGAGGCACACGTTTAGAAAACACACTATGGCTGCTTAACGGAAAAGGTGAGGTGCGTGATTCATAAAACAAGGGTTTCAAATTAGCTCAGATACCGTTCCATAAACCCAATATGTAACAGAAAGACCTACTCCTTGCTCAGTGAACTGGACTCAACACCCCCTATTCACCGCGCAAGAATATATCTGAATAATAAGAATCTTAAAAGCTATATATTGATATCTCTCTGTAAGTGAGTCAAGTGGGTATAAAGCGGCAGAAACACAGCAGTGAAAAGCAGCTAAACCCCATTATAAAAATCAATTACTTTAAAAATCCCATGAAACAAAGACAGTGAAAGAGAGAGAAATTTTTACAAAATTCGTTCAGGGGCTGTGATGCCACCTGGATTGACCATATCTAGACCCACAGCTGATTGCGAAATAAGGGTGGACACTCAGGGGCTGAGAGGTTTGGTGAGGTTGGGGGAGCAAACGCAGACCCTTTAAAGTACTACTGCGTGGTACCCATCCCAGGGGTCCCAAATCTCCAGGTTCAAGGGTATCTTCCTACATCGAAAACATGCATGAGAAACCCAGAAGATGGTTCACCGTGTGATCGGGAAAGGTTTCTAAAACGCACCTCATTTCTCATCTCCTTGGGCTCGGGTTGGCCATTCCAGCCGCTTTACTAGCAATCTCCCTCCTTGGAGAATCAGCACCTTTAACCTCCTGTTCCGTACAGGTTGCAATTTGTCCTGAGGATGAAAGGGAAGAGGGGGAACCAATGAGAGACTAGCTCTAGGTGTTGGGACAGGCACAGCTCACTCTATTTTCCCATCAGGAAGAAGAATTAACCACAGGCTCAGGCGGCCGCCCGGAACCACAATGGGGCCTGAAGCAATCCTGCGCTTTTGCGGCCAGCTCTCAAGAAAGCGAGTTGAAAAATGGAGCTCAGGGGCACTGCAATTCACAAACCTGCAGAGTTATAAACGATAACTCTCGTCCACAAATATATTGAGAGAAGGCAAAGAAGAGGATTTGAAAGCAAGCCAGAATTGCAGGAAAGAGATATCAGGAGGTAGATTCGAATCGCCTTCAAAGCACAAGAAAAGCGGCAAAACCTCCACAATGATGCCCTTGGCCAAAAAGGGCGTATGCGTTTTTTCCTGAATATATTCAAGAAAAAACGCATACGCCCTTTATGGCCAACCAAGCAACCTGGAAAGGCAAATCAGCGCTCCAAAGAAGTCTCGCTTCCCATCGGTCAATAGGGCCATGCTGAATAAAGTGTCAAAAGCAGAAATGCAGGACCGGCCATGGAGAAACGGGAGCCTTGCTACGCTGATGGGCGGGATGTAAATTGCCAACAGCCACTCTGGAGAAGTGTACGGTGTGTCCTGAAACATCTAAAAAACTCAGCTTACAGAGCATAGGGCACTTCCACTCATGGGCGTATAAATTGGGAAAACTAAAAATCAGCAAGACACAGGCACCCCAAAGTTTAGGGCTGCTCTGTTGACAAGAACCTCCCCTTCGTTACACCTTAAATATCCCAGGAAAGAGACAAATGGATAAAGAAGTTGTGGTCCTTATGTACAATGGAATATCACTCAGCCATGAAATCAACGTCATAAGGCTAGTAGCAGCATGATGATTGGATTTAGGTACGACGATTCTAAGTGAAATAAGTCACAGAGAAAAAGACACTTATCATAAGATATCACTTATAGAGGGAATGTAAAAACCGCTACACTTGAACTGAATTACAAAACAGAACAGAGGCACACGTTTAGAAAACACACTATGGCTGCTTAACGGAAAAGGTGAGGTGCGTGATTCATAAAACAAGGGTTTCAAATTAGCTCAGATACCGTTCCATAAACCCAATATGTAACAGAAAGACCTACTCCTTACTCACTGAACTGGACTCAACACCCCCTATTCACCGCCCAAGAATATATCTGAATAGTAAGAATCTTAAAACCTATATATTGATATCTCTCTGAAAGTGAGTCAAGTGGTTGTAAAGCGGCAGAAACACAGCAGTGAAAAGCAGCTAAACCCCATTATAAAAATCAATTACTTTAAAAATCCCATGAAACAAAGACAGTGAAAGAGAGAGAAATTCTTACAAAATTCATTCAGGGGCTGTGATGCCACCTGGATTGACCATATCTAGACCCACAGCTGATTGAGACATAATAAGGGTGGACACTCTTGGGCCTGAGATGTTTGGTGAGGTTGGGGGAGCAAACGCAGACACTTTAAAGTACTACTGTGTGGTACCCATCCCATGGGTCCCAAATCTCCAGGTTCAAGGGCATCTTCCTACATCGAAAACATGCATGAGAAACCCAGAAGATGGTACACCGTGAGATCGGGAAAGGTATCTAAAACGCACCTCATTTCTCATCTCCTTGTGCTCGGGTTCGCCATTCCAGCCGCTTTACTAGCAATCTCCCTCCTTGGAGAATCAGCACCTCTAACCTCCTGTTCCGTACAGGTTGCAATTTGTCCTGAGGATGAAGAGGAAGAGGGGGAACCAATGAGAGACTAGCTCTAGGTGTTGGGAGAGGCAGAACTCACTCTATTTTCCCATCAGGAAGAAGAATTAACCACAGGCTCAGCCTGCAGCCCAGAACCAGAATAGGGCCTGAAGCAATCCTGCGCTTTTGCGGCCAGCTCCCAAGAAAGTGAGTTAAAAATGGAGTTCAGGGGCACTGCAATTCACAAACCTGCAGAGTTATAAATGATAACTCTCGTCCACAAATATATCGAGGGAAGGCAACGAAGAGGATTTGAAAGCAAGTCAGAATTGCAGGAAACAGATTTCAGGAGGTAGATTCGAATCGCCTTCAAAGCACAGGAAAAGAGGCAAAACCTCCACAATGATGCCCTTGGCCAAAAAGGGCGTATGCGTTTTTTCCTGAATATATTCAGGAAAAAACGCATACGCCCTTTTTGGCCAACCAAGCAACCTGGAAAGGCAAATCAGCGCTACAAAGAAGTCTCGCTTCCCATCGGTCAAAAGGGCCATGCTGAATAAAGTGTCAAAACCAGAAATGCAGGACAGGCCAAGGAGAAACGGGAGCCTTGCTACGCTGATGGGCGGGATGTAAATTGCCAACAGCCACTCTGGAGAAGTGTACGGTGTGTCCTGAAACATCTAAAAAACTCAGCTTAGAGAGCATAGGGCACTTCCACTCATGGGCGTATAAATTGGGAAAACTAAAAATCAGCAAGACACAGGCACCCCAAAGTTTAGGGCTGCTCTGTTGACAAGAACCTCCCCTTCGTTACACCTTAAATATCCCAGGAAAGTGAAAAATGGATAAAGAAGTTGTGGTCCGTATGTACAATGGAATATAACTCAGCCATGAAATCAACGTCATAAGGCTAGTAGCAGCATGATGAGTGGATTTAGGTACGACGATTCTAAGTGAAATAAGTCACACAGAAAAAGACACTTATCATAAGATATCACTTATAGAGGGAATGTAAAAACCGCTACACTTGAACTGAATTACAAAACAGAACAGAGGCACACGTTTAGAAAACACACTATGGCTGCTTAACGGGAAAGGTGAGGTGGGGTGATGCATAAAACAAGGGTTTCAAATTAGCTCAGATACCGTTCCATAAACCAAATATGTAACAGACAAGACCTACTCCTTGCTCAGTGAACTGGACTCAACACCCCCTATTCACTGCCCAAGAATATATCTGACTAGGAAGAATCTTAAAACCTATATATTGATATCTCTCTGTAAGTGAGTCAAGTGGGTGTAAAGCGGCAGAAACACAGCAGTGAAAAGCAGCTAAACCCCATTATAAAAATCAATTACTTTAAAAATCCCGTGAAACAAAGACAGTGAAAGAGAGAGAAATTCTTACCAAATTCGTTCAGGGGCTGTGATGCCACCTGGATTGACCATATCTGGACCCACAGCTGATTGAGACATAAGGGTGGACACTCTTGGGCCTGAGACGTTTGGTGAGGTTGGGGGAGCAAACGCAGACCCTTTAAAGTACTACTGCGTGGTACCCATCCCATGGGTCCCAAATCTCCAAGTTCAAGGGCATCTTCCTACATCGAAAACATGCATGAGAAACCCAGAAGATGGTACACCGTGTGATCGGGAAAGGTTTCTAAAACGCACCTCATTTCTCATCTCCTTGGGCTCGGGTTCGCCATTCCAGCCGCTTTACTAGCAATCTCCCTCCTTGGAGAATCAGCACCTTTAACCTCCTGTTCCGTACAGGTTGCAATTTGTCCTGAGGATGAATGGGAAGAGGGGGAACCAATGAGAGACTAGCTCTAGGTGTTGGGAGAGGCAGAACTCACTCTATTTTCCCATCAGGAAGAAGAATTAACCACAGGCTCAGCCTGCAGCCCAGAACCAGAATAGGGCCTGAAGCAATCCTGCGCTTTTGCGGCCAGCTCCCAAGAAAGCGATTTGACAAATGGATCTCAGGGGCACTGCAATTCACAAACCTGCAGAGTTATAAATGACAACTCTCGTCCACAAATATATTGAGGGAAGGCAACGAAGAGGATTTGAAAGCAAGCCAGAATTGCAGGAAAGAGATATCAGGAGGTAGATTCGAATCGCCTTCAAAGCACAAGAAAAGCGGCAAAACCTCCACAATGATGCCCTTGGCCAAAAAGGGCGTATGCGTTTTTTCCTGAATATATTCAGGAAAAAACGCATACGCCCTTTTTGGCCAACCAAGCAACCTGGAAAGGCAAATCAGCGCTACAAAGAAGTCTCGCTTCCCATCGGTCAAAAGGGCCATGCTGAATAAAGTGTCAAAACCAGAAATGTAGGACAGGCCAAGGAGAAACGGGAGCCTTGCTACGCTGATGGGCGGGATGTAAACTGCCAACAACCACTCTGGAGAAGTGTATGGTGTGTTCTGAAACATCTAAAAAACTCTGCTTAGAGAGCATAGGGCCCTTCCACTCATGAGCGTATAAATTGGGAAAACTAAAAATCAGGAAGACACAGGCACCCCAAAGTTTAGGGCTGCTCTGTTGACAAGAACCTCCCCTTCGTTACACCTTAAATATCCCAGGAAAGAGAAAAATGGATAAAGAAGTTCTGGTCCTTATGTACAATGGAATATCACTCAGCCATGAAATCAACGTCATAAGGCTACTAGCAGCATGATGAGTGGATTTAGGTACGACAATTCTAAGTGAAATAAGTCACACAGAAAAAGACACTTATCATAAGATATCACTTATAGAGGGAATGTAAAAACCGCTACACTTGAACTGAATTACAAAACAGAACAGAGGCACACGTTTAGAAAACACACTATGGCTGCTTAACGGAAAAGGTGAGGTGCGTGATTCATAAAACAAGGGTTTCAAATTAGCTCAGATACCGTTCCATAAACCCAATATGTAACAGAAAGACCTACTCCTTGCTCAGTGAACTGGACTCAACACCCCCTATTCACCGCGCAAGAATATATCTGAATAGTAAGAATCTTAAAAGCTATATATTGATATCTCTCTGTAAGTGAGTCAAGTGGGTGAAAAGCGGCAGAAACACAGCAGTGAAAAGCAGGTAAACCCCATTATAAAAATCAATTACTTTAAAAATCCCATGAAACAAAGACAGTGAAAGAGAGAGAAATTTTTACAAAATTCGTTCAGGGGCTGTGATGCCACCTGGATTGACCATATCTAGACCCACAGCTGATTGCGAAATAAGGGTGGACACTCCGGGGCTGAGAGGTTTGGTGAGGTTGGGGGAGCAAACGCAGACCCTTTAAAGTACTACTGCGTGGTACCCATCCCAGGGGTCCCAAATCTCCAGGTTCAAGGGCATCTTCCTACATCGAAAACATGCATGAGAAACCCAGAAGATGGTTCACCGTGTGATCGGGAAAGGTTTCTAAAACGCACCTCATTTCTCATCTCCTTGGGCTCGGGTTGGCCATTCCAGCCGCTTTACTAGCAATCTCCCTCCTTGGAGATTCAGCACCTTTAACCTCCTGTTCCGTACAGGTTGCAATTTGTCCTGAGGATGAAAGGGAAGAGGGGGAACCAATGAGAGACTAGCTCTAGGTGTTGGGACAGGCACAGCTCACTCTATTTTCCCATCAGGAAGAAGAATTAACCACAGGCTCAGGCTGCCGCCCGGAACCACAATGGGGCCTGAAGCAATCCTGCGCTTTTGCGGCCAGCTCTCAAGAAAGCGAGTTGAAAAATGGAGCTCAGGGGCACTGCAATTCACAAACCTGCAGAGTTATAAACGATAACTCTCGTCCACAAATATATTGAGGGAAGGCAACGAAGAGGATTTGAAAGCAAGGCAGAATTGCAGGAAACAGATTTCAGGAGGTAGATTCGAATCTCCTTCAAAGCACAAGAAAAGCGGCAAAACCTCCACAATGATGCCCTTGGCCAAAAAGGGCGTATGCGTATTTTCCTGAATATATTCAGGAAAAAACGCATACGCCCTTTTTGGCCAACCAAGCAACCTGGAAAGGCAAATCAGCGCTACAAAGAAGTCTCACTTCCCATTGGTCAAACGGGCCATGCTGAATAAAGTGTCAAAACCAGAAATGCAGGACAGGCCAAGGAGAAACGGGAGCCTTGCTACGCTTATGGGCGGGATTTAAATTGCCAACAACCACTCTGGAGAAGTGTATGGTGTGTCCTAAAACATCTAAAAAACTCAGTTTAGAGAGCATAGGGCACTTCCACTCATGGGCGTATAAATTGGGAAAACTAAAAATCAGCAAGACACAGGCACCCCAAAGTTTAGGGCTGCTCTGTTGACAAGAACCTCCCCTTCGTTACACCTTAAATATCCCAGGAAAGAGAAAAATGGATAAAGAAGTTGTGGTCCGTATGTACAATGGAATATAACTCAGCCATGAAATCAACGTCATAAGGCTAGTAGCAGCATGATGAGTGGATTTAGGTACGACGATTTTAAGTGAAATAAGTCACACAGAAAAAGACACTTATCATAAGATATCACTTATAGAAGGAATGTAAAAACCGCTACACTTGAACTGAATTACAAAACAGAACAGAGGCACACGTTTAGAAAACACACTATGGCTGCTTAACGGGAAAGGTGAGGTGGGGTGATGCATAAAACAAGGGTTTCAAATTAGCTCAGATACCGTTCCATAAACCAAATATGTAACAAACAAGACGTACTCCTTGCTCAGTGAACTGGACTCAACACCCCCTATTCACTGCCCAAGAATATATCTCACTAGGAAGTATCTTAAAACCATATATTGATATCTCTCTGTAAGTGAGTCAAGTGGGTGTAAAGCGGCAGAAACACAGCAGTGAAAAGCAGCTAAACCCCATTATAAAAATCAATTACTTTAAAAATCCCGTGAAACAAAGACAGTGAAAGAGAGAGAAATTCTTACCAAATTCGTTCAGGGTCTGTGATGCCACCTGGATTGACCATATCTAGACCCACAGCTGATTGAGACATAAGGGTGGACACTCAAGGGCTGAGAGGTTTGGTGAGGTTGGGGGAGCAAATGCAGACCCTTTAAAGTACTACTGCGTGGTACCCATCCCAGGGGTCCCAAATCTCCAGGTTCAAGGGCATCTGCCTACATCGAAAACATGCATGAGAAACCCAGAAGATGGTACACCGTGTGATCGGGAAAGGTTTCTAAAACGCAGCTCATTTCTCATCTCCTTGTGCTCGGGTTGGCCATTCCAGCCGCTTTACTAGCAATCTCCCTCCTTGGAGAATCAGCACCTTTAACCTCCTGTTCCGTACAGGTTGCAATTTGTCCTGAGGATGAACGGGAAGAGGGGGAACCAATGAGAGACTAGCTCTAGGTGTTGGGACAGGCACAGGTCACTCTATTTTCCCATCAGGAAGAAGAATTAACCACAGGCTCAGCCTGCCGCCCGGAACCAGAATAGGGCCTGAAGCAATCCTGCGCTTTTGCGGCCAGCTCCCAAGAAAGCGATTTGACAAATGGAGCTCAGGGGCACTGCAATTCACAAACCTGCATAGTTATAAATGATAACTCTCGTCCACAAATATATTGAGAGAAGGCAACGAAGAGGTTTTGAAAGCAAGGAAGAATTGTAGGAAACAGATTTCAGGAGGTAGGTTCGAATCGCCTTCAAAGCACAGGAAAAGCGGCAAAACCTCGACAATGATGCCCTTGGCCAAAAAGGGCGTATGCGTTTTTTCCTGAATATATTCAAGAAAAAACGCATACGCCCTTTATGGCCAACCAAGCAACCTGGAAAGGCAAATCAGCGCTCCAAAGAAGTCTCGCTTCCCATCGGTCAATAGGGCCATGCTGAATAAAGTGTCAAAAGCAGAAATGCAGGACAGGCCATGGAGAAACGGGAGCCTTGCTACGCTGATGGGCGGGATGTAAATTGCCAACAGCCACTCTGGAGAAGTGTACGGTGTGTCCTGAAACATCTAAAAAACTCAGCTTAGAGAGCATAGGGCACTTCCACTCATGGGCGTATAAATTGGGAAAACTAAAAATCAGCAAGACACAGGCACCCCAAAGTTTAGGGCTGCTCTGTTGACAAGAACCTCCACTTCGTTACACCTTAAATATCCCAGGAAAGAGAAAAATGGATAAAGAAGTTGTGGTCCTTATGTACAATGGAATATCACTCAGCCATGAAATCAACGTCATAAGGCTAGTAGCAGCATGATGAGTGGATTTAGGTACGACGATTCTAAGTGAAATAAGTCACAGAGAAAAAGACACTTATCATAAGATATCACTTTTAGAGGGAATGTAAAAACCGCTACACTTGAACTGAATTACAAAACAGAACAGAGGCACACGTTTAGAAAACACACTATGGCTGCTTAACGGAAAAGGTGAGGTGCGTGATTCATAAAACAAGGGTTTCAAATTAGCTCAGATACCGTTCCATAAACCCAATATGTAACAGAAAGACCTACTCCTTACTCACTGAACTGGACTCAACACCCCCTATTCACCGCCCAAGAATATATCTGAATAGTAAGAATCTTAAAACCTATATATTGATATCTCTCTGTAAGTGAGTCAAGTGGTTGTAAAGCGGCAGAAACACAGCAGTGAAAAGCAGCTAAACCCCATTATAAAAATCAATTACTTTAAAAATCCCATGAAACAAAGACAGTGAAAGAGAGAGAAATTCTTACAAAATTCAATCAGGGGCTGTGATGCCACCTGGATTGACCATATCTAGACCCACAGCTGATTGAGACATAATAAGGGTGGACACTCTTGGGCCTGAGATGTTTGGTGAGGTTGGGGGAGCAAACGCAGACCCTTTAAAGTACTACTGTGTGGTACCCATCCCATGGGTCCCAAATCTCCAGGTTCAAGGGCATCTTCCTACATCGAAAACATGCATGAGAAACCCAGAAGATGGTACACCGTGAGATCGGGAAAGGTTTCTAAAACGCACCTCATTTCTCATCTCCTTGTGCTCGGGTTCGCCATTCCAGCCGCTTTACTAGCAATCTCCCTCCTTGGAGAATCAGCACCTCTAACCTCCTGTTCCGTACAGGTTGCAATTTGTCCTGAGGATGAAGAGGAAGAGGGGGAACCAATGAGAGACTAGCTCTAGGTGTTGGGAGAGGCAGAACTCACTCTATTTTCCCATCAGGAAGAAGAATTAACCACAGGCTCAGCCTGCAGCCCAGAACCAGAATAGGGCCTGAAGCAATCCTGCGCTTTTGCGGCCAGCTCCCAAGAAAGTGAGTTAAAAATGGAGCTCAGGGGCACTGCAATTCACAAACCTGCAGAGTTATAAATGATAACTCTCGTCCACAAATATATTGAGGGAAGGCAACGAAGAGGATTTGAAAGCAAGCCAGAATTGCAGGAAAGAGATATCAGGAGGTAGATTCGAATCGCCTTCAAAGCACAAGAAAAGCGGCAAAACCTCCACAATGATGCCCTTGGCCAAAAAGGGCGTATGCGTTTTTTCCTGAATATATTCAGGAAAAAACGCATACGCCCTTTTTGGCCAACCAAGCAACCTGGAAAGGCAAATCAGCGCTACAAAGAAGTCTCGCTTCCCATCGGTCAAAAGGGCCATGCTGAATAAAGTGTCAAAACCAGAAATGCAGGACAGGCCAAGGAGAAACGGGAGCCTTGCTATGCTGATGGGCGGGACGTAAATTGCCAACAGCCACTCTGGAGAAGTGTACGGTGTGTCCTGAAACATCTAAAAAACTCAGTTTAGAGAGCATAGGGCACTTCCACTCATGGGCGTATAAATTGGGAAAACTAAAAATCAGCAAGACAGCGGCACCCCAAAGTTGAGGGCTGCTCTGTTGACAAGAACCTCCACTTCATTACACCTTAAATATCCCAAGAAACAGAAAAATGGTTAAAGAAGTTGTGGTCCTTATGTACAATGGAATATCACTCAGCCATGAAATCAACGTCATAAGGCTGGTAGCAGCATGATGAGTGGATTTAGCTACGACGATTCTAAGTGAAATAAGTCACAGAGAAAAAGACACTGATAATAAGATATCACTTATAGAGGGAATGTAAAAACCGCTACACTTGAACTGAATTACAAAACAGAACAGAGTCACACGTTTAGAAAAAACACTATGGCTGCTTAACGGGAAAGGAGAGGTGGGGTGATGCATTAAACAAGGGTTTGAAATTAGCTCAGATACCGTTCCATAAACCCAATATGTAATAAACAAGACCTACTCCTTGCTCAGTGAACGGGACTCAACACCCCCTATTCACCGCCCAAGAATATAACTGACTAGTAAGAATCTTAAAACCTATGTATTGATATCTCTCTGTAAGTGAGTCAAGTGGGTGTAAAGCGGCATAAACACAGCAGTGAAAGGCAGGGAAACCCCATTATAAAAATCAATCACTTTTAAAAACCCGTGAAACAAAGACAGTGAAAGAGAGAGAAATTCTTACCAAATTCGTTCAGGGGCTGTGATGCCACCTGGATTGACCATATCTAGACCCATAGCTGATTGAGACATAAGGGTGGACACTCAGGTGCTGAGAGGTTTGGTGAGATTGGGGGAGCAAACGCAGACCCTTTAAAGGAATACTGCGTGGTACCCATCCCATGGGTCCCAAATCTCCAGGTTCAAGGGCATCTTCCTACATCGAAAACATGCATGAGAAACCCAGAAGATGGTACACCGTGTGATCGGGAAAGGTTTCTAAAACGCACCTCATTTCTCATCTCCTTGTGCTCGGGTTCGCCATTCCAGCCTCTTTACTAGCAATCTCCCTCCTTGGAGAATCAGCACCTTTAACCTCCTGTTCCGTACAGGTGGCAATTTGTCCTGAGGATGAACGGGAAGAGGGGGAACCAATGAGAGACTAGCTCTAGGTGTTGGGACAGGCACAAGCCACTCTATTTTCCCATCAGGAAGAAGAATTAACCACAGGCTCAACCTGCCGCCCGGAACCAGAATAGGGCCTGAAGCAATCCTGCGCTTTTGCGGCCAGCTCCCAAGAAAGCGAGTTGTAAAATGGAGCTCAGGGGCACTGCAATTCACAAACCTGCAGAGTTATAAATGATAACTCTCGTCCACAAATATATTGAGGGAAGGCAACGAAGAGGATTTGAAAGCAAGGCAGAATTGCAGGAAACAGATTTCAGGAGGTAGATTCGAATCGCCTTCAAAGCACAGGAAAAGCGGCAAAACCTCCACAATCATGCCCTTGGCCTAAAAGGGCGTATGCGTTTTTTCCTGAATATATTCAGGAAAAAACGCATACGCCCTTTTTGGCCAACCAAGCAACCTGGAAAGGCAAATCAGCGCTACAAAGAAGTCTCGCTTCCCATCGGTCAAAAGGGCCATGCTGAATAAAGTGTCAAAACCAGAAATGCAGGACAGGCCAAGGAGAAACGGGAGCCTTGCTATGCTGATGGGCGGGACGTAAATTGCCAACAGCCACTCTGGAGAAGTGTACGGTGTGTCCTGAAACATCTAAAAAACTCAGTTTAGAGAGCATAGGGCACTTCCACTCATGGGCGTATAAATTGGGAAAGCTAAAAATCAGCAAGACAGCGGCACCCCAAAGTTGAGGGCTGCTCTGTTGACAAGAACCTCCACTTCATTACACCTTAAATATCCCAGGAAAGAGAAAAATGGATAAAGAAGTTGTGGTCCTTATGTACAATGGAATATCACTCAGCCATGAAATCAACGTCATAAGGCTGGTAGCAGCATGATGAGTGGATTTAGCTACGACGATTCTAAGTGAAATAAGTCACACAGAAAAAGACACTGATCATAAGATATCACTTATAGAGGGAATGTAAAAACCGCTACACTTGAACTGAATTACAAAACAGAACAGAGTCACACGTTTAGAAAACACACAATGGCTGCTTAATGGGAAAGGAGAGGTGGGGTGATGCATAAAACAATGGTTTGAAATTAGCACAGATACCGTTCCATAAACCCAATATGTAATAGACAAGACCTACTCCTTGCTCAGTGAACTGGACTCAACACCCCCTATTCACCGCCCAAGAATATATCTGACTAGTAAGAATCTTAAACCTATGTATTGATATCTCTCTGTAAGTGAGTCAAGTGGGTGTAAAGCGGCAGAAACACAGCAGTGAAAAGCAGCTAAACCCCATTATAAAAATCAATCCCTTTTAAAAACCCGTGAAACAAAGACAGTGAAAGAGAGAGAAATTCTTACCAAATTCGTTCAGGGGCTGTGATGCCACCTGGTTTGACCATATCTAGACCCACAGCTGATTGAGACATAAGGGTGGACACTCAGGGGCTGAGAGGTTTGGTGAGGTTGGGGGAGCAAACGCAGACCCTTTAAAGTACTACTGCGTGGTAACCATCCCATGGGTCCCAAATCTCCAGGTTCAAGGGCATCTTCCTACATCGAAAACATGCATGAGAAACCCAGAAGATGGTACACCGTGTGATCAGGAAAGGTTTCCAAAACGCACCTCATTTCTCATCTCCTTGTGCTCGGGTTCGCCATTCCAGCCGCTTTACTACCAATCTCCCTCCTTGGAGAATCAGCACCTTTAACCTCCTTTTCCGTACAGGTTGCAATTTGTCCTGAGGATGAACGGGAAGAGGGGGAACCAATGAGAGACTGGCTCTAGGTGTTGGGACAGGCACAGGTCACTCTATTTTCCCATCAGGAAGAAGAAGTAACCACAGGCTCAGCCTGTGCCCAGAACCAGAATAGGGACTGTAGCAATCCTGCGCTTTTGCGGCCAGCTCCCAAGAAAGCGAGTTGAACAATGGAGCTCAGGGGCCCTGCAATTCACAAACCTGAAGAGTTAAAAATGATAACTCTCGTCCACAAATATATTGAGGGAAGGCAACGAAGAGGATTTGAAAGCAAGGCAGAATTGCAGGAAACAGATTTCAGGAGGTAGATTCGAATCGCCTTCAAAGCACAGGAAAAGCGGCAAAACCTCCACAATGATGCCCTTGGCCTAAAAGGGCGTATGCGTTTTTTCCTGAATATATTCAGGAAAAAACGCATACGCCCTTTTTGGCCAACCAAGCAACCTGGAAAGGCAAATCAGCGCTACAAAGAAGTCTCGCTTCCCATCGGTCACAAGGGCCATGCTGAATAAAGTGTCAAAACCAGAAATGCAGGACAGGCCAAGGAGAAACGGGAGCCTTGCTATGCTGATGGGCGGGACGTAAATTGCCAACAGCCACTCTGGAGAAGTGTACGGTGTGTCCTGAAACATCTAAAAAACTCAGTTTAGAGAGCATAGGGCACTTCCACTCATGGGCGTATAAATTGGGAAAGCAAAAAATCAGCAAGACAGCGGCACCCCAAAGTTGAGGGCTGCTCTGTTGACAAGAACCTCCACTTCATTACACCTTAAATATCCCAGGAAAGAGAAAAATGGATAAAGAAGTTGTGGTCCTTATGTACAATGGAATATCACTCAGCCATGAAATCAACGTCATAAGGCTGGTAGCAGCATGATGAGTGGATTTAGCTACGACGATTCTAAGTGAAATAAGTCACACAGAAAAAGACACTGATCATAAGATATCACTTATAGAGGGAATGTAAAAACCGCTACACTTGAACTGAATTACAAAACAGAACAGAGTCACACGTTTAGAAAACACACTATGGCTACTTAACGGGAAAGGAGAGGTGGGGTGATGCATTAAACAAGGGTTTGAAATTAGCTCAGATACCGTTCCATAAACCCAATATGTAATAAACAAGACCTACTCCTTGCTCAGTGAACGGGACTCAACACCCCTTATTCACCGCCCAAGAATATAACTGACTAGTAAGAATCTTAAAACCTATGTATTGATATCTCTCTGTAAGTGAGTCAAGTGGGTGTAAAGCGCCATAAACACAGCAGTGAAAAGCAGCTAAACCCCATTATAAAAATCAATCCCTTTTAAAAACCCGTGAAACAAAGACAGTGAAAGAGAGAGAAATTCTTACCAAATTCGTTCAGGGGCTGTGATGCCACCTGGTTTGACCATATCTAGACCCACAGCTGATTGAGACATAAGAGTGGACACTCAGGGGCTGAGAGGTTTGGTGAGGTTGGGGGAGCAAACGCAGACCCTTTAAAGTACTACTGCGTGGTAACCATCCCATGGGTCCCAAATCTCCAGGTTCAAGGGCATCTTCCTACATCGAAAACATGCATGAGAAACCCAGAAGATGGTACACCGTGTGATCGGGAAAGGTTTCCAAAACGCACCTCATTTCTCATCTCCTTGTGCTCGGGTTCGCCTTTCTAGCCGCTTTACTAGCAATCTCCCTCCTTGGAGAATCAGCACCTTTAACCTCCTTTTCCGTACAGGTTGCAATTTGTCCTGAGGATGAACGGGAAGAGGGGGAACCAATGAGAGACTAGCTCTAGGTGTTGGGACAGGCACAGGTCACTCTATTTTCCCATCAGGAAGAAGAAGTAACCACAGGCTCAGCCTGTGCCCGGAACCAGAATAGGGCCTGTAGCAATCCTGCGCTTTTGCGGCCAGCTCCCAAGAAAGCGAGTTGAAAAATGGAGCTCAGGGGCCCTGCAATTCACAAACCTGAAGAGTTAAAAATGATAACTCTCGTCCACAAATGTATTGAGGGAAGGCAACGAAGAGGATTTGAAAGCAAGGCAGAATTGCAGGAAACAGATTTCAGGAGGTAGATTCGAATCGCCTTCAAAGCACAGGAAAAGCGGCAAAACCTCCACAATCATGCCCTTGGCCTAAAAGGGCGTATGCGTTTTTTCCTGAATATATTCAGGAAAAAACGCATACGCCCTTTTTGGCCAACCAAGCAACCTGGAAAGGCAAATCAGCGCTACAAAGAAGTCTCGCTTCCCATCGGTCAAAAGGGCCATGCTGAATAAAGTGTCAAAACCAGAAATGCAGGACAGGCCAAGGAGAAACGGGAGCCTTGCTATGCTGATGGGCGGGACGTAAATTGCCAACAGCCACTCTGGAGAAGTGTACGGTGTGTCCTGAAACATCTAAAAAACTCAGTTTAGAGAGCATAGGGCACTTCCACTCATGGGCGTATAAATTGGGAAAGCTAAAAATCAGCAAGACAGCGGCACCCCAAAGTTGAGGGCTGCTCTGTTGACAAGAACCTCCCCTTCGTTACACCTTAAATATCCCAGGAAAGAGAAAAATGGATAAAGAAGTTCTGGTCCTTATGTACAATGGAATATCACTCAGCCATGAAATCAACGTCATAAGGCTAGTAGCAGCATGATGAGTGGATTTAGGTACGACAATTCTAAGTGAAATAAGTCACACAGAAAAAGACACTGATCATAAGATATCACTTATAGAGGGAATGTAAAAACCGCTACACTTGAACTGAATTACAAAACAGAACAGAGTCACACGTTTAGAAAACACACAATGGCTGCTTAATGGGAAAGGAGAGGTGGGGTGATGCATAAAACAATGGTTTGAAATTAGCACAGATACCGTTCCATAAACCCAATATGTAATAGACAAGACCTACTCCTTGCTCAGTGAACTGGACTCAACACCCCCTATTCACCGCCCAAGAATATATCTGACTAGTAAGAATCTTAAACCTATGTATTGATATCTCTCTGTAAGTGAGTCAAGTGGGTGTAAAGCGGCAGAAACACAGCAGTGAAAAGCAGCTAAACCCCATTATAAAAATCAATCCCTTTTAAAAACCCGTGAAACAAAGACAGTGAAAGAGAGAGAAATTCTTACCAAATTCGTTCAGGGGCTGTGATGCCACCTGGTTTGACCATATCTAGACCCACAGCTGATTGAGACATAAGGGTGGACACTCAGGGGCTGAGAGGTTTGGTGAGGTTGGGGGAGCAAACGCAGACCCTTTAAAGTACTACTGCGTGGTAACCATCCCATGGGTCCCAAATCTCCAGGTTCAAGGGCATCTTCCTACATCGAAAACATGCATGAGAAACCCAGAAGATGGTACACCGTGTGATCAGGAAAGGTTTCCAAAACGCACCTCATTTCTCATCTCCTTGTGCTCGGGTTCGCCATTCCAGCCGCTTTACTACCAATCTCCCTCCTTGGAGAATCAGCACCTTTAACCTCCTTTTCCGTACAGGTTGCAATTTGTCCTGAGGATGAACGGGAAGAGGGGGAACCAATGAGAGACTGGCTCTAGGTGTTGGGACAGGCACAGGTCACTCTATTTTCCCATCAGGAAGAAGAAGTAACCACAGGCTCAGCCTGTGCCCAGAACCAGAATAGGGACTGTAGCAATCCTGCGCTTTTGCGGCCAGCTCCCAAGAAAGCGAGTTGAACAATGGAGCTCAGGGGCCCTGCAATTCACAAACCTGAAGAGTTAAAAATGATAACTCTCGTCCACAAATATATTGAGGGAAGGCAACGAAGAGGATTTGAAAGCAAGGCAGAATTGCAGGAAACAGATTTCAGGAGGTAGATTCGAATCGCCTTCAAAGCACAGGAAAAGCGGCAAAACCTCCACAATGATGCCCTTGGCCTAAAAGGGCGTATGCGTTTTTTCCTGAATATATTCAGGAAAAAACGCATACGCCCTTTTTGGCCAACCAAGCAACCTGGAAAGGCAAATCAGCGCTACAAAGAAGTCTCGCTTCCCATCGGTCACAAGGGCCATGCTGAATAAAGTGTCAAAACCAGAAATGCAGGACAGGCCAAGGAGAAACGGGAGCCTTGCTATGCTGATGGGCGGGACGTAAATTGCCAACAGCCACTCTGGAGAAGTGTACGGTGTGTCCTGAAACATCTAAAAAACTCAGTTTAGAGAGCATAGGGCACTTCCACTCATGGGCGTATAAATTGGGAAAGCAAAAAATCAGCAAGACAGCGGCACCCCAAAGTTGAGGGCTGCTCTGTTGACAAGAACCTCCACTTCATTACACCTTAAATATCCCAGGAAAGAGAAAAATGGATAAAGAAGTTGTGGTCCTTATGTACAATGGAATATCACTCAGCCATGAAATCAACGTCATAAGGCTGGTAGCAGCATGATGAGTGGATTTAGCTACGACGATTCTAAGTGAAATAAGTCACACAGAAAAAGACACTGATCATAAGATATCACTTATAGAGGGAATGTAAAAACCGCTACACTTGAACTGAATTACAAAACAGAACAGAGTCACACGTTTAGAAAACACACTATGGCTACTTAACGGGAAAGGAGAGGTGGGGTGATGCATTAAACAAGGGTTTGAAATTAGCTCAGATACCGTTCCATAAACCCAATATGTAATAAACAAGACCTACTCCTTGCTCAGTGAACGGGACTCAACACCCCCTATTCACCGCCCAAGAATATAACTGACTAGTAAGAATCTTAAAACCTATGTATTGATATCTCTCTGTAAGTGAGTCAAGTGGGTGTAAAGCGCCATAAACACAGCAGTGAAAGGCAGCTAAACCCCATTATAAAAATCAAATACTTTAAAAAAAACCCGTGAAACAAAGACAGTGAAAGAGAGAGAAATTCTTACCAAATTCGTTCAGGGACTGTGATTCCACCTGGATTGACCATATCTAGACCCACAGCTGATTGAGACATAAGGGTAGACACTCAGGGGCTGAGAGGTTTGGTGAGGTTGGGGGAGCAAACGCAGACCCTTTAAAGTACTACTGCGTGGTAATGATCCCATGGGTCCCAAATCTCCAGGTTCAAGGGCATCTTCCTACATCGAAAACATGCATGAGAATCCCAGAAGATGGTATACCGTGTGATCGGGAAAGGTTTCTAAAACGCACCTCATTTCTCATCTCCTTGTGCTCGGGTTCGCCATTCCAGCCGCTTTACTAGCAATCTCCCTCCTTGGAGAATCAGCACCTTTAATCTCCTTTTCCGTACAGGTTGCAATTTGTCCTGAGGATGAACGGAAAGAGGGGGAACCAATGAGAGACTAGCTCTAGGTGTTGGGACAGGCACAGGCCACACTATTTTCCCGTCAGGAAGAAGAATTAACCACAGGCTCAACCTGCCGCCCGGAACCAGAATAGGGCCTGAAGCATTCCTGTGCTTTTGCGGCGAGCTCCCAAGAAAGCGAGTTGAAAAATGGAGCTGAGGGGCACTGTAATTCACAAACCTGCAGAGTTATAAATGATAACTCTCGTCCACAAATATATTGAGGGAAGGCAACGAAGAGGATTTGAAAGCAAGGCAGAATTGCAGGAAACAGATTTCAGGAGGTAGATTCGAATCGCCTTCAAAGCACAGGAAAAGCGGCAAAACCTCGACAATGATGCCCTTGGCCAAAAAGGGCATATGCGTTTGTTCCTAAATATATTCAGGAAAAAACGCATACGCCCTTTTTGGCCAACCAAGCAACCTGGAAAGGCAAATCAGCGCTCCAAAGAAGTCTCGCTTCCCATCGGTCAAAATGGCCATGCTGAATAAAGTGTCAAAACCAGAAATGCAAGACAGGCCAAGGAGAAACGGGAGCCTTGCTACGCTGATGGGCGGGATGAAAATTGGCAACAGCCACTCTGGAGAAGTGTACGGTGTGTCCTGAAACATGTAAAAAACTCAGCTTAGAGAGCATAGGGCACTTCCACTCATGGGCGTATAAATTGGGAAAACTAAAAATCAGCAGGACACAGGCACCCCAATGTTTAGCGCTGCTCTGTTGACAAGAACCTCCCCTTCGTTACACCTTAAATATCCCAGGAAAGAGAAAAATGGATAAAGAAGTTGTGGTCCGTATGTACAATGGAATATAACTCAGCCATGAAATCAACGTCATAAGGCTAGTAGCAGCATGATGAGTGGATTTAGGTACGACGATTCTAAGTGAAATAAGTCACACAGAAAAAGACACTTATCATAAGATATCACTTATAGAGGGAATGTAAAAACCGCTACACTTGAACTGAATTACAAAACAGAACAGAGGCACACGTTTAGAAAACACACTATGGCTGCTTAACGGGAAAGGTGAGGTGGGGTGATGCATAAAACAAGGGTTTCAAATTAGTTCAGATACCGTTCCATAAACCAAATATGTAACAGACAAAACCTACTCCTTGCTCAGTGAACTGGACTCAACACCCCCTATTCACTGCCCAAGAATATATCTGACTAGGAAGAATCTTAAAACCTATATATTGATATCTCTCTGTAAGTGAGTCAAGTGCGTGTAAAGCGGCAAAAACACAGCAGTGAAAAGCAGCTAAACCCCATTATAAAAATCAATTACTTTAAAAATCCCGTGAAACAAAGACAGTGAAAGAGAGAGAAATTCTTACCAAATTCGTTCAGGGGCTGTGATGCCACCTGGATTGACCATATCTAGACCCACAGCTGATTGAGACATAAGGGTGGACACTCAGGGGCTGAGAGGTTTGGTGAGGTTGGGGGAGCAAACGCAGGCCCTTTAAAGGAATACTGCGTGGTACCCATCCCATGGGTCCCAAATCTCCAGGTTCAAGGGCATCTTCCTACATCGAAAACATGCATGAGAAACCCAGAAGATGGTACACCGTGTGATCGGGAAAGGTTTCTAAAACGCTCCTCATTTCTCATCTCCTTGGGCTCGGGTTCGCCATTCCAGCCGCTTTACTAGCAATCTCCCTCCTTGGAGAATCAGCACCTTTAACCTCCTGTTCCGTACAGGTTGCAATTTGTCCTGAGGATGAACGGGAAGAGGGGGAACCAATGAGAGACTAGCTCTAGGTGTTGGGACAGGCACAGCTCACTCTATTTTCCCATCAGGAAGAAGAATTAACCACAGGCTCAGCCTGCGCCCGGAAACAGAATAGGGCCTGAAGCAATCCTGCGCTTTTGCGGCCAGCTCCCAAGAAAGTGAGTTAAAAATGGAGCTCAGGGGCACTGCAATTCACAAACCTGCAGAGTTATAAATGATAACTCTCGTCCACAAATATATTGAGGGAAGGCAACGAAGAGGATTTGAAAGCAAGCCAGAATTGCAGGAAAGAGATATCAGGAGGTAGATTCGAATCGCCTTCAAAGCACAAGAAAAGCGGCAAAACCTCCACAATGATGCCCTTGGTCAAAAAGGGCGTATGCGTTTTTTCCTGAATATATTCAGGAAAAAACGCATACGCCCTTTTTGGCCAACCAAGCAACCTGGAAAGGCAAATCAGCGCTACAAAGAAGTCTCGCTTCCCATCGGTCAAAAGGGCCATGCTGAATAAAGTGTCAAAACCAGAAATGCAGGACAGGCCAAGGAGAAACGGGAGCCTTGCTACGCTGATGGGCGGGATGTAAATTGCCAACAGCCACTCTGGAGAAGTGTACGGTGTGTCCTGAAACATCTAAAAAACTCAGCTTAGAGAGCATAGGGCACTTCCACTCATGGGCGTATAAATTGGGAAAACTAAAAATCAGCAAGACACAGGCACCCCAAAGTTTAGGGCTGCTCTGTTGACAAGAACCTCCCCTTCGTTACACCTTAAATATCCCAGGAAAGTGAAAAATGGATAAAGAAGTTGTGGTCCGTATGTACAATGGAATATAACTCAGCCATGAAATCAACGTCATAAGGCTAGTAGCAGCATGATGAGTGGATTTAGGTACGACGATTCTAAGTGAAATAAGTCACACAGAAAAAGACACTTATCATAAGATATCACTTATAGAGGGAATGTAAAAACCGCTACACTTGAACTGAATTACAAAACAGAACAGAGGCACACGTTTAGAAAACACACTATGGCTGCTTAACGGGAAAGGTGAGGTGGGGTGATGCATAAAACAAGGGTTTCAAATTAGCTCAGATACCGTTCCATAAACCAAATATGTAACAGACAAGACCTACTCCTTGCTCAGTGAACTGGACTCAACACCCCCTATTCACTGCCCAAGAATATATCTGACTAGGAAGAATCTTAAAACCTATATATTGATATCTCTCTGTAAGTGAGTCAAGTGGGTGTAAAGCGGCAGAAACACAGCAGTGAAAAGCAGCTAAACCCCATTATAAAAATCAATTACTTTAAAAATCCCGTGAAACAAAGACAGTGAAAGAGAGAGAAATTCTTACCAAATTCGTTCAGGGGCTGTGATGCCACCTGGATTGACCATATCTAGACCCACAGCTGATTGAGACATAAGGGTGGACACTCTTGGGCCTGAGACGTTTGGTGAGGTTGGGGGAGCAAACGCAGACACTTTAAAGTACTACTGCGTGGTACCCATCCCATGGGTCCCAAATCTCCAGGTTCAAGGGCATCTTCCTACATCGAAAACATGCATGAGAAACCCAGAAGATGGTACACCGTGTGATCGGGAAAGGTTTCTAAAACGCACCTCATTTCTCATCTCCTTGTGCTCGGGTTCGCCTTTCCAACCGCTTTACTAGCAATCTCCCTCCTTGGAGAATCAGCACCTCTAACCTCCTGTTCCGTACAGGTTGCAATTTGTCCTGAGGATGAAGAGGAAGAGGGGGAACCAATGAGAGACTAGCTCTAGGTGTTGGGAGAGGCAGAACTCACTCTATTTTCCCATCAGGAAGAAGAATTAACCACAGGCTCAGCCTGCAGCCCAGAACCAGAATAGGGCCTGAAGCAATCCTGCGCTTTTGCGGCCAGCTCCCAACAAAGCGAGTTAAAAATGGAGCTCAGGGGCACTGCAATTCACAAACCTGCAGAGTTATAAATGATAAGTCTCGTCCACAAATATATCGAGGGAAGGCAACGTAGAGGATTTGAAAGCAAGGAAGAATTGCAGGAAACAGATTTCAGGAGGTAGATTCGAATCGCCTTCAAAGCACAGGAAAAGCGGCAAAACCTCGACAATGATGCCCTTGGCCAAAAAGGGCGTATGCGTTTTTTCCTGAATATATTCAAGAAAAAACGCATACGCCCTTTATGGCCAACCAAGCAACCTGGAAAGGCAAATCAGCGCTACAAAGAAGTCTCGCTTCCCATCGGTCAATAGGGCCATGCTGAATAAAGTGTCAAAAGCAGAAATGCAGGACAGGCCATGGAGAAACGGGAGCCTTGCTACGCTGATGGGCGGGATGTAAATTGCCAACAGCCACTCTGGAGAAGTGTACGGTGTGTCCTGAAACATCTAAAAAACTCAGCTTAGAGAGCATAGGGCACTTCCACTCATGGGCGTATAAATTGGGAAAACTAAAAATCAGCAAGACACAGGCACCCCAAAGTTTAGGGCTGCTCTGTTGACAAGAACCTCCCCTTCGTTACACCTTAAATATCCCAGGAAAGAGAAAAATGGATAAAGAAGTTGTGGTCCTTATGTACAATGGAATATCACTCAGCCATGAAATCAACGTCATAAGGCTAGTAGCAGCATGATGAGTGGATTTAGGTACGACGATTCTAAGTGAAATAAGTCACAGAGAAAAAGACACTTATCATAAGATATCACTTATAGAGGGAATGTAAAAACCGCTACACTTGAACTGAATTACAAAACAGAACAGAGGCACACGTTTAGAAAACACACTATGGCTGCTTAACGGAAAAGGTGAGGTGCGTGATTCATAAAACAAGGGTTTCAAATTAGCTCAGATACCGTTCCATAAACCCAATATGTAACAGAAAGACCTACTCCTTACTCAGTGAACTGGACTCAACACCCCCTATTCACCGCCCAAGAATATATCTGAATAGTAAGAATCTTAAAACCTATATATTGATATCTCTCTGTAAGTGAGTCAAGTGGTTGTAAAGCGGCAGAAACACAGCAGTGAAAAGCAGCTAAACCCCATTATAAAAATCAATTACTTTAAAAATCCCATGAAACAAAGACAGTGAAAGAGAGAGAAATTCTTACAAAATTCATTCAGGGGCTGTGATGCCACCTGGATTGACCATATCTAGACCCACAGCTGATTGAGACATAATAAGGGTGGACACTCTTGGGCCTGAGATGTTTGGTGAGGTTGGGGGAGCAAACGCAGACCCTTTAAAGTACTACTGTGTGGTACCCATCCCATGGGTCCCAAATCTCCAGGTTCACGGGCATCTTCCTACATCGAAAACATGCATGAGAAACCCAGAAGATGGTACACCGTGAGATCGGGAAAGGTTTCTAAAACGCACCTCATTTCTCATCTCCTTGTGCTCGGGTTCGCCATTCCAGCCGCTTTACTAGCAATCTCCCTCCTTGGAGAATCAGCACCTCTAACCTCCTGTTCCGTACAGGTTGCAATTTGTCCTGAGGATGAAGAGGAAGAGGGGGAACCAATGAGAGACTAGCTCTAGGTGTTGGGAGAGGCAGAACTCACTCTATTTTCCCATCAGGAAGAAGAATTAACCACAGGCTCAGCCTGCAGCCCAGAACCAGAATAGGGCCTGAAGCAATCCTGCGCTTTTGCGGCCAGCTCCCAAGAAAGTGAGTTAAAAATGGAGCTCAGGGGCACTGCAATTCACAAACCTGCAGAGTTATAAATGATAACTCTCGTCCACAAATATATTGAGGGAAGGCAACGAAGAGGATTTGAAAGCAAGCCAGAATTGCAGGAAAGAGATATCAGGAGGTAGATTCGAATCGCCTTCAAAGCACAAGAAAAGCGGCAAAACCTCCACAATGATGCCCTTGGCCAAAAAGGGCGTATGCGTTTTTTCCTGAATATATTCAGGAAAAAACGCATACGCCCTTTTTGGCCAACCAAGCAACCTGGAAAGGCAAATCAGCGCTCCAAAGGAGTCTCGCTTCCCATCGGTCAAAAGGGCCATGCTGAATAAAGTGTCAAAACCAGAAATGCAAGACAGGCCAAGGAGAAACGGGAGCCTTGCTACGCTGATGGGCGGGATGAAAATTGGCAACAGCCAATCTGGAGAAGTGTACGGTGTGTTCTGAAACATCTAAAAAACTCAGCTTACAGAGCATAGGGCACTTCCACTCATGGGCGTATAAATTGGGAAAACTAAAAATCAGCAAGACACAGGCACCCCAAAGTTTAGGGCTGCTCTGTTGACAAGAACCTCCCCTTCGTTACACCTTAAATATCCCAGGAAAGAGAAAAATGGATAAAGAAGTTGTGGTCCGTATGTACAATGGAATATAACTCAGCCATGAAATCAACGTCATAAGGCTAGTAGCAGCATGATGAGTGGATTTAGGTACGACGATTCTAAGTGAAATAAGTCACACAGAAAAAGACACTTATCATAAGATATCACTTATAGAGGGAATGTAAAAACCGCTACACTTGAACTGAATTACAAAACAGAACAGAGGCACACGTTTAGAAAACACACTATGGCTGCTTAACGGGAAAGGTGAGGTGGGGTGATGCATAAAACAAGGGTTTCAAATTAGCTCAGATACCGTTCCATAAACCAAATATGTAACAGACAAGACCTACTCCTTGCTCAGTGAACTGAGTCAACACCCCCTATTCACTGCCCAAGAATATATCTGACTAGGAAGTATCTTAAAACCTATATATTGATATCTCTCTGTAAGTGAGTCAAGTGGGTGTAAAGCGGCAGAAACACAGCAGTGAAAAGCAGCTAAACCCCATTATAAAAATCAATTACTTTAAAAATCCCGTGAAACAAAGACAGTGAAAGAGAGAGAAATTCTTACCAAATTCGTTCAGGGGCTGTGATGCCACCTGGATTGACCATATCTAGACCCACAGCTGATTGAGACATAAGGGTGGACACTCAAGGGCTGAGAGGTTTGGTGAGGTTGGGGGAGCAAATGCAGACCCTTTAAAGTACTACTGCGTGGTACCCATCCCAGGGGTCCCAAATCTCCAGGTTCAAGGGCATCTGCCTACATCGAAAACATGCATGAGAAACCCAGAAGATGGTACACCGTGTGACCGAGAAAGGTTTCTAAAACGCAGCTCATTTCTCATCTCCTTGTGCTCGGGTTGGCCATTCCAGCCGCTTTACTAGCAATCTCCCTCCTTGGAGAATCAGCACCTTTAACCTCCTGTTCCGTACAGGTTGCAATTTGTCCTGAGGATGAACGGGAAGAGGGGGAACCAATGAGAGACTAGCTCTAGGTGTTGGGACAGGCACAGGTCACTCTATTTTCCCATCAGGAAGAAGAATTAACCACAGGCTCAGCCTGCCGCCCGGAACCAGAATAGGGCCTGAAGCAATCCTGCGCTTTTGCGGCCAGCTCCCAAGAAAGCGATTTGACAAATGGAGCTCAGGGGCACTGCAATTCACAAACCTGCATAGTTATAAATGATAACTCTCGTCCACAAATATATTGAGAGAAGGCAACGAAGAGGTTTTGAAAGCAAGGAAGAATTGCAGGAAACAGATTTCAGGAGGTAGATTCGAATCGCCTTCAAAGCACAGGAAAAGCGGCAAAACCTCGACAATGATGCCCTTGGCCAAAAAGGGCGTATGCGTTTTTTCCTGAATATATTCAAGAAAAAACGCATACGCCCTTTATGGCCAACCAAGCAACCTGGAAAGGCAAATCAGCGCTCCAAAGAAGTCTCGCTTCCCATCGGTCAATAGGGCCATGCTGAATAAAGTGTCAAAAGCAGAAATGCAGGACAGGCCATGGAGAAACGGGAGCCTTGCTACGCTGATGGGCGGGATGTAAATTGCCAACAGCCACTCTGGAGAAGTGTACGGTGTGTCCTGAAACATCTAAAAAACTCAGCTTAGAGAGCATAGGGCACTTCCACTCATGGGCGTATAAATTGGGAAAACTAAAAATCAGCAAGACACAGGCACCCCAAAGTTTAGGGCTGCTCTGTTGACAAGAACCTCCCCTTCGTTACACCTTAAATATCCCAGGAAAGAGAAAAATGGATAAAGAAGTTGTGGTCCTTATGTACAATGGAATATCACTCAGCCATGAAATCAACGTCATAAGGCTAGTAGCAGCATGATGAGTGGATTTAGGTACGACGATTCTAAGTGAAATAAGTCACAGAGAAAAAGACACTTATCATAAGATATCACTTATAGAGGGAATGTAAAAACCGCTACACTTGAACTGAATTACAAAACAGAACAGAGGCACACGTTTAGAAAACACACTATGGCTGCTTAACGGAAAAGGTGAGGTGCGTGATTCATAAAACAAGGGTTTCAAATTAGCTCAGATACCGTTCCATAAACCCAATATGTAACAGAAAGACCTACTCCTTACTCAGTGAACTGGACTCAACACCCCCTATTCACCGCCCAAGAATATATCTGAATAGTAAGAATCTTAAAACCTATATATTGATATCTCTCTGTAAGTGAGTCAAGTGGGTGTAAAGCGGCAGAAACACAGCAGTGAAAAGCAGCTAAACCCCATTATAAAAATCAATTACTTTAAAAATCCCATGAAACAAAGACAGTGAAAGAGAGAGAAATTCTTACAAAATTCATTCAGGGGCTGTGATGCCACCTGGATTGACCATATCTAGACCCACAGCTGATTGAGACATAATAAGGGTGGACACTCTTGGGCCTGAGATGTTTGGTGAGGTTGGGGGAGCAAACGCAGACCCTTTAAAGTACTACTGTGTGGTACCCATCCCATGGGTCCCAAATCTCCAGGTTCACGGGCATCTTCCTACATCGAAAACATGCATGAGAAACCCAGAAGATGGTACACCGTGAGATCGGGAAAGGTTTCTAAAACGCACCTCATTTCTCATCTCCTTGTGCTCGGGTTCGCCATTCCAGCCGCTTTACTAGCAATCTCCCTCCTTGGAGAATCAGCACCTCTAACCTCCTGTTCCGTACAGGTTGCAATTTGTCCTGAGGATGAAGAGGAAGAGGGGGAACCAATGAGAGACTAGCTCTAGGTGTTGGGAGAGGCAGAACTCACTCTATTTTCCCATCAGGAAGAAGAATTAACCACAGGCTCAGCCTGCAGCCCAGAACCAGAATAGGGCCTGAAGCAATCCTGCGCTTTTGCGGCCAGCTCCCAAGAAAGTGAGTTAAAAATGGAGCTCAGGGGCACTGCAATTCACAAACCTGCAGAGTTATAAATGATAACTCTCGTCCACAAATATATTGAGGGAAGGCAACGAAGAGGATTTGAAAGCAAGCCAGAATTGCAGGAAAGAGATATCAGGAGGTAGATTCGAATCGCCTTCAAAGCACAAGAAAAGCGGCAAAACCTCCACAATGATGCCCTTGGCCAAAAAGGGCGTATGCGTTTTTTCCTGAATATATTCAGGAAAAAACGCATACGCCCTTTTTGGCCAACCAAGCAACCTGGAAAGGCAAATCAGCGCTCCAAAGGAGTCTCGCTTCCCATCGGTCAAAAGGGCCATGCTGAATAAAGTGTCAAAACCAGAAATGCAAGACAGGCCAAGGAGAAACGGGAGCCTTGCTACGCTGATGGGCGGGATGAAAATTGGCAACAGCCAATCTGGAGAAGTGTACGGTGTGTTCTGAAACATCTAAAAAACTCAGCTTACAGAGCATAGGGCACTTCCACTCATGGGCGTATAAATTGGGAAAACTAAAAATCAGCAAGACACAGGCACCCCAAAGTTTAGGGCTGCTCTGTTGACAAGAACCTCCCCTTCGTTACACCTTAAATATCCCAGGAAAGAGAAAAATGGATAAAGAAGTTGTGGTCCGTATGTACAATGGAATATAACTCAGCCATGAAATCAACGTCATAAGGCTAGTAGCAGCATGATGAGTGGATTTAGGTACGACGATTCTAAGTGAAATAAGTCACACAGAAAAAGACACTTATCATAAGATATCACTTATAGAGGGAATGTAAAAACCGCTACACTTGAACTGAATTACAAAACAGAACAGAGGCACACGTTTAGAAAACACACTATGGCTGCTTAACGGGAAAGGTGAGGTGGGGTGATGCATAAAACAAGGGTTTCAAATTAGCTCAGATACCGTTCCATAAACCAAATATGTAACAGACAAGACCTACTCCTTGCTCAGTGAACTGAGTCAACACCCCCTATTCACTGCCCAAGAATATATCTGACTAGGAAGTATCTTAAAACCTATATATTGATATCTCTCTGTAAGTGAGTCAAGTGGGTGTAAAGCGGCAGAAACACAGCAGTGAAAAGCAGCTAAACCCCATTATAAAAATCAATTACTTTAAAAATCCCGTGAAACAAAGACAGTGAAAGAGAGAGAAATTCTTACCAAATTCGTTCAGGGGCTGTGATGCCACCTGGATTGACCATATCTAGACCCACAGCTGATTGAGACATAAGGGTGGACACTCAAGGGCTGAGAGGTTTGGTGAGGTTGGGGGAGCAAATGCAGACCCTTTAAAGTACTACTGCGTGGTACCCATCCCAGGGGTCCCAAATCTCCAGGTTCAAGGGCATCTGCCTACATCGAAAACATGCATGAGAAACCCAGAAGATGGTACACCGTGTGACCGAGAAAGGTTTCTAAAACGCAGCTCATTTCTCATCTCCTTGTGCTCGGGTTGGCCATTCCAGCCGCTTTACTAGCAATCTCCCTCCTTGGAGAATCAGCACCTTTAACCTCCTGTTCCGTACAGGTTGCAATTTGTCCTGAGGATGAACGGGAAGAGGGGGAACCAATGAGAGACTAGCTCTAGGTGTTGGGACAGGCACAGGTCACTCTATTTTCCCATCAGGAAGAAGAATTAACCACAGGCTCAGCCTGCCGCCCGGAACCAGAATAGGGCCTGAAGCAATCCTGCGCTTTTGCGGCCAGCTCCCAAGAAAGCGATTTGACAAATGGAGCTCAGGGGCACTGCAATTCACAAACCTGCATAGTTATAAATGATAACTCTCGTCCACAAATATATTGAGAGAAGGCAACGAAGAGGTTTTGAAAGCAAGGAAGAATTGCAGGAAACAGATTTCAGGAGGTAGATTCGAATCGCCTTCAAAGCACAGGAAAAGCGGCAAAACCTCGACAATGATGCCCTTGGCCAAAAAGGGCGTATGCGTTTTTTCCTGAATATATACAAGAAAAAACGCATACGCCATTTATGGCCAACCAAGCAACCTGGAAAGGCAAATCAGCGCTCCAAAGAAGTCTCGCTTCCCATCGGTCAATAGGGCCATGCTGAATAAAGTGTCAAAAGCAGAAATGCAGGACAGGCCATGGAGAAACGGGAGCCTTGCTACGCTGATGGGCGGGATGTAAATTGCCAACAGCCACTCTGGAGAAGTGTACGGTGTGTCCTGAAACATCTAAAAAACTCAGCTTAGAGAGCATAGGGCACTTCCACTCATGGGCGTATAAATTGGGAAAACTAAAAATCAGCAAGACACAGGCACCCCAAAGTTTAGGGCTGCTCTGTTGACAAGAACCTCCCCTTCGTTACACCTTAAATATCCCAGGAAAGAGAAAAATGGATAAAGAAGTTGTGGTCCTTATGTACAATGGAATATCACTCAGCCATGAAATCAACGTCATAAGGCTAGTAGCAGCATGATGAGTGGATTTAGGTACGACGATTCTAAGTGAAATAAGTCACAGAGAAAAAGACACTTATCATAAGATATCACTTATAGAGGGAATGTAAAAACCGCTACACTTGAACTGAATTACAAAACAGAACAGAGGCACACGTTTAGAAAACACACTATGGCTGCTTAACGGAAAAGGTGAGGTGCGTGATTCATAAAACAAGGGTTTCAAATTAGCTCAGATACCGTTCCATAAACCCAATATGTAACAGAAAGACCTACTCCTTACTCAGTGAACTGGACTCAACACCCCCTATTCACCGCCCAAGAATATATCTGAATAGTAAGAATCTTAAAACCTATATATTGATATCTCTCTGTAAGTGAGTCAAGTGGGTGTAAAGCGGCAGAAACACAGCAGTGAAAAGCAGCTAAACCCCATTATAAAAATCAATTACTTTAAAAATCCCATGAAACAAAGACAGTGAAAGAGAGAGAAATTCTTACAAAATTCATTCAGGGGCTGTGATGCCACCTGGATTGACCATATCTAGACCCACAGCTGATTGAGACATAATAAGGGTGGACACTCTTGGGCCTGAGATGTTTGGTGAGGTTGGGGGAGCAAACGCAGACCCTTTAAAGTACTACTGTGTGGTACCCATCCCATGGGTCCCAAATCTCCAGGTTCACGGGCATCTTCCTACATCGAAAACATGCATGAGAAACCCAGAAGATGGTACACCGTGAGATCGGGAAAGGTTTCTAAAACGCACCTCATTTCTCATCTCCTTGTGCTCGGGTTCGCCATTCCAGCCGCTTTACTAGCAATCTCCCTCCTTGGAGAATCAGCACCTCTAACCTCCTGTTCCGTACAGGTTGCAATTTGTCCTGAGGATGAAGAGGAAGAGGGGGAACCAATGAGAGACTAGCTCTAGGTGTTGGGAGAGGCAGAACTCACTCTATTTTCCCATCAGGAAGAAGAATTAACCACAGGCTCAGCCTGCCGCCCGGAACCAGAATAGGGCCTGAAGCAATCCTGCGCTTTTGCGGCCAGCTCCCAAGAAAGCGATTTGACAAATGGAGCTCAGGGGCACTGCAATTCACAAACCTGCATAGTTATAAATGATAACTCTCGTCCACAAATATATTGAGAGAAGGCAACGAAGAGGTTTTGAAAGCAAGGAAGAATTGCAGGAAACAGATTTCAGGAGGTAGATTCGAATCGCCTTCAAAGCACAGGAAAAGCGGCAAAACCTCGACAATGATGCCCTTGGCCAAAAAGGGCGTATGCGTTTTTTCCTGAATATATACAAGAAAAAACGCATACGCCATTTATGGCCAACCAAGCAACCTGGAAAGGCAAATCAGCGCTCCAAAGAAGTCTCGCTTCCCATCGGTCAATAGGGCCATGCTGAATAAAGTGTCAAAAGCAGAAATGCAGGACAGGCCATGGAGAAACGGGAGCCTTGCTACGCTGATGGGCGGGATGTAAATTGCCAACAGCCACTCTGGAGAAGTGTACGGTGTGTCCTGAAACATCTAAAAAACTCAGCTTAGAGAGCATAGGGCACTTCCACTCATGGGCGTATAAATTGGGAAAACTAAAAATCAGCAAGACACAGGCACCCCAAAGTTTAGGGCTGCTCTGTTGACAAGAACCTCCCCTTCGTTACACCTTAAATATCCCAGGAAAGAGAAAAATGGATAAAGAAGTTGTGGTCCTTATGTACAATGGAATATCACTCAGCCATGAAATCAACGTCATAAGGCTAGTAGCAGCATGATGAGTGGATTTAGGTACGACGATTCTAAGTGAAATAAGTCACAGAGAAAAAGACACTTATCATAAGATATCACTTATAGAGGGAATGTAAAAACCGCTACACTTGAACTGAATTACAAAACAGAACAGAGGCACACGTTTAGAAAACACACTATGGCTGCTTAACGGAAAAGGTGAGGTGCGTGATTCATAAAACAAGGGTTTCAAATTAGCTCAGATACCGTTCCATAAACCCAATATGTAACAGAAAGACCTACTCCTTACTCAGTGAACTGGACTCAACACCCCCTATTCACCGCCCAAGAATATATCTGAATAGTAAGAATCTTAAAACCTATATATTGATATCTCTCTGTAAGTGAGTCAAGTGGGTGTAAAGCGGCAGAAACACAGCAGTGAAAAGCAGCTAAACCCCATTATAAAAATCAATTACTTTAAAAATCCCATGAAACAAAGACAGTGAAAGAGAGAGAAATTCTTACAAAATTCATTCAGGGGCTGTGATGCCACCTGGATTGACCATATCTAGACCCACAGCTGATTGAGACATAATAAGGGTGGACACTCTTGGGCCTGAGATGTTTGGTGAGGTTGGGGGAGCAAACGCAGACCCTTTAAAGTACTACTGTGTGGTACCCATCCCATGGGTCCCAAATCTCCAGGTTCACGGGCATCTTCCTACATCGAAAACATGCATGAGAAACCCAGAAGATGGTACACCGTGAGATCGGGAAAGGTTTCTAAAACGCACCTCATTTCTCATCTCCTTGTGCTCGGGTTCGCCATTCCAGCCGCTTTACTAGCAATCTCCCTCCTTGGAGAATCAGCACCTCTAACCTCCTGTTCCGTACAGGTTGCAATTTGTCCTGAGGATGAAGAGGAAGAGGGGGAACCAATGAGAGACTAGCTCTAGGTGTTGGGAGAGGCAGAACTCACTCTATTTTCCCATCAGGAAGAAGAATTAACCACAGGCTCAGCCTGCAGCCCAGAACCAGAATAGGGCCTGAAGCAATCCTGCGCTTTTGCGGCCAGCTCCCAAGAAAGTGAGTTAAAAATGGAGCTCAGCGGCACTGCAATTCACAAACCTGCAGAGTTATAAATGATAACTCTCGTCCACAAATATATTGAGGGAAGGCAACGAAGAGGATTTGAAAGCAAGCCAGAATTGCAGGAAAGAGATATCAGGAGGTAGATTCGAATCGCCTTCAAAGCACAAGAAAAGCGGCAAAACCTCGACAATGATGCCCTTGGCCAAAAAGGGCGTATGCGTTTTTTCCTGAATATATTCAGGAAAAAACGCATACGCCCTTTTTGGCCAACCGAGCAACCTGGAAAGGCAAATCAGCGCTACAAAGAAGTCTCGCTTCCCATCGGTCAAAAGGGCCATGCTGAATAAAGTGTCAAAACCAGAAATGCAGGACAGGCCAAGGAGAAACGGGAGCCTTGCTACGCTGATGGGCGGGATGTAAATTGCCAACAGCCACTCTGGAGAAGTGTACGGTGTGTCCTGAAACATCTAAAAAACTCAGCTTAGAGAGCATAGGGCACTTCCACTCATGGGCGTATAAATTGGGAAAACTAAAAATCAGCAAGACACAGGCACCCCAAAGTTTAGGGCTGCTCTGTTGACAAGAACCTCCCCTTCGTTACACCTTAAATATCCCAGGAAAGTGAAAAATGGATAAAGAAGTTGTGGTCCGTATGTACAATGGAATATAACTCAGCCATGAAATCAACGTCATAAGGCTAGTAGCAGCATGATGAGTGGATTTAGGTACGACGATTCTAAGTGAAATAAGTCACACAGAAAAAGACACTTATCATAAGATATCACTTATAGAGGGAATGTAAAAACCGCTACACTTGAACTGAATTACAAAACAGAACAGAGGCACACGTTTAGAAAACACACTATGGCTGCTTAACGGGAAAGGTGAGGTGGGGTGATGCATAAAACAAGGGTTTCAAATTAGCTCAGATACCGTTCCATAAACCAAATATGTAACAGACAAGACCTACTCCTTGCTCAGTGAACTGGACTCAACACCCCCTATTCACTGCCCAAGAATATATCTGACTAGGAAGAATCTTAAAACCTATATATTGATATCTCTCTGTAAGTGAGTCAAGTGGGTGTAAAGCGGCAGAAACACAGCAGTGAAAAGCAGCTAAACCCCATTATAAAAATCAATTACTTTAAAAATCCCGTGAAACAAAGACAGTGAAAGAGAGAGAAATTCTTACCAAATTCGTTCAGGGGCTGTGATGCCACCTGGATTGACCATATCTAGACCCACAGCTGATTGAGACATAAGGGTGGACACTCTTGGGCCTGAGACGTTTGGTGAGGTTGGGGGAGCAAACGCAGACACTTTAAAGTACTACTGCGTGGTACCCATCCCATGGGTCCCAAATCTCCAGGTTCAAGGGCATCTTCCTACATCGAAAACATGCATGAGAAACCCAGAAGATGGTACACCGTGTGATCGGGAAAGGTTTCTAAAACGCACCTCATTTCTCATCTCCTTGTGCTCGGGTTCGCCTTTCCAGCCGCTTTACTAGCAATCTCCCTCCTTGGAGAATCAGCACCTCTAACCTCCTGTTCCGTACAGGTTGCAATTTGTCCTGAGGATGAAGAGGAAGAGGGGGAACCAATGAGAGACTAGCTCTAGGTGTTGGGAGAGGCAGAACTCACTCTATTTTCCCATCAGGAAGAAGAATTAACCACAGGCTCAGCCTGCAGCCCAGAACCAGAATAGGGCCTGAAGCAATCCTGCGCTTTTGCGGCCAGCTCCCAACAAAGCGAGTTAAAAATGGAGCTCAGGGGCACTGCAATTCACAAACCTGCAGAGTTATAAATGATAACTCTCGTCCACAAATATATCGAGGGAAGGCAACGAAGAGGATTTGAAAGCAAGGCAGAATTGCAGGAAACAGATTTCAGGAGGTAGATTCGAATCGCCATTAAAGCACAGGAAAAGCGGCAAAACCTCGACAATGATGCCCTTGGCCAAAAAGGGCGTATGCGTTTTTTCCTGAATATATTCAAGAAAAAACGCATACGCCCTTTATGGCCAACCAAGCAACCTGGAAAGGCAAATCAGCGCTCCAAAGAAGTCTCGCTTCCCATCGGTCAATAGGGCCATGCTGAATAAAGTGTCAAAAGCAGAAATGCAGGACAGGCCATGGAGAAACGGGAGCCTTGCTACGCTGATGGGCGGGATGTAAATTGCCAACAGCCACTCTGGAGAAGTGTACGGTGTGTCCTGAAACATCTAAAAAACTCAGCTTAGAGAGCATAGGGCACTTCCACTCATGGGCGTATAAATTGGGAAAACTAAAAATCAGCAAGACACAGGCACCCCAAAGTTTAGGGCTGCTCTGTTGACAAGAACCTCCCCTTCGTTACACCTTAAATATCCCAGGAAAGAGAAAAATGGATAAAGAAGTTGTGGTCCTTATGTACAATGGAATATCACTCAGCCATGAAATCAACGTCATAAGGCTAGTAGCAGCATGATGAGTGGATTTAGGTACGACGATTCTAAGTGAAATAAGTCACAGAGAAAAAGACACTTATCATAAGATATCACTTATAGAGGGAATGTAAAAACCGCTACACTTGAACTGAATTACAAAACAGAACAGAGGCACACGTTTAGAAAACACACTATGGCTGCTTAACGGAAAAGGTGAGGTGCGTGATTCATAAAACAAGGGTTTCAAATTAGCTCAGATACCGTTCCATAAACCCAATATGTAACAGAAAGACCTACTCCTTACTCAGTGAACTGGACTCAACACCCCCTATTCACCGCCCAAGAATATATCTGAATAGTAAGAATCTTAAAACCTATATATTGATATCTCTCTGTAAGTGAGTCAAGTGGTTGTAAAGCGGCAGAAACACAGCAGTGAAAAGCAGCTAAACCCCATTATAAAAATCAATTACTTTAAAAATCCCATGAAACAAAGACAGTGAAAGAGAGAGAAATTCTTACAAAATTCATTCAGGGGCTGTAATGCCACCTGGATTGACCATATCTAGACCCACAGCTGATTGAGACATAATAAGGGTGGACACTCTTGGGCCTGAGATGTTTGGTGAGGTTGGGGGAGCAAACGCAGACCCTTTAAAGTACTACTGTGTGGTACCCATCCCATGGGTCCCAAATCTCCAGGTTCACGGGCATCTTCCCACATCGAAAACATGCATGAGAAACCCAGAAGATGGTACACCGTGAGATCGGGAAAGGTTTCTAAAACGCACCTCATTTCTCATCTCCTTGTGCTCGGGTTCGCCATTCCAGCCGCTTTACTAGCAATCTCCCTCCTTGGAGAATCAGCACCTCTAACCTCCTGTTCCGTACAGGTTGCAATTTGTCCTGAGGATGAAGAGGAAGAGGGGGAACCAATGAGAGACTAGCTCTAGGTGTTGGGAGAGGCAGAACTCACTCTATTTTCCCATCAGGAAGAAGAATTAACCACAGGCTCAGCCTGCAGCCCAGAACCAGAATAGGGCCTGAAGCAATCCTGCGCTTTTGCGGCCAGCTCCCAAGAAAGTGAGTTAAAAATGGAGCTCAGGGGCACTGCAATTCACAAACCTGCAGAGTTATAAATGATAACTCTCGTCCACAAATATATTGAGGGAAGGCAACGAAGAGGATTTGAAAGCAAGCCACAATTGCAGGAAAGAGATATCAGGAGGTAGATTCGAATCGCCTTCAAAGCACAAGAAAAGCGGCAAAACCTCCACAATGATGCCCTTGGTCAAAAAGGGCGTATGCGTTTTTTCCTGAATATATTCAGGAAAAAACGCATACGCCCTTTTTGGCCAACCAAGCAACCTGGAAAGGCAAATCAGCGCTACAAAGAAGTCTCGCTTCCCATCGGTCAAAAGGGCCATGCTGAATAAAGTGTCAAAACCAGAAATGCAGGACAGGCCAAGGAGAAACGGGAGCCTTGCTACGCTGATGGGCGGGATGTAAATTGCCAACAGCCACTCTGGAGAAGTGTACGGTGTGTCCTGAAACATCTAAAAAACTCAGCTTAGAGAGCATAGGGCACTTCCACTCATGGTCGTATAAATTGGGAAAACTAAAAATCAGCAAGACACAGGCACCCCAAAGTTTAGGGCTGCTCTGTTGACAAGAACCTCCCCTTCGTTACACCTTAAATATCCCAGGAAAGTGAAAAATGGATAAAGAAGTTGTGGTCCGTATGTACAATGGAATATAACTCAGCCATGAAATCAACGTCATAAGGCTAGTAGCAGCATGATGAGTGGATTTAGGTACGACGATTCTAAGTGAAATAAGTCACACAGAAAAAGACACTTATCATAAGATATCACTTATAGAGGGAATGTAAAAACCGCTACACTTGAACTGAATTACAAAACAGAACAGAGGCACACGTTTAGAAAACACACTATGGCTGCTTAACGGGAAAGGTGAGGTGGGGTGATGCATAAAACAAGGGTTTCAAATTAGCTCAGATACCGTTCCATAAACCAAATATGTAACAGACAAGACCTACTCCTTGCTCAGTGAACTGGACTCAACACCCCCTATTCACTGCCCAAGAATATATCTGACTAGGAAGAATCTTAAAACCTATATATTGATATCTCTCTGTAAGTGAGTCAAGTGGGTGTAAAGCGGCAGAAACACAGCAGTGAAAAGCAGCTAAACCCCATTATAAAAATCAATTACTTTAAAAATCCCGTGAAACAAAGACAGTGAAAGAGAGAGAAATTCTTACCAAATTCGTTCAGGGGCTGTGATGCCACCTGGATTGACCATATCTAGACCCACAGCTGATTGAGACATAAGGGTGGACACTCTTGGGCCTGAGACGTTTGGTGAGGTTGGGGGAGCAAACGCAGACACTTTAAAGTACTACTGCGTGGTACCCATCCCATGGGTCCCAAATCTCCAGGTTCAAGGGCATCATCCGACATCGAAAACATGCATGAGAAACCCAGAAGATGGTACACCGTGTGATCGGGAAAGGTTTCTAAAACGCACCTCATTTCTCATCTCCTTGTGCTCGGGTTTGCCTTTCCAGCCGCTTTACTAGCAATCTCCCTCCTTGGAGAATCAGCACCTCTAACCTCCTGTTCCGTACAGGTTGCAATTTGTCCTGAGGATGAAGAGGAAGAGGGGGAACCAATGAGAGACTAGCTCTAGGTGTTGGGAGAGGCAGAACTCACTCTATTTTCCCATCAGGAAGAAGAATTAACCACAGGCTCAGCCTGCAGCCCAGAACCAGAATAGGGCCTGAAGCAATCCTGCGCTTTTGCGGCCAGCTCCCAACAAAGCGAGTTAAAAATGGAGCTCAGGGGCACTGCAATTCACAAACCTGCAGAGTTATAAATGATAACTCTCGTCCACAAATATATCGAGGGAAGGCAACGAAGAGGATTTGAAAGCAAGGCAGAATTGCAGGAAACAGATTTCAGGAGGTAGATTCGAATCGCCATTAAAGCACAGGAAAAGCGGCAAAACCTCGACAATGATGCCCTTGGCCAAAAAGGGCGTATGCGTTTGTTCCTGAATATATTCAGGAACAAACGCATACGCCCTTTTTGGCCAACCAAGCAACCTGGAAAGGCAAATCAGCGCTCCAAAGAAGTCTCGCTTCCCATCGGTCAATAGGGCCATGCTGAATAAAGTGTCAAAAGCAGAAATGCAGGACAGGCCATGGAGAAACGGGAGCCTTGCTACGCTGATGGGCGGGATGTAAATTGCCAACAGCCACTCTGGAGAAGTGTACGGTGTGTCCTGAAACATCTAAAAAACTCAGCTTAGAGAGCATAGGGCACTTCCACTCATGGGCGTATAAATTGGGAAAACTAAAAATCAGCAAGACACAGGCACCCCAAAGTTTAGGGCTGCTCTGTTGACAAGAACCTCCCCTTCGTTACACCTTAAATATCCCAGGAAAGAGAAAAATGGATAAAGAAGTTGTGGTCCTTATGTACAATGGAATATCACTCAGCCATGAAATCAACGTCATAAGGCTAGTAGCAGCATGATGAGTGGATTTAGGTACGACGATTCTAAGTGAAATAAGTCACAGAGAAAAAGACACTTATCATAAGATATCACTTATAGAGGGAATGTAAAAACCGCTACACTTGAACTGAATTACAAAACAGAACAGAGGCACACGTTTAGAAAACACACTATGGCTGCTTAACGGGAAAGGTGAGGTGGGGTGATGCATAAAACAAGGGTTTCAAATTAGCTCAGATACCGTTCCATAAACCAAATATGTAACAGACAAGACCTACTCCTTGCTCAGTGAACTGGACTCAACACCCCCTATTCACTGCCCAAGAACATATCTGACTAGGAAGTATCTTAAAACCTAAATATTGATATCTCTCTGTAAGTGAGTCAAGTGGGTGTAAAGCGGCAGAAACACAGCAGTGAAAAGCAGCTAAACCCCATTATAAAAATCAATTACTTTAAAAATCCCGTGAAACAAAGACAGTGAAAGAGAGAGAAATTCTTACCAAATTCGTTCAGGGGCTGTGATGCCACCTGGATTGACCATATCTAGAACCACAGCTGATTGAGACATAAGGGTGGACACTCAAGGGCTGAGAGGTTTGGTGAGGTTGGGGGAGCAAATGCAGACCCTTTAAAGTACTACTGCGTGGTACCCATCCCAGGGGTCCCAAATCTCCAGCTTCAAGGGCATCTGCCTACATCGAAAACATGCATGAGAAACCCAGAAGATGGTACACCGTGTGACCGAGAAAGGTTTCTAAAACGCAGCTCATTTCTCATCTCCTTGTGCTCGGGTTGGCCATTCCAGCCGCTTTACTAGCAATCTCCCTCCTTGGAGAATCAGCACCTTTAACCTCCTGTTCCGTACAGGTTGCAATTTGTTCTGAGGATGAACGGGAAGAGGGGGAACCAATGAGAGACTAGCTCTAGGTGTTGGGACAGGCACAGGTCACTCTATTTTCCCATCAGGAAGAAGAATTAACCACAGGCTCAGCCTGCCGCCCGGAACCAGAATAGGGCCTGAAGCAATCCTGCGCTTTTGCGGCCAGCTCCCAAGAAAGCGATTTGACAAATGGAGCTCAGGGGCACTGCAATTCACAAACCTGCATAGTTATAAATGATAACTCTCGTCCACAAATATATTGAGAGAAGGCAACGAAGAGGTTTTGAAAGCAAGGAAGAATTGCAGGAAACAGATTTCAGGAGGTAGATTCGAATCGCCTTCAAAGCACAGGAAAAGCGGCAAAACCTCGACAATGATGCCCTTGGCCAAAAAGGGCGTATGCGTTTTTTCCTGAATATATTCAAGAAAAAACGCATACGCCCTTTATGGCCAACCAAGCAACCTGGAAAGGCAAATCAGCGCTCCAAAGAAGTCTCGCTTCCCATCGGTCAATAGGGCCATGCTGAATAAAGTGTCAAAAGCAGAAATGCAGGACAGGCCATGGAGAAACGGGAGCCTTGCTACGCTGATGGGCGGGATGTAAATTGCCAACAGCCACTCTGGAGAAGTGTACGGTGTGTCCTGAAACATCTAAAAAACTCAGCTTAGAGAGCATAGGGCACTTCCACTCATGGGCGTATAAATTGGGAAAACTAAAAATCAGCAAGACACAGGCACCCCAAAGTTTAGGGCTGCTCTGTTGACAAGAACCTCCCCTTCGTTACACCTTAAATATCCCAGGAAAGAGAAAAATGGATAAAGAAGTTGTGGTCCTTATGTACAATGGAATATCACTCAGCCATGAAATCAACGTCATAAGGCTAGTAGCAGCATGATGAGTGGATTTAGGTACGACGATTCTAAGTGAAATAAGTCACAGAGAAAAAGACACTTATCATAAGATATCACTTATAGAGGGAATGTAAAAACCGCTACACTTGAACTGAATTACAAAACAGAACAGAGGCACACGTTTAGAAAACACACTATGGCTGCTTAACGGAAAAGGTGAGGTGCGTGATTCATAAAACAAGGGTTTCAAATTAGCTCAGATACCGTTCCATAAACCCAATATGTAACAGAAAGACCTACTCCTTACTCAGTGAACTGGACTCAACACCCCCTATTCACCGCCCAAGAATATATCTGAATAGTAAGAATCTTAAAACCTATATATTGATATCTCTCTGTAAGTGAGTCAAGTGGTTGTAAAGCGGCAGAAACACAGCAGTGAAAAGCAGCTAAACCCCATTATAAAAATCAATTACTTTAAAAATCCCATGAAACAAAGACAGTGAAAGAGAGAGAAATTCTTACAAAATTCATTCAGGGGCTGTGATGCCACCTGGATTGACCATATCTAGACCCACAGCTGATTGAGACATAATAAGGGTGGACACTCTTGGGCCTGAGATGTTTGGTGAGGTTGGGGGAGCAAACGCAGACCCTTTAAAGTACTACTGTGTGGTACCCATCCCATGGGTCCCAAATCTCCAGGTTCACGGGCATCTTCCTACATCGAAAACATGCATGAGAAACCCAGAAGATGGTACACCGTGAGATCGGGAAAGGTTTCTAAAACGCACCTCATTTCTCATCTCCTTGTGCTTGGGTTCGCCATTCCAGCCGCTTTACTAGCAATCTCCCTCCTTGGAGAATCAGCACCTCTAACCTCCTGTTCCGTACAGGTTGCAATTTGTCCTGAGGATGAAGAGGAAGAGGGGGAACCAATGAGAGACTAGCTCTAGGTGTTGGGAGAGGCAGAACTCACTCTATTTTCCCATCAGGAAGAAGAATTAACCACAGGCTCAGCCTGCAGCCCAGAACCAGAATAGGGCCTGAAGCAATCCTGCGCTTTTGCGGCCAGCTCCCAAGAAAGTGAGTTAAAAATGGAGCTCAGGGGCACTGCAATTCACAAACCTGCAGAGTTATAAATGATAACTCTCGTCCACAAATATATTGAGGGAAGGCAACGAAGAGGATTTGAAAGCAAGCCAGAATTGCAGGAAAGAGATATCAGGAGGTAGATTCGAATCGCCTTCAAAGCACAAGAAAAGCGGCAAAACCTCCACAATGATGCCCTTGGCCAAAAAGGGCGTATGCGTTTTTTCCTGAATATATTCAGGAAAAAACGCATACGCCCTTTTTGGCCAACCGAGCAACCTGGAAAGGCAAATCAGCGCTACAAAGAAGTCTCGCTTCCCATCGGTCAAAAGGGCCATGCTGAATAAAGTGTCAAAACCAGAAATGCAGGACAGGCCAAGGAGAAACGGGAGCCTTGCTACGCTGATGGGCGGGATGTAAATTGCCAACAGCCACTCTGGAGAAGTGTACGGTGTGTCCTGAAACATCTAAAAAACTCAGCTTAGAGAGCATAGGGCACTTCCACTCATGGTCGTATAAATTGGGAAAACTAAAAATCAGCAAGACACAGGCACCCCAAAGTTTAGGGCTGCTCTGTTGACAAGAACCTCCCCTTCGTTACACCTTAAATATCCCAGGAAAGTGAAAAATGGATAAAGAAGTTGTGGTCCGTATGTACAATGGAATATAACTCAGCCATGAAATCAACGTCATAAGGCTAGTAGCAGCATGATGAGTGGATTTAGGTACGACGATTCTAAGTGAAATAAGTCACACAGAAAAAGACACTTATCATAAGATATCACTTATAGAGGGAATGTAAAAACCGCTACACTTGAACTGAATTACAAAACAGAACAGAGGCACACGTTTAGAAAACACACTATGGCTGCTTAACGGGAAAGGTGAGGTGGGGTGATGCATAAAACAAGGGTTTCAAATTAGCTCAGATACCGTTCCATAAACCAAATATGTAACAGACAAGACCTACTCCTTGCTCAGTGAACTGGACTCAACACCCCCTATTCACTGCCCAAGAATATATCTGACTAGGAAGAATCTTAAAACCTATATATTGATATCTCTCTGTAAGTGAGTCAAGTGGGTGTAAAGCGGCAGAAACACAGCAGTGAAAAGCAGCTAAACCCCATTATAAAAATCAATTACTTTAAAAATCCCGTGAAACAAAGACAGTGAAAGAGAGAGAAATTCTTACCAAATTCGTTCAGGGGCTGTGATGCCACCTGGATTGACCATATCTAGACCCACAGCTGATTGAGACATAAGGGTGGACACTCTTGGGCCTGAGACGTTTGGTGAGGTTGGGGGAGCAAACGCAGACACTTTAAAGTACTACTGCGTGGTACCCATCCCATGGGTCCCAAATCTCCAGGTTCAAGGGCATCTTCCTACATCGAAAACATGCATGAGAAACCCAGAAGATGGTACACCGTGTGATCGGGAAAGGTTTCTAAAACGCACCTCATTTCTCATCTCCTTGTGCTCGGGTTCGCCTTTCCAGCCGCTTTACTAGCAATCTCCCTCCTTGGAGAATCAGCACCTCTAACCTCCTGTTCCGTATAGGTTGCAATTTGTCCTGAGGATGAAGAGGAAGAGGGGGAACCAATGAGAGACTAGCTCTAGGTGTTGGGAGAGGCAGAACTCACTCTATTTTCCCATCAGGAAGAAGAATTAACCACAGGCTCAGCCTGCAGCCCAGAACCAGAATAGGGCCTGAAGCAATCCTGCGCTTTTGCGGCCAGCTCCCAACAAAGCGAGTTAAAAATGGAGCTCAGGGGCACTGCAATTCACAAACCTGCAGAGTTATAAATGATAACTCTCGTCCACAAATATATCGAGGGAAGGCAACGAAGAGGATTTGAAAGCAAGGCAGAATTGCAGGAAACAGATTTCAGGAGGTAGATTCGAATCGCCATTAAAGCACAGGAAAAGCGGCAAAACCTCGACAATGATGCCCTTGGCCAAAAAGGGCGTATGCGTTTGTTCCTGAATATATTCAGGAACAAACGCATACGCCCTTTTTGGCCAACCAAGCAACCTGGAAAGGCAAATCAGCGCTCCAAAGGAGTCTCGCTTCCCATCGGTCAAAAGGGCCATGCTGAATAAAGTGTCAAAACCAGAAATGCAAGACAGGCCAAGGAGAAACGGGAGCCTTGCTACGCTGATGGGCGGGATGAAAATTGGCAACAGCCACTCTGGAGAAGTGTACGGTGTGTTCTGAAACATCTAAAAAACTCAGCTTACAGAGCATAGGGCACTTCCACTCATGGGCGTATAAATTGGGAAAACTAAAAATCAGCAAGACACAGGCACCCCAAAGTTTAGGGCTGCTCTGTTGACAAGAACCTCCCCTTCGTTACACCTTAAATATCCCAGGAAAGAGAAAAATGGATAAAGAAGTTGTGGTCCGTATGTACAATGGAATATAACTCAGCCATGAAATCAACGTCATAAGGCTAGTAGCAGCATGATGAGTGGATTTAGGTACGACGATTCTAAGTGAAATAAGTCACACAGAAAAAGACACTTATCATAAGATATCACTTATAGAGGGAATGTAAAAACCGCTACACTTGAACTGAATTACAAAACAGAACAGAGGCACACGTTTAGAAAACACACTATGGCTGCTTAACGGGAAAGGTGAGGTGGGGTGATGCATAAAACAAGGGTTTCAAATTAGCTCAGATACCGTTCCATAAACCAAATATGTAACAGACAAGACCTACTCCTTGCTCAGTGAACTGAGTCAACACCCCCTATTCACTGCCCAAGAATATATCTGACTAGGAAGTATCTTAAAACCTATATATTGATATCTCTCTGTAAGTGAGTCAAGTGGGTGTAAAGCGGCAGAAACACAGCAGTGAAAAGCAGCTAAACCCCATTATAAAAATCAATTACTTTAAAAATCCCGTGAAACAAAGACAGTGAAAGAGAGAGAAATTCTTACCAAATTCGTTCAGGGGCTGTGATGCCACCTGGATTGACCATATCTAGACCCACAGCTGATTGAGACATAAGGGTGGACACTCAAGGGCTGAGAGGTTTGGTGAGGTTGGGGGAGCAAATGCAGACCCTTTAAAGTACTACTGCGTGGTACCCATCCCAGGGGTCCCAAATCTCCAGGTTCAAGGGCATCTGCCTACATCGAAAACATGCATGAGAAACCCAGAAGATGGTACACCGTGTGACCGAGAAAGGTTTCTAAAACGCAGCTCATTTCTCATCTCCTTGTGCTCGGGTTGGCCATTCCAGCCGCTTTACTAGCAATCTCCCTCCTTGGAGAATCAGCACCTTTAACCTCCTGTTCCGTACAGGTTGCAATTTGTCCTGAGGATGAACGGGAAGAGGGGGAACAAATGAGAGACTAGCTCTAGGTGTTGGGACAGGCACAGGTCACTCTATTTTCCCATCAGGAAGAAGAATTAACCACAGGCTCAGCCTGCCGCCCGGAACCAGAATAGGGCCTGAAGCAATCCTGCGCTTTTGCGGCCAGCTCCCAAGAAAGCGATTTGACAAATGGAGCTCAGGGGCACTGCAATTCACAAACCTGCATAGTTATAAATGATAACTCTCGTCCACAAATATATTGAGAGAAGGCAACGAAGAGGTTTTGAAAGCAAGGAAGAATTGCAGGAAACAGATTTCAGGAGGTAGATTCGAATCGCCTTCAAAGCACAGGAAAAGCGGCAAAACCTCGACAATGATGCCCTTGGCCAAAAAGGGCGTATGCGTTTTTTCCTGAATATATTCAAGAAAAAACGCATACGCCCTTTATGGCCAACCAAGCAACCTGGAAAGGCAAATCAGCGCTCCAAAGAAGTCTCGCTTCCCATCGGTCAATAGGGCCATGCTGAATAAAGTGTCAAAAGCAGAAATGCAGGACAGGCCATGGAGAAACGGGAGCCTTGCTACGCTGATGGGCGGGATGTAAATTGCCAACAGCCACTCTGGAGAAGTGTACGGTGTGTCCTGAAACATCTAAAAAACTCAGCTTAGAGAGCATAGGGCACTTCCACTCATGGGCGTATAAATTGGGAAAACTAAAAATCAGCAAGACACAGGCACCCCAAAGTTTAGGGCTGCTCTGTTGACAAGAACCTCCCCTTCGTTACACCTTAAATATCCCAGGAAAGAGAAAAATGGATAAAGAAGTTGTGGTCCTTATGTACAATGGAATATCACTCAGCCATGAAATCAACGTCATAAGGCTAGTAGCAGCATGATGAGTGGATTTAGGTACGACAATTCTAAGTGAAATAAGTCACAGAGAAAAAGACACTTATCATAAGATATCACTTATAGAGGGAATGTAAAAACCGCTACACTTGAACTGAATTACAAAACAGAACAGAGGCACACGTTTAGAAAACACACTATGGCTGCTTAACGGAAAAGGTGAGGTGCGTGATTCATAAAACAAGGGTTTCAAATTAGCTCAGATACCGTTCCATAAACCCAATATGTAACAGAAAGACCTACTCCTTACTCAGTGAACTGGACTCAACACCCCCTATTCACCGCCCAAGAATATATCTGAATAGTAAGAATCTTAAAACCTATATATTGATATCTCTCTGTAAGTGAGTCAAGTGGGTGTAAAGCGGCAGAAACACAGCAGTGAAAAGCAGCTAAACCCCATTATAAAAATCAATTACTTTAAAAATCCCATGAAACAAAGACAGTGAAAGAGAGAGAAATTCTTACAAAATTCATTCAGGGGCTGTGATGCCACCTGGATTGACCATATCTAGACCCACAGCTGATTGAGACATAATAAGGGTGGACACTCTTGGGCCTGAGATGTTTGGTGAGGTTGGGGGAGCAAACGCAGACCCTTTAAAGTACTACTGTGTGGTACCCATCCCATGGGTCCCAAATCTCCAGGTTCACGGGCATCTTCCTACATCGAAAACATGCATGAGAAACCCAGAAGATGGTACACCGTGAGATCGGGAAAGGTTTCTAAAACGCACCTCATTTCTCATCTCCTTGTGCTCGGGTTCGCCATTCCAGCCGCTTTACTAGCAATCTCCCTCCTTGGAGAATCAGCACCTCTAACCTCCTGTTCCGTACAGGTTGCAATTTGTCCTGAGGATGAAGAGGAAGAGGGGGAACCAATGAGAGACTAGCTCTAGGTGTTGGGAGAGGCAGAACTCACTCTATTTTCCCATCAGGAAGAAGAATTAACCACAGGCTCAGCCTGCAGCCCAGAACCAGAATAGGGCCTGAAGCAATCCTGCGCTTTTGCGGCCAGCTCCCAAGAAAGTGAGTTAAAAATGGAGCTCAGGGGCACTGCAATTCACAAACCTGCAGAGTTATAAATGATAACTCTCGTCCACAAATATATTGAGGGAAGGCAACGAAGAGGATTTGAAAGCAAGCCAGAATTGCAGGAAAGAGATATCAGGAGGTAGATTCGAATCGCCTTCAAAGCACAAGAAAAGCGGCAAAACCTCCACAATGATGCCCTTGGCCAAAAAGGGCGTATGCGTTTTTTCCTGAATATATTCAGGAAAAAACGCATACGCCCTTTTTGGCCAACCGAGCAACCTGGAAAGGCAAATCAGCGCTACAAAGAAGTCTCGCTTCCCATCGGTCAAAAGGGCCATGCTGAATAAAGTGTCAAAACCAGAAATGCAGGACAGGCCAAGGAGAAACGGGAGCCTTGCTACGCTGATGGGCGGGATGTAAATTGCCAACAGCCACTCTGGAGAAGTGTACGGTGTGTCCTGAAACATCTAAAAAACTCAGCTTAGAGAGCATAGGGCACTTCCACTCATGGGCGTATAAATTGGGAAAACTAAAAATCAGCAAGACACAGGCACCCCAAAGTTTAGGGCTGCTCTGTTGACAAGAACCTCCCCTTCGTTACACCTTAAATATCCCAGGAAAGTGAAAAATGGATAAAGAAGTTGTGGTCCGTATGTACAATGGAATATAACTCAGCCATGAAATCAACGTCATAAGGCTAGTAGCAGCATGATGAGTGGATTTAGGTACGACGATTCTAAGTGAAATAAGTCACACAGAAAAAGACACTTATCATAAGATATCACTTATAGAGGGAATGTAAAAACCGCTACACTTGAACTGAATTACAAAACAGAACAGAGGCACACGTTTAGAAAACACACTATGGCTGCTTAACGGGAAAGGTGAGGTGGGGTGATGCATAAAACAAGGGTTTCAAATTAGCTCAGATACCGTTCCATAAACCAAATATGTAACAGACAAGACCTACTCCTTGCTCAGTGAACTGGACTCAACACCCCCTATTCACTGCCCAAGAATATATCTGACTAGGAAGAATCTTAAAACCTATATATTGATATCTCTCTGTAAGTGAGTCAAGTGGGTGTAAAGCGGCAGAAACACAGCAGTGAAAAGCAGCTAAACCCCATTATAAAAATCAATTACTTTAAAAATCCCGTGAAACAAAGACAGTGAAAGAGAGAGAAATTCTTACCAAATTCGTTCAGGGGCTGTGATGCCACCTGGATTGACCATATCTAGACCCACAGCTGATTGAGACATAAGGGTGGACACTCTTGGGCCTGAGACGTTTGGTGAGGTTGGGGGAGCAAACGCAGACACTTTAAAGTACTACTGCGTGGTACCCATCCCATGGGTCCCAAATCTCCAGGTTCAAGGGCATCTTCCTACATCGAAAACATGCATGAGAAACCCAGAAGATGGTTCACCGTGTGATCGGGAAAGGTTTCTAAAACGCACCTCATTTCTCATCTCCTTGTGCTCGGGTTCGCCTTTCCAGCCGCTTTACTAGCAATCTCCCTCCTTGGAGAATCAGCACCTCTAACCTCCTGTTCCGTACAGGTTGCAATTTGTCCTGAGGATGAAGAGGAAGAGGGGGAACCAATGAGAGACTAGCTCTAGGTGTTGGGAGAGGCAGAACTCACTCTATTTTCCCATCAGGAAGAAGAATTAACCACAGGCTCAGCCTGCAGCCCAGAACCAGAATAGGGCCTGAAGCAATCCTGCGCTTTTGCGGCCAGCTCCCAACAAAGCGAGTTAAAAATGGAGCTCAGGGGCACTGCAATTCACAAACCTGCAGAGTTATAAATGATAACTCTCGTCCACAAATATATCGAGGGAAGGCAACGAAGAGGATTTGAAAGCAAGGCAGAATTGCAGGAAACAGATTTCAGGAGGTAGATTCGAATCGCCATTAAAGCACAGGAAAAGCGGCAAAACCTCGACAATGATGCCCTTGGCCAAAAAGGGCGTATGCGTTTGTTCCTGAATATATTCAGGAACAAACGCATACGCCCTTTTTGGCCAACCAAGCAACCTGGAAAGGCAAATCAGCGCTCCAAAGGAGTCTCGCTTCCCATCGGTCAAAAGGGCCATGCTGAATAAAGTGTCAAAACCAGATATGCAAGACAGGCCAAGGAGAAACGGGAGCCTTGCTACGCTGATGGGCGGGATGAAAATTGGCAACAGCCACTCTGGAGAAGTGTACGGTGTGTTCTGAAACATCTAAAAAACTCAGCTTACAGAGCATAGGGCACTTCCACTCATGGGCGTATAAATTGGGAAAACTAAAAATCAGCAAGACACAGGCACCCCAAAGTTTAGGGCTGCTCTGTTGACAAGAACCTCCCCTTCGTTACACCTTAAATATCCCAGGAAAGAGAAAAATGGATAAAGAAGTTGTGGTCCGTATGTACAATGGAATATAACTCAGCCATGAAATCAACGTCATAAGGCTAGTAGCAGCATGATGAGTGGATTTAGGTACGACGATTCTAAGTGAAATAAGTCACACAGAAAAAGACACTTATCATAAGATATCACTTATAGAGGGAATGTAAAAACCGCTACACTTGAACTGAATTACAAAACAGAACAGAGGCACACGTTTAGAAAACACACTATGGCTGCTTAACGGGAAAGGTGAGGTGGGGTGATGCATAAAACAAGGGTTTCAAATTAGCTCAGATACCGTTCCATAAACCAAATATGTAACAGACAAGACCTACTCCTTGCTCAGTGAACTGGACTCAACACCCCCTATTCACTGCCCAAGAATATATCTGACTAGGAAGTATCTTAAAACCATATATTGATATCTCTCTGTAAGTGAGTCAAGTGGGTGTAAAGCGGCAGAAACACAGCAGTGAAAAGCAGCTAAATCCCATTATAAAAATCAATTACTTTAAAAATCCCGTGAAACAAAGACAGTGAAAGAGAGAGAAATTCTTACCAAATTCGTTTAGGGGCTGTGATGCCACCTGGATTGACCATATCTAGACCCACAGCTGATTGAGACATAAGGGTGGACACTCAAGGGCTGAGAGGTTTGGTGAGGTTGGGGGAGCAAATGCAGACCCTTTAAAGTACTACTGCGTGGTACCCATCCCAGGGGTCCCAAATCTCCAGGTTCAAGGGCATCTTCCTACATCGAAAACATGCACGAGAAACCCAGAAGATGGTACACCGTGTGACCGAGAAAGGTTTCTAAAACGCAGCTCATTTCTCATCTCCTTGTGCTCGGGTTGGCCATTCCAGCCGCTTTACTAGCAATCTCCCTCCTTGGAGAATCAGCACCTTTAACCTCCTGTTCCGTACAGGTTGCAATTTGTCCTGAGGATGAACGGGAAGAGGGGGAACCAATGAGAGACTAGCTCTAGGTGTTGGGACAGGCACAGGTCACTCTATTTTCCCATCAGGAAGAAGAATTAACCACAGGCTCAGCCTGCGGCCCGGAACCAGAATAGGGCCTGAAGCAATCCTGCGCTTTTGCGGCCAGCTCCCAAGAAAGCGATTTGACAAATCGAGCTCAGGGGCACTGCAATTCACAAACCTGCATAGTTATAAATGATAACTCTCGTCCACAAATATATTGAGAGAAGGCAACGAAGAGGTTTTGAAAGCAAGGAAGAATTGCAGGAAACAGATTTCAGGAGGTAGATTCGAATCGCCTTCAAAGCACAAGAAAAGCGGCAAAACCTCGACAATGATGCCCTTGGCCAAAAAGGGCGTATGCGTTTTTTCCTGAATATATTCAAGAAAAAACGCATACGCCCTTTATGGCCAACCAAGCAACCTGGAAAGGCAAATCAGCGCTCCAAAGAAGTCTCGCTTCCCATCGGTCAATAGGGCCATGCTGAATAAAGTGTCAAAAGCAGAAATGCAGGACAGGCCATGGAGAAACGGGAGCCTTGCTACGCTGATGGGCGGGATGTAAATTGCCAACAGCCACTCTGGAGAAGTGTACGGTGTGTCCTGAAACATCTAAAAAACTCAGCTTAGAGAGCATAGGGCACTTCCACTCATGGGCGTATAAATTGGGAAAACTAAAAATCAGCAAGACACAGGCACCCCAAAGTTTAGGGCTGCTCTGTTGACAAGAACCTCCCCTTCGTTACACCTTAAATATCCCAGGAAAGAGAAAAATGGATAAAGAAGTTGTGGTCCTTATGTACAATGGAATATCACTCAGCCATGAAATCAACGTCATAAGGCTAGTAGCAGCATGATGAGTGGATTTAGGTACGACGATTCTAAGTGAAATAAGTCACAGAGAAAAAGACACTTATCATAAGATATCACTTATAGAGGGAATGTAAAAACCGCTACACTTGAACTGAATTACAAAACAGAACAGAGACACACGTTTAGAAAACACACTATGGCTGCTTAACGGAAAAGGTGAGGTGCGTGATTCATAAAACAAGGGTTTCAAATTAGCTCTGATACCGTTCCATAAACCCAATATGTAACAGAAAGACCTACTCCTTACTCAGTGAACTGGACTCAACACCCCCTATTCACCGCCCAAGAATATATCTGAATAGTAAGAATCTTAAAACCTATATATTGATATCTCTCTGTAAGTGAGTCAAGTGGTTGTAAAGCGGCAGAAACACAGCAGTGAAAAGCAGCTAAACCCCATTATAAAAATCAATTACTTTAAAAATCCCATGAAACAAAGACAGTGAAAGAGAGAGAAATTCTTACAAAATTCATTCAGGGGCTGTGATGCCACCTGGATTGACCATATCTAGACCCACAGCTGATTGAGACATAATAAGGGTGGACACTCTTGGGCCTGAGATGTTTGGTGAGGTTGGGGGAGCAAACGCAGACCCTTTAAAGTACTACTGTGTGGTACCCATCCCATGGGTCCCAAATCTCCAGGTTCACGGGCATCTTCCTACATCGAAAACATGCATGAGAAACCCAGAAGATGGTACACCGTGAGATCGGGAAAGGTTTCTAAAACGCACCTCATTTCTCATCTCCTTGTGCTCGGGTTCGCCATTCCAGCCGCTTTACTAGCAATCTCCCTCCTTGGAGAATCAGCACCTCTAACCTCCTGTTCCGTACAGGTTGCAATTTGTCCTGAGGATGAAGAGGAAGAGGGGGAACCAATGAGAGACTAGCTCTAGGTGTTGGGAGAGGCAGAACTCACTCTATTTTCCCATCAGGAAGAAGAATTAACCACAGGCTCAGCCTGCAGCCCAGAACCAGAATAGGGCCTGAAGCAATCTTGCGCTTTTGCGGCCAGCTCCCAAGAAAGTGAGTTAAAAATGGAGCTCAGGGGCACTGCAATTCACAAACCTGCAGAGTTATAAATGATAACTCTCGTCCACAAATATATTGAGGGAAGGCAACGAAGAGGATTTGAAAGCAAGCCAGAATTGCAGGAAAGAGATATCAGGAGGTAGATTCGAATCGCCTTCAAAGCACAAGAAAAGCGGCAAAACCTCCACAATGATGCCCTTGGCCAAAAAGGGCGTATGCGTTTTTTCCTGAATATATTCAAGAAAAAACGCATACGCCCTTTATGGCCAACCAAGCAACCTGGAAAGGCAAATCAGCGCTCCAAAGAAGTCTCGCTTCCCATCGGTCAATAGGGCCATGCTGAATAAAGTGTCAAAAGCAGAAATGCAGGACAGGCCATGGAGAAACGGGAGCCTTGCTACGCTGATGGGCGGGATGTAAATTGCCAACAGCCACTCTGGAGAAGTGTACGGTGTGTCCTGAAACATCTAAAAAACTCAGCTTAGAGAGCATAGGGCACTTCCACTCATGGGCGTATAAATTGGGAAAACTAAAAATCAGCAAGACACAGGCACCCCAAAGTTTAGGGCTGCTTTGTTGACAAGAACCTCCCCTTCGTTACACCTTAAATATCCCAGGAAAGAGAAAAATGGATAAAGAAGTTGTGGTCCTTATGTACAATGGAATATCACTCAGCCATGAAATCAACGTCATAAGGCTAGTAGCAGCATGATGAGTGGATTTAGGTACGACGATTCTAAGTGAAATAAGTCACAGAGAAAAAGACACTTATCATAAGATATCACTTATAGAGGGAATGTAAAAACCGCTACACTTGAACTGAATTACAAAACAGAACAGAGGCACACGTTTAGAAAACACACTATGGCTGCTTAACGGAAAAGGTGAGGTGCGTGATTCATAAAACAAGGGTTTCAAATTAGCTCAGATACCGTTCCATAAACCCAATATGTAACAGAAAGACCTACTCCTTACTCAGTGAACTGGACTCAACACCCCCTATTCACCGCCCAAGAATATATCTGAATAGTAAGAATCTTAAAACCTATATATTGATATCTCTCTGTAAGTGAGTCAAGTGGGTGTAAAGCGGCAGAAACACAGCAGTGAAAAGCAGCTAAACCCCATTATAAAAATCAATTACTTTAAAAATCCCGTGAAACAAAGACAGTGAAAGAGAGAGAAATTCTTACCAAATTCGTTCAGGGGCTGTGATGCCACCTGGATTGACCATATCTAGACCCACAGCTGATTGAGACATAAGGGTGGACACTCTTGGGCCTGAGACGTTTGGTGAGGTTGGGGGAGCAAACGCAGACACTTTAAAGTACTACTGCGTGGTACCCATCCCATGGGTCCCAAATCTCCAGGTTCAAGACCATCTTCCTACATCGAAAACATGCATGAGAAACCCAGAAGATGGTACACCGTGTGATCGGGAAAGGTTTCTAAAACGCACCTCATTTCTCATCTCCTTGTGCTCGGGTTCGCCATTCCAGCCGCTTTACTAGCAATCTCCCTCCTTGGAGAATCAGCACCTCTAACCTCCTGTTCCGTACAGGTTGCAATTTGTCCTGAGGATGAAGAGGAAGAGGGGGAACCAATGAGAGACTAGCTCTAGGTGTTGGGAGAGGCAGAACTCACTCTATTTTCCCATCAGGAAGAAGAATTAACCACAGGCTCAGCCTGCAGCCCAGAACCAGAATAGGGCCTGAAGCAATCCTGCGCTTTTGCGGCCAGCTCCCAACAAAGCGAGTTAAAAATGGAGCTCAGGGGCACTGCAATTCACAAACCTGCAGAGTTATAAATGATAACTCTCGTCCACAAATATATCGAGGGAAGGCAACGAAGAGGATTTGAAAGCAAGGCAGAATTGCAGGAAACAGATTTCAGGAGGTAGATTCGAATCGCCATTAAAGCACAGGAAAAGCGGCAAAACCTCGACAATGATGCCCTTGGCCAAGAAGGGCGTATGCTTTTGTTCCTGAATATATTCAGGAACAAACGCATACGCCCTTTTTGGCCAACCAAGCAACCTGGAAAGGCAAATCAGCGCTCCAAAGGAGTCTCGCTTCCCATCGGTCAAAAGGGCCATGCTGAATAAAGTGTCAAAACCAGAAATGCAAGACAGGCCAAGGAGAAACGGGAGCCTTGCTACGCTGATGGGCGGGATGAAAATTGGCAACAGCCACTCTGGAGAAGTGTACGGTGTGTTCTGAAACATCTAAAAAACTCAGCTTACAGAGCATAGGGCACTTCCACTCATGGGCGTATAAATTGGGAAAACTAAAAATCAGCAAGACACAGGCACCCCAAAGTTTAGGGCTGCTCTGTTGACAAGAACCTCCCCTTCGTTACACCTTAAATATCCCAGGAAAGAGAAAAATGGATAAAGAAGTTGTGGTCCGTATGTACAATGGAATATAACTCAGCCATGAAATCAACGTCATAAGGCTAGTAGCAGCATGATGAGTGGATTTAGGTACGACGATTCTAAGTGAAATAAGTCACACAGAAAAAGACACTTATCATAAGATATCACTTATAGAGGGAATGTAAAAACCGCTACACTTGAACTGAATTACAAAACAGAACAGAGGCACACGTTTAGAAAACACACTATGGCTGCTTAACGGGAAAGGTGAGGTGGGGTGATGCATAAAACAAGGGTTTCAAATTAGCTCAGATACCGTTCCATAAACCAAATATGTAACAGACAAGACCTACTCCTTGCTCAGTGAACTGGACTCAACACCCCCTATTCACTGCCCAAGAATATATCTGACTAGGAAGTATCTTAAAACCATATATTGATATCTCTCTGTAAGTGAGTCAAGTGGGTGTAAAGCGGCAGAAACACAGCAGTGAAAAGCAGCTAAACCCCATTATAAAAATCAATTACTTTAAAAATCCCGTGAAACAAAGACAGTGAAAGAGAGAGAAATTCTTACCAAATTCGTTCAGGGGCTGTGATGCCACCTGGATTGACCATATCTAGACCCACAGCTGATTGAGACATAAGGGTGGACACTCAAGGGCTGAGAGGTTTGGTGAGGTTGGGGGAGCAAATGCAGACCCTTTAAAGTACTACTGCGTGGTACCCATCCCAGGGGTCCCAAATCTCCAGGTTCAAGGGCATCTTCCTACATCGAAAACATGCATGAGAAACCCAGAATATGGTACACCGTGAGATCGGGAAAGGTTTCTAAAACGCACCTCATTTCTCATCTCCTTGTGCTTGGGTTCGCCATTCCAGCCGCTTTACTAGCAATCTCCCTCCTTGGAGAATCAGCACCTCTAACCTCCTGTTCCGTACAGGTTGCAATTTGTCCTGAGGATGAAGAGGAAGAGGGGGAACCAATGAGAGACTAGCTCTAGGTGTTGGGAGAGGCAGAACTCACTCTATTTTCCCATCAGGAAGAAGAATTAACCACAGGCTCAGCCTGCAGCCCAGAACCAGAATAGGGCCTGAAGCAATCCTGCGCTTTTGCGGCCAGCTCCCAAGAAAGTGAGTTAAAAATGGAGCTCAGGGGCACTGCAATTCACAAACCTGCAGAGTTATAAATGATAACTCTCGTCCACAAATATATTGAGGGAAGGCAACGAAGAGGATTTGAAAGCAAGCCAGAATTGCAGGAAAGAGATATCAGGAGGTAGATTCGAATCGCCTTCAAAGCACAAGAAAAGCGGCAAAACCTCGACAATGATGCCCTTGGCCAAAAAGGGCGTATGCGTTTTTTCCTGAATATATTCAAGAAAAAACGCATACGCCCTTTATGGCCAACCAAGCAACCTGGAAAGGGAAATCAGCGCTCCAAAGAAGTCTCGCTTCCCATCGGTCAATAGGGCCATGCTGAATAAAGTGTCAAAAGCAGAAATGCAGGACAGGCCATGGAGAAACGGGAGCCTTGCTACGCTGATGGGCGGGATGTAAATTGCCAACAGCCACTCTGGAGAAGTGTACGGTGTGTCCTGAAACATCTAAAAAACTCAGCTTAGAGAGCATAGGGCACTTCCACTCATGGGCGTATAAATTGGGAAAACTAAAAATCAGCAAGACACAGGCACCCCAAAGTTTAGGGCTGCTCTGTTGACAAGAACCTCCCCTTCGTTACACCTTAAATATCCCAGGAAAGAGAAAAATGGATAAAGAAGTTGTGGTCCTTATGTACAATGGAATATCACTCAGCCATGAAATCAACGTCATAAGGCTAGTAGCAGCATGATGAGTGGATTTAGGTACGACGATTCTAAGTGAAATAAGTCACAGAGAAAAAGACACTTATCATAAGATATCACTTATAGAGGGAATGTAAAAACCGCTACACTTGAACTGAATTACAAAACAGAACAGAGGCACACGTTTAGAAAACACACTATGGCTGCTAAACGGAAAAGGTGAGGTGCGTGATTCATAAAACAAGGGTTTCAAATTAGCTCAGATACCGTTCCATAAACCCAATATGTAACAGAAAGACCTACTCCTTACTCAGTGAACTGGACTCAACACCCCCTATTCACCGCCCAAGAATATATCTGAATAGTAAGAATCTTAAAACCTATATATTGATATCTCTCTGTAAGTGAGTCAAGTGGGTGTAAAGCGGCAGAAACACAGCAGTGAAAAGCAGCTAAACCCCATTATAAAAATCAATTACTTTAAAAATCCCATGAAACAAAGACAGTGAAAGAGAGAGAAATTCTTACAAAATTCATTCAGGGGCTGTGATGCCACCTGGATTGACCATATCTAGACCCGCAGCTGATTGAGACATAATAAGGGTGGACACTCTTGGGCCTGAGATGTTTGGTGAGGTTGGGGGAGCAAACGCAGACCCTTTAAAGTACTACTGTGTGGTACCCATCCCATGGGTCCCAAATCTCCAGGTTCACGGGCATCTTCCTACATCGAAAACATGCATGAGAAACCCAGAAGATGGTACACCGTGAGATCGGGAAAGGTTTCTAAAACGCACCTCATTTCTCATCTCCTTGTGCTCGGGTTCGCCATTCCAGCCGCTTTACTAGCAATCTCCCTCCTTGGAGAATCAGCACCTCTAACCTCCTGTTCCGTACAGGTTGCAATTTGTCCTGAGGATGAAGAGGAAGAGGGGGAACCAATGAGAGACTAGCTCTAGGTGTTGGGAGAGGCAGAACTCACTCTATTTTCCCATCAGGAAGAAGAATTAACCACAGGCTCAGCCTGCAGCCCAGAACCAGAATAGGGCCTGAAGCAATCCTGCGCTTTTGCGGCCAGCTCCCAACAAAGCGAGTTAAAAATGGAGCTCAGGGGCACTGCAATTCACAAACCTGCAGAGTTATAAATGATAACTCTCGTCCACAAATATATCGAGGGAAGGCAACGAAGAGGATTTGAAAGCAAGGCAGAATTGCAGGAAACAGATTTCAGGAGGTAGATTCGAATCGCCATTAAAGCACAGGAAAAGCGGCAAAACCTCGACAATGATGCCCTTGGCCAAAAAGGGCGTATGCGTTTGTTCCTGAATATATTCAGGAACAAACGCATACGCCCTTTTTGGCCAAACAAGCAACCTGGAAAGGCAAATCAGCGCTCCAAAGGAGTCTCGCTTCCCATCTGTCAAAAGGGCCATGCTGAATAAAGTGTCAAAACCAGAAATGCAAGACAGGCCAAGGAGAAACGGGAGCCTTGCTACGCTGATGGGCGGGATGAAAATTGGCAACAGCCACTCTGGAGAAGTGTACGGTGTGTTCTGAAACATCTAAAAAACTCAGCTTACAGAGCATAGGGCACTTCCACTCATGGGCGTATAAATTGGGAAAACTAAAAATCAGCAAGACACAGGCACCCCAAAGTTTAGGGCTGCTCTGTTGACAAGAACCTCCACTTCGTTACACCTTAAATATCCCAGGAAAGAGAAAAATGGATAAAGAAGTTGTGGTCCGTATGTACAATGGAATATAACTCAGCCATGAAATCAACGTCATAAGGCTAGTAGCAGCATGATGAGTGGATTTAGGTACGACGATTCTAAGTGAAATAAGTCACACAGAAAAAGACACTTATCATAAGATATCACTTATAGAGGGAATGTAAAAACCGCTACACTTGAACTGAATTACAAAACAGAACAGAGGCACACGTTTAGAAAACACACTATGGCTGCTTAACGGGAAAGGTGAGGTGGGGTGATGCATAAAACAAGGGTTTCAAATTAGCTCAGATACCGTTCCATAAACCAAATATGTAACAGACAAGACCTACTCCTTGCTCAGTGAACTGGACTCAACACCCCCTATTCACCACGCAAGAATATATCTGACTAGGTAGTATGTTAAAACCTATATATTGATATCTCTCTGTAAGTGAGTCAAGTGGGTGTAAAGCGGCAGAAACACAGCAGTGAAAAGCAGCTAAACCCCATTATAAAAATCAATTACTTTAAAAATCCCGTGAAACAAAGACAGTGAAAGAGAGAGAAATTCTTACCAAATTCGTTCAGGGGCTGTGATGCCACCTGGATTGACCATATCTAGACCCACAGCTGATTGAGACATAAGGGTGGACACTCAAGGGCTGAGAGGTTTGGTGAGGTTGGGGGAGCAAATGCAGACCCTTTAAAGTACTACTGCGTGGTACCCATCCCAGGGGTCCCAAATCTCCAGGTTCAAGGGCATCTGCCTACATCGAAAAAATGCATGAGAAACCCAGAAGATGGTACACCGTGTGACCGAGAAAGGTTTCTAAAACGCAGCTCATTTCTCATCTCCTTGTGCTCGGGTTGGCCATTCCAGCCGCTTTACTAGCAATCTCCCTCCTTGGAGAATCAGCACCTTTAACCTCCTGTTCCGTACAGGTTGCAATTTGTCCTGAGGATGAACGGGAAGAGGGGGAACCAATGAGAGACTAGCTCTAGGTGTTGGGACAGGCACAGGTCACTCTATTTTCCCATCAGGAAGAAGAATTAACCACAGGCTCAGCCTGCCTCCCGGAACCAGAATAGGGCCTGAAGCAATCCTGCGCTTTTGCGGCCAGCTCACAAGAAAGCGATTTGACAAATGGAGCTCAGGGGCACTGCAATTCACAAACCTGCATAGTTATAAATGATAACTCTCGTCCACAAATATATTGAGAGAAGGCAACGAAGAGGTTTTGAAAGCAAGGAAGAATTGCAGGAAACAGATTTCAGGAGGTAGATTCGAATCGCCTTCAAAGCACAGGAAAAGCGGCAAAACCTCGACAATGATGCCCTTGGCCAAAAAGGGCGTATGCGTTTTTTCCTGAATATATTCAAGAAAAAACGCATACGCCCTTTATGGCCAACCAAGCAACCTGGAAAGGCAAATCAGCGCTCCAAAGAAGTCTCGCTTCCCATCGGTCAAAAGGGCCATGCTGAATAATGTGTCAAAAGCAGAAATGCAGGACAGGCCATGGAGAAACGGGAGCCTTGCTACGCTGATGGGCGGGATGTAAATTGCCAAAAGCCACTCTGGAGAAGTGTACGGTGTGTCCTGAAACATCTAAAAAACTCAGCTTAGAGAGCATAGGGCACTTCCACTCATGGGCGTATAAATTGGGAAAACTAAAAATCAGCAAGACACAGGCACCCCAAAGTTTAGGGCTGCTCTGTTGACAAGAACCTCCCCTTCGTTACACCTTAAATATCCCAGGAAAGAGAAAAATGGATAAAGAAGTTGTGGTCCTTATGTACAATGGAATATCACTCAGCTATGAAATCAACGTCATAAGGCTAGTAGCAGCATGATGAGTGGATTTAGGTACGACGATTCTAAGTGAAATAAGTCACAGAGAAAAAGACACTTATCATAAGATATCACTTATAGAGGGAATGTAAAAACCGCTACACTTGAACTGAATTACAAAACAGAACAGAGGCACACGTTTAGAAAACACACTATGGCTGCTTAACGGAAAAGGTGAGGTGCGTGATTCATAAAACAAGGGTTTCAAATTTGCTCAGATACCGTTCCATAAACCCAATATGTAACAGAAAGACCTACTCCTTACTCAGTGAACTGGACTCAACACCCCCTATTCACCGCCCAAGAATATATCTGAATAGTAAGAATCTTAAAACCTATATATTGATATCTCTCTGTAAGTGAGTCAAGTCGTTGTAAAGCGGCAGAAACACAGCAGTGAAAAGCAGCTAAACCCCATTATAAAAATCAATTACTTTAAAAATCCCATGAAACAAAGACAGTGAAAGAGAGAGAAATTCTTACAAAATTCATTCAGGGGCTGTGATGCCACCTGGATTGACCATATCTAGACCCACAGCTGATTGAGACATAATAAGGGTGGACACTCTTGGGCCTGAGATGTTTGGTGAGGTTGGGGGAGCAAACGCAGACCCTTTAAAGTACTACTGTGTGGTACCCATCCCATGGGTCCCAAATCTCCAGGTTCACGGGCATCTTCCTACATCGAAAACATGCATGAGAAACCCAGAAGATGGTACACCGTGAGATCGGGAAAGGTTTCTAAAACGCACCTCATTTCTCATCTCCTTGTGCTCGGGTTCGCCATTCCAGCCGCTTTACTAGCAATCTCCCTCCTTGGAGAATCAGCACCTCTAACCTCCTGTTCCGTACAGGTTGCAATTTGTCCTGAGGATGAAGAGGAAGAGGGGGAACCAATGAGAGACTAGCTCTAGGTGTTGGGAGAGGCAGAACTCACTCTATTTTCCCATCAGGAAGAAGAATTAACCACAGGCTCAGCCTGCAGCCCAGAACCAGAATAGGGCCTGAAGCAATCCTGCGCTTTTGCGGCCAGCTCCCAAGAAAGTGAGTTAAAAATGGAGCTCAGGGGCACTGCAATTCACAAACCTGCAGAGTTATAAATGATAACTCTCGTCCACAAATATATTGAGGGAAGGCAACGAAGAGGATTTGAAAGCAAGCCAGAATTGCAGGAAAGAGATATCAGGAGGTAGATTCGAATCGCCTTCAAAGCACAAGAAAAGCGGCAAAACCTCCACAATGATGCCCTTGGTCAAAAAGGGCTTATGCGTTTTTTCCTGAATATATTCAGGAAAAAACGCATACGCCCTTTTTGGCCAACCAAGCAACCTGGAAAGGCAAATCAGCGCTCCAAAGAAGTCTCGCTTCCCATCGGTCAAAAGGGCCATGCTGAATAAAGTGTCAAAACCAGAAATGCAGGACAGGCCAAGGAGAAACGGGAGCCTTGCTACGCTGATGGGCGGGATGTAAATTGCCAACAGCCACTCTGGAGAAGTGTACGGTGTGTCCTGAAACATCTAAAAAACTCAGCTTAGAGAGCATAGGGCACTTCCACTCATGGGCGTATAAATTGGGAAAACTAAAAATCAGCAAGACACAGGCACCCCAAAGTTTAGGGCTGCTCTGTTGACAAGAACCTCCCCTTCGTTACACCTTAAATATCCCAGGAAAGTGAAAAATGGATAAAGAAGTTGTGGTCCGTATGTACAATGGAATATAACTCAGCCATGAAATCAACGTCATAAGGCTAGTAGCAGCATGATGAGTGGATTTAGGTACGACGATTCTAAGTGAAATAAGTCACACAGAAAAAGACACTTATCATAAGATATCACTTATAGAGGGAATGTAAAAACCGCTACACTTGAACTGAATTACAAAACAGAACAGAGGCACACGTTTAGAAAACACACTATGGCTGCTTAACGGGAAAGGTGAGGTGGGGTGATGCATAAAACAAGGGTTTCAAATTAGCTCAGATACCGTTCCATAAACCAAATATGTAACAGACAAGACCTACTCCTTGCTCAGTGAACTGGACTCAACACCCCCTATTCACTGCCCAAGAATATATCTGACTAGGAAGAATCTTAAAACCTATATATTGATATCTCTCTGTAAGTGAGTCAAGTGGGTGTAAAGCGGCAGAAACACAGCAGTGAAAAGCAGCTAAACCCCATTATAAAAATCAATTACTTTAAAAATCCCGTGAAACAAAGACAGTGAAAGAGAGAGAAATTCTTACCAAATTCGTTCAGGGGCTGTGATGCCACCTGGATTGACCATATCTAGACCCACAGCTGATTGAGACATAAGGGTGGACACTCTTGGGCCTGAGACGTTTGGTGAGGTTGGGGGAGCAAACGCAGACACTTTAAAGTACTACTGCGTGGTACCCATCCCATGGGTCCCAAATCTCCAGGTTCAAGGGCATCTTCCTACATCGAAAACATGCATGAGAAACCCAGAAGATGGTACACCGTGTGATCGGGAAAGGTTTCTAAAACGCAGCTCATTTCTCATCTCCTTGTGCTCGGGTTGGCCATTCCAGCCGCTTTACTAGCAATCTCCCTCCTTGGCGAATCAGCACCTTTAACCTCCTGTTCCGTACAGGTTGCAATTTGTCCTGAGGATGAACGGGAAGAGGGGGAACCAATGAGAGACTAGCTCTAGGTGTTGGGACAGGCACAGGTCACTCTATTTTCCCATCAGGAAGAAGAATTAACCACAGGCTCAGCCTGCCGCCCGGAACCAGAATAGGGCCTGAAGCAATCCTGCGCTTTTGCGGCCAGCTCACAAGAAAGCGATTTGACAAATGGAGCTCAGGGGCACTGCAATTCACAAACCTGCATAGTTATAAATGATAACTCTCGTCCACAAATATATTGAGAGAAGGCAACGAAGAGGTTTTGAAAGCAAGGAAGAATTGCAGGAAACAGATTTCAGGAGGTAGATTCGAATCGCCTTCAAAGCACAGGAAAAGCGGCAAAACCTCGACAATGATGCCCTTGGCCAAAAAGGGCGTATGCGTTTTTTCCTGAATATATTCAAGAAAAAACGCATACGCCCTTTATGGCCAACCAAGCAACCTGGAAAGGCAAATCAGCGCTCCAAAGAAGTCTCGCTTCCCATCGGTCAAAAGGGCCATGCTGAATAATGTGTCAAAAGCAGAAATGCAGGACAGGCCATGGAGAAACGGGAGCCTTGCTACGCTGATGGGCGGGATGTAAATTGCCAAAAGCCACTCTGGAGAAGTGTACGGTGTGTCCTGAAACATCTAAAAAACTCAGCTTAGAGAGCATAGGGCACTTCCACTCATGGGCGTATAAATTGGGAAAACTAAAAATCAGCAAGACACAGGCACCCCAAAGTTTAGGGCTGCTCTGTTGACAAGAACCTCCCCTTCGTTACACCTTAAATATCCCAGGAAAGAGAAAAATGGATAAAGAAGTTGTGGTCCTTATGTACAATGGAATATCACTCAGCTATGAAATCAACGTCATAAGGCTAGTAGCAGCATGATGAGTGGATTTAGGTACGACGATTCTAAGTGAAATAAGTCACAGAGAAAAAGACACTTATCATAAGATATCACTTATAGAGGGAATGTAAAAACCGCTACACTTGAACTGAATTACAAAACAGAACAGAGGCACACGTTTAGAAAACACACTATGGCTGCTTAACGGAAAAGGTGAGGTGCGTGATTCATAAAACAAGGGTTTCAAATTTGCTCAGATACCGTTCCATAAACCCAATATGTAACAGAAAGACCTACTCCTTACTCAGTGAACTGGACTCAACACCCCCTATTCACCGCCCAAGAATATATCTGAATAGTAAGAATCTTAAAACCTATATATTGATATCTCTCTGTAAGTGAGTCAAGTCGTTGTAAAGCGGCAGAAACACAGCAGTGAAAAGCAGCTAAACCCCATTATAAAAATCAATTACTTTAAAAATCCCATGAAACAAAGACAGTGAAAGAGAGAGAAATTCTTACAAAATTCATTCAGGGGCTGTGATGCCACCTGGATTGACCATATCTAGACCCACAGCTGATTGAGACATAATAAGGGTGGACACTCTTGGGCCTGAGATGTTTGGTGAGGTTGGGGGAGCAAACGCAGACCCTTTAAAGTACTACTGTGTGGTACCCATCCCATGGGTCCCAAATCTCCAGGTTCACGGGCATCTTCCTACATCGAAAACATGCATGAGAAACCCAGAAGATGGTACACCGTGAGATCGGGAAAGGTTTCTAAAACGCACCTCATTTCTCATCTCCTTGTGCTCGGGTTCGCCATTCCAGCCGCTTTACTAGCAATCTCCCTCCTTGGAGAATCAGCACCTCTAACCTCCTGTTCCGTACAGGTTGCAATTTGTCCTGAGGATGAAGAGGAAGAGGGGGAACCAATGAGAGACTAGCTCTAGGTGTTGGGAGAGGCAGAACTCACTCTATTTTCCCATCAGGAAGAAGAATTAACCACAGGCTCAGCCTGCAGCCCAGAACCAGAATAGGGCCTGAAGCAATCCTGCGCTTTTGCGGCCAGCTCCCAAGAAAGTGAGTTAAAAATGGAGCTCAGGGGCACTGCAATTCACAAACCTGCAGAGTTATAAATGATAACTCTCGTCCACAAATATATTGAGGGAAGGCAACGAAGAGGATTTGAAAGCAAGCCAGAATTGCAGGAAAGAGATATCAGGAGGTAGATTCGAATCGCCTTCAAAGCACAAGAAAAGCGGCAAAACCTCCACAATGATGCCCTTGGTCAAAAAGGGCTTATGCGTTTTTTCCTGAATATATTCAGGAAAAAACGCATACGCCCTTTTTGGCCAACCAAGCAACCTGGAAAGGCAAATCAGCGCTCCAAAGAAGTCTCGCTTCCCATCGGTCAAAAGGGCCATGCTGAATAAAGTGTCAAAACCAGAAATGCAGGACAGGCCAAGGAGAAACGGGAGCCTTGCTACGCTGATGGGCGGGATGTAAATTGCCAACAGCCACTCTGGAGAAGTGTACGGTGTGTCCTGAAACATCTAAAAAACTCAGCTTAGAGAGCATAGGGCACTTCCACTCATGGGCGTATAAATTGGGAAAACTAAAAATCAGCAAGACACAGGCACCCCAAAGTTTAGGGCTGCTCTGTTGACAAGAACCTCCCCTTCGTTACACCTTAAATATCCCAGGAAAGTGAAAAATGGATAAAGAAGTTGTGGTCCGTATGTACAATGGAATATAACTCAGCCATGAAATCAACGTCATAAGGCTAGTAGCAGCATGATGAGTGGATTTAGGTACGACGATTCTAAGTGAAATAAGTCACACAGAAAAAGACACTTATCATAAGATATCACTTATAGAGGGAATGTAAAAACCGCTACACTTGAACTGAATTACAAAACAGAACAGAGGCACACGTTTAGAAAACACACTATGGCTGCTTAACGGGAAAGGTGAGGTGGGGTGATGCATAAAACAAGGGTTTCAAATTAGCTCAGATACCGTTCCATAAACCAAATATGTAACAGACAAGACCTACTCCTTGCTCAGTGAACTGGACTCAACACCCCCTATTCACTGCCCAAGAATATATCTGACTAGGAAGAATCTTAAAACCTATATATTGATATCTCTCTGTAAGTGAGTCAAGTGGGTGTAAAGCGGCAGAAACACAGCAGTGAAAAGCAGCTAAACCCCATTATAAAAATCAATTACTTTAAAAATCCCGTGAAACAAAGACAGTGAAAGAGAGAGAAATTCTTACCAAATTCGTTCAGGGGCTGTGATGCCACCTGGATTGACCATATCTAGACCCACAGCTGATTGAGACATAAGGGTGGACACTCTTGGGCCTGAGACGTTTGGTGAGGTTGGGGGAGCAAACGCAGACACTTTAAAGTACTACTGCGTGGTACCCATCCCATGGGTCCCAAATCTCCAGGTTCAAGGGCATCTTCCTACATCGAAAACATGCATGAGAAACCCAGAAGATGGTACACCGTGTGATCGGGAAAGGTTTCTAAAACGCAGCTCATTTCTCATCTCCTTGTGCTCGGGTTGGCCATTCCAGCCGCTTTACTAGCAATCTCCCTCCTTGGCGAATCAGCACCTTTAACCTCCTGTTCCGTACAGGTTGCAATTTGTCCTGAGGATGAACGGGAAGAGGGGGAACCAATGAGAGACTAGCTCTAGGTGTTGGGACAGGCACAGGTCACTCTATTTTCCCATCAGGAAGAAGAATTAACCACAGGCTCAGCCTGCCGCCCGGAACCAGAATAGGGCCTGAAGCAATCCTGCGCTTTTGCGGCCAGCTCCCAAGAAAGCGATTTGACAAATGGAGCTCAGGGGCACTGCAATTCACAAACCTGCAGAGTTATAAATGATAACTCTCGTCCACAAATATATTGAGAGAAGGCAACGAAGAGGTTTTGAAAGCAAGGAAGAATTGCAGGAAACAGATTTCAGGAGGTGGATTCGAATCGCCTTCAAAGCACAGGAAAAGCGGCAAAACCTCGACAATGATGCCCTTGGCCAAAAAGGGCGTATGCGTTTTTTCCTGAATATATTCAGGAAAAAACGCATACGCCCTTTATGGCCAACCAAGCAACCTGGAAAGGCAAATCAGCGCTCCAAAGAAATCTCGCTTCCCATCGGTCAAAAGGGCCATGCTGAATAAAGTGTCAAAAGCAGAAATGCAGGACAGGCCATGGAGAAACGGGAGCCTCGCTACGCTGATGGGCGGGATGTAAATTGCCAACAGCCACTCTGGAGAAGTGTACGGTGTGTTCTGAAACATCTAAAAAACTCAGCTTACAGAGCATAGGGCCCTTCCACTCATGAGCGTATAAATTGGGAAAACTAAAAATCAGGAAGACACAGGCACCCCAAAGTTTAGGGCTGCTCTGTTGACAAGAACCTCCCCTTCGTTACACCTTAAATATCCCAGGAAAGAGAAAAATGGATAAAGAAGTTCTGGTCCTTATGTACAAAGGAATATCACTCAGCCATGAAATCAACGTCATAAGGCTAGTAGCAGCATGATGAGTGGATTTAGGTACGACAATTCTAAGTGAAATAAGTCACACAGAAAAAGACACTTATCATAAGATATCACTTATAGAGGGAATGTAAAAACCGCTACACTTGAACTGAATTACAAAACAGAACAGAGGCACACGTTTAGAAAACACACTATGGCTGCTTAACGGAAAAGGTGAGGTGCGTGATTCATAAAACAAGGGTTTCAAATTAGCTCAGATACCGTTCCATAAACCCAATATGTAACAGAAAGACCTACTCCTTGCTCAGTGAACTGGACTCAACACCCCCTATTCACCACGCAAGAATATATCTGACTAGGAAGAATCTTAAAACCTATATATTGATATCTCTCTGTAAGTGAGTCAAGTGGGTGTAAAGCGGCAGAAACACAGCAGTGAAAAGCAGCTAAACCGCATTATAAAAATCACTTACTTTAAAAATCCCGTGAAACAAAGACAGTGAAAGAGAGAGAAATTCTTACCAAATTCGTTCAGGGGCTGTGATGCCACCTGGATTGACCATATCTAGACCCACAGCTGATTGAGACATAAGGGTGGACACTCAAGGGCTGAGAGGTTTGGTGAGGTTGGGGGAGCAAATGCAGACCCTTTAAAGTACTACTGCGTGGTACCCATCCCAGGGGTCCCAAATCTCCAGGTTCAAGGGCATCTGCCTACATCGAAAACATGCATGAGAAACCCAGAAGATGGTACACCGTGTGATCGGGAAAGGTTTCTAAAACGCAGCTCATTTCTCATCTCCTTGTGCTCGGGTTGGCCATTCCAGCCGCTTTACTAGCAATCTCCCTCCTTGGAGAATCAGCACCTTTAACCTCCTGTTCCGTACAGGTTGCAATTTGTCCTGAGGATGAACGGGAAGCGGGGGAACCAATGAGAGACTAGCTCTAGGTGTTGGGACAGGCACAGGTCACTCTATTTTCCCATCAGGAAGAAGAATTAACCACAGGCTCAGCCTGCCGCCCGGAACCAGAATAGGGCCTGAAGCAATCCTGCGCTTTTGCGGCCAGCTCCCAAGAAAGCGATTTGACAAATGGAGCTCAGGGGCACTGCAATTCACAAACCTGCAGAGTTATAAATGATAACTCTCGTCCACAAATATATTGAGAGAAGGCAACGAAGAGGTTTTGAAAGCAAGGAAGAATTGCAGGAAACAGATTTCAGGAGGTGGATTCGAATCGCCTTCAAAGCACAGGAAAAGCGGCAAAACCTCGACAATGATGCCCTTGGCCAAAAAGGGCGTATGCGTTTTTTCCTGAATATATTCAGGAAAAAACGCATACGCCCTTTATGGCCAACCAAGCAACCTGGAAAGGCAAATCAGCGCTCCAAAGAAATCTCGCTTCCCATCGGTCAAAAGGGCCATGCTGAATAAAGTGTCAAAAGCAGAAATGCAGGACAGGCCATGGAGAAACGGGAGCCTCGCTACGCTGATGGGCGGGATGTAAATTGCCAACAGCCACTCTGGAGAAGTGTACGGTGTGTTCTGAAACATCTAAAAAACTCAGCTTACAGAGCATAGGGCCCTTCCACTCATGAGCGTATAAATTGGGAAAACTAAAAATCAGGAAGACACAGGCACCGCAAAGTTTAGGGCTGCTCTGTTGACAAGAACCTCCCCTTCGTTACACCTTAAATATCCCAGGAAACAGAAAAATGGATAAAGAAGTTCTGGTCCTTATGTACAAAGGAATATCATTCAGCCATGAAATCAACGTCATAAGGCTAGTAGCAGCATGATGAGTGGATTTAGGTACGACGATTCTAAGTGAAATAAGTCACACAGAAAAAGACACTTATCATAAGATATCACTTATAGAGGGAATGTAAAAACCGCTACACTTGAACTGAATTACAAAACAGAACAGAGGCACACGTTTAGAAAACACACTATGGCTGCTTAACGGAAAAGGTGAGGTGCGTGATTCATAAAACAAGGGTTTCAAATTAGCTCAGATACCGTTCCATAAACCCAATATGTAACAGAAAGACCTACTCCTTGCTCAGTGAACTGGACTCAACACCCCCTATTCACCACGCAAGAATATATCTGACTAGGAAGAATCTTAAAACCTATATATTGATATCTCTCTGTAAGTGAGTCAAGTGGGTGTAAAGCGGCAGAAACACAGCAGTGAAAAGCAGCTAAACCGCATTATAAAAATCACTTACTTTAAAAATCCCGTGAAACAAAGACAGTGAAAGAGAGAGAAATTCTTACCAAATTCGTTCAGGGGCTGTGATGCCACCTGGATTGACCATATCTAGACCCACAGCTGATTGAGACATAAGGGTGGACACTCAAGGGCTGAGAGGTTTGGTGAGGTTGGGGGAGCAAATGCAGACCCTTTAAAGTACTACTGCGTGGTACCCATCCCAGGGGTCCCAAATCTCCAGGTTCAAGGGCATCTGCCTACATCGAAAACATGCATGAGAAACCCAGAAGATGGTACACCGTGTGATCGGGAAAGGTTTCTAAAACGCAGCTCATTTCTCATCTCCTTGTGCTCGGGTTGGCCATTCCAGCCGCTTTACTAGCAATCTCCCTCCTTGGAGAATCAGCACCTTTAACCTCCTGTTCCGTACAGGTTGCAATTTGTCCTGAGGATGAACGGGAAGCGGGGGAACCAATGAGAGACTAGCTCTAGGTGTTGGGACAGGCACAGGTCACTCTATTTTCCCATCAGGAAGAAGAATTAACCACAGGCTCAGCCTGCCGCCCGGAACCAGAATAGGGCCTGAAGCAATCCTGCGCTTTTGCGGCCAGCTCCCAAGAAAGCGGTTTGACAAATGGAGCTCAGGGGCACTGCAATTCACAAACCTGCAGAGTTATAAATGATAACTCTCGTCCACAAATATATTGAGAGAAGGCAACGAAGAGGTTTTGAAAGCAAGGAAGAATTGCAGGAAACAGATTTCAGGAGGTAGATTCGAATCGCCTTCAAAGCACAGGAAAAGCGGCAAAACCTCGACAATGATGCCCTTGGCCAAAAAGGGCGTATGCGTTTTTTCCTGAATATATTCAAGAAAAAACGCATACGCCCTTTATGGCCAACCAAGCAACCTGGAAAGGCAAATCAGCGCTCCAAAGAAGTCTCGCTTCCCATCGGTCAAAAGGGCCATGCTGAATAAAGTGTCAAAAGCAGAAATGCAGGACAGGCCATGGAGAAACGGGAGCCTTGCTACGCTGATGGGCGGGATGTAAATTGCCAACAGCCACTCTGGAGAAGTGTACGGTGTGTTCTGAAACATCTAAAAAACTCAGCTTAGAGAGCATAGGGCCCTTCCACTCATGAGCGTATAAATTGGGAAAAATAAAAATCAGGAAGACACAGGCACCCCAAAGTTTAGGGCTGCTCTGTTGACAAGAACCTCCCCTTCGTTACACCTTAAATATCCCAGGAAAGAGAAAAATGGATAAAGAAGTTCTGGTCCTTATGTACAAAGGAATATCACTCAGCCATGAAATCAATGTCATAAGGCTAGTAGCAGCATGATGAGTGGATTTAGGTACGACAATTCTAAGTGAAATAAGTCACACAGAAAAAGACACTTATCATAAGATATCACTTATAGAGGGAATGTAAAAACCGCTACACTTGAACTGAATTACAAAACAGAACAGAGGCACACGTTTAGAAAACACACTATGGCTGCTTAACGGAAAAGGTGAGGTGCGTGATTCATAAAACAAGGGTTTCAAATTTGCTCAGATACCGTTCCATAAACCCAATATGTAACAGAAAGACCTACTCCTTACTCAGTGAACTGGACTCAACACCCCCTATTCACCGCCCAAGAATATATCTGAATAGTAAGAATCTTAAAACCTATATATTGATATCTCTCTGTAAGTGAGTCAAGTCGTTGTAAAGCGGCAGAAACACAGCAGTGAAAAGCAGCTAAACCCCATTATAAAAATCAATTACTTTAAAAATCCCATGAAACAAAGACAGTGAAAGAGAGAGAAATTCTTACAAAATTCATTCAGGGGCTGTGATGCCACCTGGATTGACCATATCTAGACCCACAGCTGATTGAGACATAATAAGGGTGGACACTCTTGGGCCTGAGATGTTTGGTGAGGTTGGGGGAGCAAACGCAGACCCTTTAAAGTACTACTGTGTGGTACCCATCCCATGGGTCCCAAATCTCCAGGTTCACGGGCATCTTCCTACATCGAAAACATGCATGAGAAACCCAGAAGATGGTACACCGTGAGATCGGGAAAGGTTTCTAAAACGCACCTCATTTCTCATCTCCTTGTGCTCGGGTTCGCCATTCCAGCCGCTTTACTAGCAATCTCCCTCCTTGGAGAATCAGCACCTCTAACCTCCTGTTCCGTACAGGTTGCAATTTGTCCTGAGGATGAAGAGGAAGAGGGGGAACCAATGAGAGACTAGCTCTAGGTGTTGGGAGAGGCAGAACTCACTCTATTTTCCCATCAGGAAGAAGAATTAACCACAGGCTCAGCCTGCAGCCCAGAACCAGAATAGGGCCTGAAGCAATCCTGCGCTTTTGCGGCCAGCTCCCAAGAAAGTGAGTTAAAAATGGAGCTCAGGGGCACTGCAATTCACAAACCTGCAGAGTTATAAATGATAACTCTCGTCCACAAATATATTGAGGGAAGGCAACGAAGAGGATTTGAAAGCAAGCCAGAATTGCAGGAAAGAGATATCAGGAGGTAGATTCGAATCGCCTTCAAAGCACAAGAAAAGCGGCAAAACCTCCACAATGATGCCCTTGGTCAAAAAGGGCTTATGCGTTTTTTCCTGAATATATTCAGGAAAAAACGCATACGCCCTTTTTGGCCAACCAAGCAACCTGGAAAGGCAAATCAGCGCTCCAAAGAAGTCTCGCTTCCCATCGGTCAAAAGGGCCATGCTGAATAAAGTGTCAAAACCAGAAATGCAGGACAGGCCAAGGAGAAACGGGAGCCTTGCTACGCTGATGGGCGGGATGTAAATTGCCAACAGCCACTCTGGAGAAGTGTACGGTGTGTCCTGAAACATCTAAAAAACTCAGCTTAGAGAGCATAGGGCACTTCCACTCATGGGCGTATAAATTGGGAAAACTAAAAATCAGCAAGACACAGGCACCCCAAAGTTTAGGGCTGCTCTGTTGACAAGAACCTCCCCTTCGTTACACCTTAAATATCCCAGGAAAGTGAAAAATGGATAAAGAAGTTGTGGTCCGTATGTACAATGGAATATAACTCAGCCATGAAATCAACGTCATAAGGCTAGTAGCAGCATGATGAGTGGATTTAGGTACGACGATTCTAAGTGAAATAAGTCACACAGAAAAAGACACTTATCATAAGATATCACTTATAGAGGGAATGTAAAAACCGCTACACTTGAACTGAATTACAAAACAGAACAGAGGCACACGTTTAGAAAACACACTATGGCTGCTTAACGGGAAAGGTGAGGTGGGGTGATGCATAAAACAAGGGTTTCAAATTAGCTCAGATACCGTTCCATAAACCAAATATGTAACAGACAAGACCTACTCCTTGCTCAGTGAACTGGACTCAACACCCCCTATTCACTGCCCAAGAATATATCTGACTAGGAAGAATCTTAAAACCTATATATTGATATCTCTCTGTAAGTGAGTCAAGTGGGTGTAAAGCGGCAGAAACACAGCAGTGAAAAGCAGCTAAACCCCATTATAAAAATCAATTACTTTAAAAATCCCGTGAAACAAAGACAGTGAAAGAGAGAGAAATTCTTACCAAATTCGTTCAGGGGCTGTGATGCCACCTGGATTGACCATATCTAGACCCACAGCTGATTGAGACATAAGGGTGGACACTCTTGGGCCTGAGACGTTTGGTGAGGTTGGGGGAGCAAACGCAGACACTTTAAAGTACTACTGCGTGGTACCCATCCCATGGGTCCCAAATCTCCAGGTTCAAGGGCATCTTCCTACATCGAAAACATGCATGAGAAACCCAGAAGATGGTACACCGTGTGATCGGGAAAGGTTTCTAAAACGCAGCTCATTTCTCATCTCCTTGTGCTCGGGTTGGCCATTCCAGCCGCTTTACTAGCAATCTCCCTCCTTGGCGAATCAGCACCTTTAACCTCCTGTTCCGTACAGGTTGCAATTTGTCCTGAGGATGAACGGGAAGAGGGGGAACCAATGAGAGACTAGCTCTAGGTGTTGGGACAGGCACAGGTCACTCTATTTTCCCATCAGGAAGAAGAATTAACCACAGGCTCAGCCTGCCGCCCGGAACCAGAATAGGGCCTGAAGCAATCCTGCGCTTTTGCGGCCAGCTCCCAAGAAAGCGATTTGACAAATGGAGCTCAGGGGCACTGCAATTCACAAACCTGCATAGTTATAAATGATAACTCTCGTCCACAAATATATTGAGAGAAGGCAACGAAGAGGTTTTGAAAGCAAGGAAGAATTGCAGGAAACAGATTTCAGGAGGTGGATTCGAATCGCCTTTAAAGCACAGGAAAAGCGGCAAAACCTCGACAATGATGCCCTTGGCCAAAAAGGGCGTATGCGTTTTTTCCTGAATATATTCAGGAAAAAACGCATACGCCCTTTATGGCCAACCAAGCAACCTGGAAAGGCAAATCAGCGCTCCAAAGAAATCTCGCTTCCCATCGGTCAAAAGGGCCATGCTGAATAAAGTGTCAAAAGCAGAAATGCAGGACAGGCCATGGAGAAACGGGAGCCTCGCTACGCTGATGGGCGGGATGTAAATTGCCAACAGCCACTCTGGAGAAGTGTACGGTGTGTTCTGAAACATCTAAAAAACTCAGCTTACAGAGCATAGGGCCCTTCCACTCATGAGCGTATAAATTGGGAAAACTAAAAATCAGGAAGACACAGGCACCCCAAAGTTTAGGGCTGCTCTGTTGACAAGAACCTCCCCTTCGTTACACCTTAAATATCCCAGGAAAGAGAAAAATGGATAAAGAAGTTCTGGTCCTTATGTACAAAGGAATATCACTCAGCCATGAAATCAACGTCATAAGGCTAGTAGCAGCATGATGAGTGGATTTAGGTACGACAATTCTAAGTGAAATAAGTCACACAGAAAAAGACACTTATCATAAGATATCACTTATAGAGGGAATGTAAAAACCGCTACACTTGAACTGAATTACAAAACAGAACAGAGGCACACGTTTAGAAAACACACTATGGCTGCTTAACGGAAAAGGTGAGGTGCGTGATTCATAAAACAAGGGTTTCAAATTAGCTCAGATACCGTTCCATAAACCCAATATGTAACAGAAAGACCTACTCCTTGCTCAGTGAACTGGACTCAACACCCCCTATTCACCACGCAAGAATATATCTGACTAGGAAGAATCTTAAAACCTATATATTGATATCTCTCTGTAAGTGAGTCAAGTGGGTTTAAAGCGGCAGAAACACAGCAGTGAAAAGCAGCTAAACCGCATTATAAAAATCACTTACTTTAAAAATCCCGTGAAACAAAGACAGTGAAAGAGAGAGAAATTCTTACCAAATTCGTTCAGGGGCTGTGATGCCACCTGGATTGACCATATCTAGACCCACAGCTGATTGAGACATAAGGGTGGACACTCAAGGGCTGAGAGGTTTGGTGAGGTTGGGGGAGCAAATGCAGACCCTTTAAAGTACTACTGCGTGGTACCCATCCCAGGGGTCCCAAATCTCCAGGTTCAAGGGCATCTGCCTACATCGAAAACATGCATGAGAAACCCAGAAGATGGTACACCGTGTGATCGGGAAAGGTTTCTAAAACGCAGCTCATTTCTCATCTCCTTGTGCTCGGGTTGGCCATTCCAGCCGCTTTACTAGCAATCTCCCTCCTTGGAGAATCAGCACCTTTAACCTCCTGTTCCGTACAGGTTGCAATTTGTCCTGAGGATGAACGGGAAGCGGGGGAACCAATGAGAGACTAGCTCTAGGTGTTGGGACAGGCACAGGTCACTCTATTTTCCCATCAGGAAGAAGAATTAACCACAGGCTCAGCCTGCCGCCCGGAACCAGAATAGGGCCTGAAGCAATCCTGCGCTTTTGCGGCCAGCTCCCAAGAAAGCGATTTGACAAATGGAGCTCAGGGGCACTGCAATTCACAAACCTGCAGAGTTATAAATGATAACTCTCGTCCACAAATATATTGAGAGAAGGCAACGAAGAGGTTTTGAAAGCAAGGAAGAATTGCAGGAAACAGATTTCAGGAGGTGGATTCGAATCGCCTTCAAAGCACAGGAAAAGCGGCAAAACCTCGACAATGATGCCCTTGGCCAAAAAGGGCGTATGCGTTTTTTACTGAATATATTCAGGAAAAAACGCATACGCCCTTTATGGCCAACCAAGCAACCTGGAAAGGCAAATCAGCGCTCCAAAGAAATCTCGCTTCCCATCGGTCAAAAGGGCCATGCTGAATAAAGTGTCAAAAGCAGAAATGCAGGACAGGCCATGGAGAAACGGGAGCCTCGCTACGCTGATGGGCGGGATGTAAATTGCCAACAGCCACTCTGGAGAAGTGTACGGTGTGTTCTGAAACATCTAAAAAACTCAGCTTACAGAGCATAGGGCCCTTCCACTCATGAGCGTATAAATTGGGAAAACTAAAAATCAGGAAGACACAGGCACCCCAAAGTTTAGGGCTGCTCTGTTGACAAGAACCTCCCCTTCGTTACACCTTAAATATCCCAGGAAAGAGAAAAATGGATAAAGAAGTTCTGGTCCTTATGTACAAAGGAATATCACTCAGCCATGAAATCAACGTCATAAGGCTAGTAGCAGCATGATGAGTGGATTTAGGTACGACAATTCTAAGTGAAATAAGTCACACAGAAAAAGACACTTATCATAAGATATCACTTATAGAGGGAATGTAAAAACCGCTACACTTGAACTGAATTACAAAACAGAACAGAGGCACACGTTTAGAAAACACACTATGGCTGCTTAACGGAAAAGGTGAGGTGCGTGATTCATAAAACAAGGGTTTCAAATTAGCTCAGATACCGTTCCATAAACCCAATATGTAACAGAAAGACCTACTCCTTGCTCAGTGAACTGGACTCAACACCCCCTATTCACCACGCAAGAATATATCTGACTAGGAAGAATCTTAAAACCTATATATTGATATCTCTCTGTAAGTGAGTCAAGTGGGTGTAAAGCGGCAGAAACACAGCAGTGAAAAGCAGCTAAACCGCATTATAAAAATCACTTACTTTAAAAATCCCGTGAAACAAAGACAGTGAAAGAGAGAGAAATTCTTACCAAATTCGTTCAGGGGCTGTGATGCCACCTGGATTGACCATATCTAGACCCACAGCTGATTGAGACATAAGGGTGGACACTCAAGGGCTGAGAGGTTTGGTGAGGTTGGGGGAGCAAATGCAGACCCTTTAAAGTACTACTGCGTGGTACCCATCCCAGGGGTCCCAAATCTCCAGGTTCAAGGGCATCTGCCTACATCGAAAACATGCATGAGAAACCCAGAAGATGGTACACCGTGTGATCGGGAAAGGTTTCTAAAACGCAGCTCATTTCTCATCTCCTTGTGCTCGGGTTGGCCATTCCAGCCGCTTTACTAGCAATCTCCCTCCTTGGAGAATCAGCACCTTTAACCTCCTGTTCCGTACAGGTTGCAATTTGTCCTGAGGATGAACGGGAAGCGGGGGAACCAATGAGAGACTAGCTCTAGGTGTTGGGACAGGCACAGGTCACTCTATTTTCCCATCAGGAAGAAGAATTAACCACAGGCTCAGCCTGCCGCCCGGAACCAGAATAGGGCCTGAAGCAATCCTGCGCTTTTGCGGCCAGCTCCCAAGAAAGCGGTTTGACAAATGGAGCTCAGGGGCACTGCAATTCACAAACCTGCAGAGTTATAAATGATAACTCTCGTCCACAAATATATTGAGAGAAGGCAACGAAGAGGTTTTGAAAGCAAGGAAGAATTGCAGGAAACAGATTTCAGGAGGTAGATTCGAATCGCCTTCAAAGCACAGGAAAAGCGGCAAAACCTCGACAATGATGCCCTTGGCCAAAAAGGGCGTATGCGTTTTTTCCTGAATATATTCAAGAAAAAACGCATACGCCCTTTATGGCCAACCAAGCAACCTGGAAAGGCAAATCAGCGCTCCAAAGAAGTCTCGCTTCCCATCGGTCAAAAGGGCCATGCTGAATAAAGTGTCAAAAGCAGAAATGCAGGACAGGCCATGGAGAAACGGGAGCCTTGCTACGCTGATGGGCGGGATGTAAATTGCCAACAGCCACTCTGGAGAAGTGTACGGTGTGTTCTGAAACATCTAAAAAACTCAGCTTAGAGAGCATAGGGCCCTTCCACTCATGAGCGTATAAATTGGGAAAAATAAAAATCAGGAAGACACAGGCACCCCAAAATTTAGGGCTGCTCTGTTGACAAGAACCTCCCCTTCGTTACACCTTAAATATCCCAGGAAAGAGAAAAATGGATAAAGAAGTTCTGGTCCTTATGTACAAAGGAATATCACTCAGCCATGAAATCAATGTCATAAGGCTAGTAGCAGCATGATGAGTGGATTTAGGTACGACAATTCTAAGTGAAATAAGTCACACAGAAAAAGACACTTATCATAAGATATCACTTATAGAGGGAATGTAAAAACCGCTACACTTGAACTGAATTACAAAACAGAACAGAGGCACACGTTTAGAAAACACACTATGGCTGCTTAACGGAAAAGGTGAGGTGCGTGATTCATAAAACAAGGGTTTCAAATTAGCTCAGATACCGTTCCATAAACCCAATATGTAACAGAAAGACCTACTCCTTACTCAGTGAACTGGACTCAACACCCCCTATTCACCGCCCAAGAATATATCTGAATAGTAAGAATCTTAAAACCTATATATTGATATCTCTCTGTAAGTGAGTCAAGTGGGTGTAAAGCGGCAGAAACACAGCAGTGAAAAGCAGCTAAACCCCATTATAAAAATCAATTACTTTAAAAATCCCATGAAACAAAGACAGTGAAAGAGAGAGAAATTCTTACAAAATTCATTCAGGGGCTGTGATGCCACCTGGATTGACCATATCTAGACCCACAGCTGATTGAGACATAAGGGTGGACACTCTTGGGCCTGAGATGTTTGGTGAGGTTGGGGGAGCAAACGCAGACCCTTTAAAGTATTACTGCGTGGTACCCATCCCATGGGTCCCAAATCTCCAGGTTCAAGGGCATCTTCCTACATCGAAAACATGCATGAGAAACCCAGAAGATGGTACACCGTGTGATCGGGAAAGGTTTCTAAAACGCACCTCATTTCTCATCTCCTTGTGCTCGGGTTCGCCATTCCAGCCGCTTTACTAGCAATCTCCCTCCTTGGAGAATCAGCACCTTTAACCTCCTGTTCCGTACAGGTTGCAATTTGTCCTGAGGATGAATGGGAAGAGGGGGAACCAATGAGAGACTAGCTTTAGGTGTTGGGAGAGGCAGAACTCACTCTATTTTCCCATCAGGAAGAAGAATTAACCACAGGCTCAGCCTGCAGCCCAGAACCAGAATAGGGCCTGAAGCAATCCTGCGCTTTTGCGGCCAGCTCCCAAGAAAGCGATTTGACAAATGGAGCTCAGGGGCACTGCAATTCACAAACCTGCAGAGTTATAAATGACAACTCTCGTCCACAAATATATTGAGGGAAGGCAACGAAGAGGATTTGAAAGCAAGCCAGAATTGCAGGAAAGAGATATCAGGAGGTAGATTCGAATCGCCTTCAAAGCACAAGAAAAGCGGCAAAACCTCCACAATGATGCCCTTGGCCAAAAAGGGCGTATGCGTTTTTTCCTGAATATATTCAGGAAAAAACGCATACGCCCTTTTTGGCCAACCAAGCAACCTGGAAAGGCAAATCAGGGCTACAAAGAAGTCTCGCTTCCCATCGGTCAAAAGGGCCATGCTGAATAAAGTGTCAAAACCAGAAATGTAGGACAGGCCAAGGAGAAACGGGAGCCTTGCTACGCTGATGGGCGGGATGTAAACTGCCAACAACCACTCTGGAGAAGTGTATGGTGTGTTCTGAAACATCTAAAAAACTCTGCTTAGAGAGCATAGGGCCCTTCCACTCATGAGCGTATAAATTGGGAAAACTAAAAATCAGGAAGACACAGGCACCCCAAAGTTTAGGGCTGCTCTGTTGACAAGAACCTCCCCTTCGTTACACCTTAAATATCCCAGGAAAGAGAAAAATGGATAAAGAAGTTCTGGTCCTTATGTACAATGGAATATCACTCAGCCATGAAATCAACGTCATAAGGCTAGTAGCAGCATGATGAGTGGATTTAGGTACGACAATTCTAAGTGAAATAAGTCACACAGAAAAAGACACTTATCATAAGATATCACTTATAGAGGGAATGTAAAAACCGCTACACGTGAACTGAATTACAAAACAGAACAGAGGCACACGTTTAGAAAACACACTATGGCTGCTTAACGGAAAAGGTGAGGTGCGTGATTCATAAAACAAGGGTTTCAAATTAGCTCAGATACCGTTCCATAAACCCAATATGTAACAGAAAGACCTACTCCTTGCTCAGTGAACTGGACTCAACACCCCCTATTCACCGCGCAAGAATATATCTGAATAGTAAGAATCTTAAAAGCTATATATTGATATCTCTCTGTAAGTGAGTCAATTGGGTGTAAAGCGGCAGAAACACAGCAGTGAAAAGCAGCTAAACCCCATTATAAAAATCAATTACTTTAAAAATCCCATGAAACAAAGACAGTGAAAGAGAGAGAAATTTTTACAAAATTCGTTCAGGGGCTGTGATGCCACCTGGATTGACCATATCTACACCCACAGCTGATTGCGAAATAAGGGTGGACACTCAGGGGCTGAGAGGTTTGGTGAGGTTGGGGGAGCAAACGCAGACCCTTTAAAGTACTACTGCGTGGTACCCATCCCAGGGGTCCCAAATCTCCAGGTTCAAGGGCATCTTCCTACATCGAAAACATGCATGAGAAACCCAGAAGATGGTTCACCGTGTGATCGGGAAAGGTTTCTAAAACGCACCTCATTTCTCATCTCCTTGGGCTCGGGTTGGCCATTCCAGCCGCTTTACTAGCAATCTCCCTCCTTGGAGAATCAGCACCTTTAACCTCCTGTTCCGTACAGGTTGCAATTTGTCCTGAGGATGAAAGGGAAGAGGGGGAACCAATGAGAGACTAGCTCTAGGTGTTGGGACAGGCACAGCTCACTCTATTTTCCCATCAGGAAGAAGAATTAACCACAGGCTCAGGCTGCCGCCCGGAACCACAATGGGGCCTGAAGCAATCCTGCGCTTTTGCGGCCAGCTCCCAAGAAAGCGATTTGACAAATGGAGCTCAGGGGCACTGCAATTCACAAACCTGCATAGTTATAAATGATAACTCTCGTCCACAAATATATTGAGAGAAGGCAACGAAGAGGTTTTGAAAGCAAGGAAGAATTGCAGGAAACAGATTTCAGGAGGTAGGTTCGAATCGCCTTCAAAGCACAGGAAAAGCGGCAAAACCTCGACAATGATGCCCTTGGCCAAAAAGGGCGTATGCGTTTTTTCCTGAATATATTCAAGAAAAAACGCATACGCCCTTTATGGCCAACCAAGCAACCTGGAAAGGCAAATCAGCGCTCCAAAGAAGTCTCGCTTCCCATCGGTCAATAGGGCCATGCTGAATAAAGTGTCAAAAGCAGAAATGCAGGACAGGCCATGGAGAAACGGGAGCCTTGCTACGCTGATGGGCGGGATGTAAATTGCCAACAGCCACTCTGGAGAAGTGTACGGTGTGTCCTGAAACATCTAAAAAACTCAGCTTAGAGAGCATAGGGCACTTCCACTCATGGGCGTATAAATTGGGAAAACTAAAAATCAGCAAGACACAGGCACCCCAAAGTTTAGGGCTGCTCTGTTGACAAGAACCTCCACTTCGTTACACCTTAAATATCCCAGGAAAGAGAAAAATGGATAAAGAAGTTGTGGTCCTTATGTACAATGGAATATCACTCAGCCATGAAATCAACGTCATAAGGCTAGTAGCAGCATGATGAGTGGATTTAGGTACGACGATTCTAAGTGAAATAAGTCACAGAGAAAAAGACACTTATCATAAGATATCACTTTTAGAGGGAATGTAAAAACCGCTACACTTGAACTGAATTACAAAACAGAACAGAGGCACACGTTTAGAAAACACACTATGGCTGCTTAACGGAAAAGGTGAGGTGCGTGATTCATAAAACAAGGGTTTCAAATTAGCTCAGATACCGTTCCATAAACCCAATATGTAACAGAAAGACCTACTCCTTACTCACTGAACTGGACTCAACACCCCCTATTCACCGCCCAAGAATATATCTGAATAGTAAGAATCTTAAAACCTATATATTGATATCTCTCTGTAAGTGAGTCAAGTGGTTGTAAAGCGGCAGAAACACAGCAGTGAAAAGCAGCTAAACCCCATTATAAAAATCAATTACTTTAAAAATCCCATGAAACAAAGACAGTGAAAGAGAGAGAAATTCTTACAAAATTCAATCAGGGGCTGTGATGCCACCTGGATTGACCATATCTAGACCCACAGCTGATTGAGACATAATAAGGGTGGACACTCTTGGGCCTGAGATGTTTGGTGAGGTTGGGGGAGCAAACGCAGACCCTTTAAAGTACTACTGTGTGGTACCCATCCCATGGGTCCCAAATCTCCAGGTTCAAGGGCATCTTCCTACATCGAAAACATGCATGAGAAACCCAGAAGATGGTACACCGTGAGATCGGGAAAGGTTTCTAAAACGCACCTCATTTCTCATCTCCTTGTGCTCGGGTTCGCCATTCCAGCCGCTTTACTAGCAATCTCCCTCCTTGGAGAATCAGCACCTCTAACCTCCTGTTCCGTACAGGTTGCAATTTGTCCTGAGGATGAAGAGGAAGAGGGGGAACCAATGAGAGACTAGCTCTAGGTGTTGGGAGAGGCAGAACTCACTCTATTTACCCATCAGGAAGAAGAATTAACCACAGGCTCAGCCTGCAGCCCAGAACCAGAATAGGGCCTGAAGCAATCCTGCGCTTTTGCGGCCAGCTCCCAAGAAAGTGAGTTAAAAATGGAGCTCAGGGGCACTGCAATTCACAAACCTGCAGAGTTATAAATGATAACTCTCGTCCACAAATATATTGAGGGAAGGCAACGAAGAGGATTTGAAAGCAAGCCAGAATTGCAGGAAAGAGATATCAGGAGGTAGATTCGAATCGCCTTCAAAGCACAAGAAAAGCGGCAAAACCTCCACAATGATGCCCTTGGCCAAAAAGGGCGTATGCGTTTTTTCCTGAATATATTCAGGAAAAAACGCATACGCCCTTTTTGGCCAACCAAGCAACCTGGAAAGGCAAATCAGCGCTACAAAGAAGTCTCGCTTCCCATCGGTCAAAAGGGCCATGCTGAATAAAGTGTCAAAACCAGAATGCAGGACAGGCCAAGGAGAAACGGGAGCCTTGCTACGCTGATGGGCGGGATGTAAATTGCCAAAAGCCACTCTGGAGAAGTGTACGGTGTGTCCTGAAACATCTAAAAAACTCAGCTTAGAGAGCATAGGGCACTTCCACTCATGGGCGTATAAATTGGGAAAACTAAAAATCAGCAAGACACAGGCACCCCAAAGTTTAGGGCTGCTCTGTTGACAAGAACCTCCCCTTCGTTACACCTTAAATATCCCAGGAAAGTGAAAAATGGATAAAGAAGTTGTGGTCCGTATGTACAATGGAATATAACTCAGCCATGAAATCAACGTCATAAGGCTAGTAGCAGCATGATGAGTGGATTTAGGTACGACGATTCTAAGTGAAATAAGTCACACAGAAAAAGACACTTATCATAAGATATCACTTATAGAGGGAATGTAAAAACCGCTACACTTGAACTGAATTACAAAACAGAACAGAGGCACACGTTTAGAAAACACACTATGGCTGCTTAACGGGAAAGGTGAGGTGGGGTGATGCATAAAACAAGGGTTTCAAATTAGCTCAGATACCGTTCCATAAACCAAATATGTAACAGACAAGACCTACTCTTTGCTCAGTGAACTGGACTCAACACCCCCTATTCACTGCCCAAGAATATATCTGACTAGGAAGAATCTTAAAACCTATATATTGATATCTCTCTGTAAGTGAGTCAAGTGGTTGTAAAGCGGCAGAAACACAGCAGTGAAAAGCAGCTAAACCCCATTATAAAAATCAATTACTTTAAAAATCCCGTGAAACAAAGACAGTGGAAGAGAGAGAAATTCTTACCAAATTCGTTCAGGGGCTGTGATGCCACCTGGATTGACCATATTTAGACCCACAGCTGATTGAGACATAAGGGTGGACACTCTTGGGCCTGAGACGTTTGGTGAGGTTGGGGGAGCAAACGCAGACACTTTAAAGTACTACTGCGTGGTACCCATCCCATGGGTCCCAAATCTCCAGGTTCAAGGGCATCTTCCTACATCGAAAACATGCATGAGAAACCCAGAAGATGGTACACCGTGTGATCGGGAAAGGTTTCTAAAACGCACCTCATTTCTCATCTCCTTGGGCTCGGGTTCGCCATTCCAGCCGCTTTACTAGCAATCTCCCTCCTTGGAGAATCAGCACCTCTAACCTCCTGTTCCGTACAGGTTGCAATTTGTCCTGAGGATGAAGAGGAAGAGGGGGAAGCAATGAGAGACTAGCTCTAGGTGTTGGGAGAGGCAGAACTCACTCTATTTTCCCATCAGGAAGAAGAATTAACCACAGGCTCAGCCTGCAGCCCAGAACCAGAATAGGGCCTGAAGCAATCCTGCGCTTTTGCGGCCAGCTCCCAACAAAGCGAGTTAAAAATGGAGCTCAGGGGCACTGCAATTCACAAACCTGCAGAGTTATAAACGATAACTCTCGTCCACAAATATATCGAGGGAAGGCAACGAAGAGGATTTGAAAGCAAGGCAGAATTGCAGGAAACAGATTTCAGGAGGTAGATTCGAATCGCCATTAAAGCACAGGAAAAGCGGCAAACCTCGACAATGATGCCCTTGGCCAAAAAGGGCGTATGCGTTTGTTCCTGAATATATTCAGGAACAAACGCATACGCCCTTTTTGGCCAACCAAGCAACCTGGAAAGGCAAATCAGCGCTCCAAAGGAGTCTCGCTTCCCATCGGTCAAAAGGGCCATGCTGAATAAAGTGTCAAAACCAGAAATGCAAGACAGGCCAAGGAGAAACGGGAGCCTTGCTACGCTGATGGGCGGGATGAAAATTGGCAACAGCCACTCTGGAGAAGTGTACGGTGTGTCCTGAAACATCTAAAAAACTCAGCTTACAGAGCATAGGGCACTTCCACTCATGGGCGTATAAATTGGGAAAACTAAAAATCAGCAAGACACAGGCACCCCAAAGTTTAGGGCTGCTCTGTTGACAAGAACCTCCACTTCGTTACACCTTAAATATCCCAGGAAAGAGAAAAATGGATAAAGAAGTTGTGGTCCGTATGTACAATGGAATATAACTCAGCCATGAAATCAACGTCATAAGGCTAGTAGCAGCATGATGAGTGGATTTAGGTACGACGATTCTAAGTGAAATAAGTCACACAGAAAAAGACACTTATCATAAGATATCACTTATAGAGGGAATGTAAAAACCGCTACACTTGAACTGAATTACAAAACAGAACAGAGGCACACGTTTAGAAAACACACTATGGCTGCTTAACGGGAAAGGTGAGGTGGGGTGATGCATAAAACAAGGGTTTCAAATTAGCTCAGATACCGTTCCATAAACCAAATATGTAACAGACAAGACCTACTCCTTGCTCAGTGAACTGGACTCAACACCCCCTATTCACTGCCCAAGAATATATCTGATTAGGAAGAATCTTAAAACCTATATATTGATATCTCTCTGTAAGTGAGTCAAGTGGGTGTAAAGCGGCAGAAACACAGCAGTGAAAAGCAGCTAAACCCCATTATAAAAATCAATTACTTTAAAAATCCCGTGAAACAAAGACAGTGAAAGAGAGAGAAATTCTTACCAAATTCGTTCAGGGGCTGTGATGCCACCTGGATTGACCATATCTAGACCCACAGCTGATTGAGACATAAGGGTGGACACTCAAGGGCTGAGAGGTTTGGTGAGGTTGGGGGAGCAAATGCAGACCCTTTAAAGTACTACTGCGTGGTACCCATCCCAGGGGTCCCAAATCTCCAGGTTCAAGGGCATCTGCCTACATCGAAAACATGCATGAGAAACCCAGAGGATGGTACACCGTGTGATCGGGAAAGGTTTCTAAAACGCAGCTCATTTCTCATCTCCTTGTGCTCGGGTTGGCCATTCCAGCCGCTTTACTAGCAATCTCCCTCCTTGGAGAATCAGCACCTTTAACCTCCTGTTCCGTACAGGTTGCAATTTGTCCTGAGGATGAACGGGAAGAGGGGGAACCAATGAGAGACTAGCTCTAGGTGTTGGGACAGGCACAGGTCACTCTATTTTCCCATCAGGAAGAAGAATTAACCACAGGCTCAGCCTGCCGCCCGGAACCAGAATAGGGCCTGAAGCAATCCTGCGCTTTTGCGGCCAGCTCCCAAGAAAGCGATTTGACAAATGGAGCTCAGGGGCACTGCAATTCACAAACCTGCATAGTTATAAATGATAACTCTCGTCCACAAATATATTGAGAAAAGGCAACGAAGAGGTTTTGAAAGCAAGGAAGAATTGCAGGAAACAGATTTCAGGAGGTGGATTCGAATCGCCTTCAAAGCACAGGAAAAGCGGCAAAACCTCGACAATGATGCCCTTGGCCAAAAAGGGCGTATGCGTTTTTTCCTGAATATATTCAGGAAAAAACGCATACGCCCTTTATGGCCAACCAAGCAACCTGGAAAGGCAAATCAGCGCTCCAAAGAAATCTCGCTTCCCATCGGTCAAAAGGGCCATGCTGAATAAAGTGTCAAAAGCAGAAATGCAGGACAGGCCATGGAGAAACGGGAGCCTTGCTACGCTGATGGGCGGGATGTAAATTGCCAACAGCCACTCTGGAGAAGTGTACGGTGTGTCCTGAAACATCTAAAAAACTCAGCTTAGAGAGCATAGGGCACTTCCACTCATGGGCGTATAAATTGGGAAAACTAAAAATCAGCAAGACACAGGCACCCCAAAGTTTAGGGCTGCTCTGTTGACAAGAACCTCCCCTTCGTTACACCTTAAATATCCCAGGAAAGTGAAAAATGGATAAAGAAGTTGTGGTCCGTATGTACAATGGAATATAACTCAGCCATGAAATCAACGTCATAAGGCTAGTAGCAGCATGATGAGTGGATTTAGGTACGACGATTCTAAGTGAAATAAGTCACACAGAAAAAGACACTTATCATAAGATATCACTTATAGAGGGAATGTAAAAACCGCTACACTTGAACTGAATTACAAAACAGAACAGAGGCACACGTTTAGAAAACACACTATGGCTGCTTAACGGGAAAGGTGAGGTGGGGTGATGCATAAAACAAGGGTTTCAAATTAGCTCAGATACCGTTCCATAAACCAAATATGTAACAGACAAGACCTACTCTTTGCTCAGTGAACTGGACTCAACACCCCCTATTCACTGCCCAAGAATATATCTGACTAGGAAGAATCTTAAAACCTATATATTGATATCTCTCTGTAAGTGAGTCAAGTGGGTGTAAAGCGGCAGAAACACAGCAGTGAAAAGCAGCTAAACCCCATTATAAAAATCAATTACTTTAAAAATCCCGTGAAACAAAGACAGTGAAAGAGAGAGAAATTCTTACCAAATTCGTTCAGGGGCTGTGATGCCACCTGGATTGACCATATCTAGACCCACAGCTGATTGAGACATAAGGGTGGACACTCTTGGGCCTGAGACGTTTGGTGAGGTTGGGGGAGCAAACGCAGACACTTTAAAGTACTACTGCGTGGTACCCATCCCATGGGTCCCAAATCTCCAGGTTCAAGGGCATCTTCCTACATCGAAAACATGCATGAGAAACCCAGAAGATGGTACACCGTGTGATCGGGAAAGGTTTCTAAAACGCACCTCATTTCTCATCTCCTTGGGCTCGGGTTCGCCATTCCAGCCGCTTTACTAGCAATCTCCCTCCTTGGAGAATCAGCACCTCTAACCTCCTGTTCCGTACAGGTTGCAATTTGTCCTGAGGATGAAGAGGAAGAGGGGGAAGCAATGAGAGACTAGCTCTAGGTGTTGGGAGAGGCAGAACTCACTCTATTTTCCCATCAGGAAGAAGAATTAACCACAGGCTCAGCCTGCAGCCCAGAACCAGAATAGGGCCTGAAGCAATCCTGCGCTTTTGCGGCCAGCTCCCAAGAAAGCGAGTTAAAAAAGGAGCTCAGGGGCACTGCAATTCACAAACCTGCAGAGTTATAAATGATAACTCTCGTCCACAAATATATCGAGGGAAGGCAACGAAGAGGATTTGAAAGCAAGCCAGAATTGCAGGAAAGAGATATCAGGAGGTAGATTCGAATCGCCTTCAAAGCACAAGAAAAGCGGCAAAACCTCCACAATGATGCCCTTGGCCAAAAAGGGCGTATGCGTTTTTTCCTGAATATATTCAGGAACAAACGCATACGCCCTTTTTGGCCAACCAAGCAACCTGGAAAGGCAAATCAGCGCTACAAAGAAGTCTCGTTTCCCATCGGTCAAAAGGGCCATGCTGAATAAAGTGTCAAAACCAGAAATGTAGGACAGGCCAAGGAGAAACGGGAGCCTTGCTACGCTGATGGGCGGGATGTAAACTGCCAACAACCACTCTGGAGAAGTGTATGGTGTGTTCTGAAACATCTAAAAAACTCAGCTTAGAGAGCATAGGGCACTTCCACTCATGGGCGTATAAATTGGGAAAACTAAAAATCAGCAAGACACAGGCACCCCAAAGTTTAGGGCTGCTCTGTTGACAAGAACCTCCACTTCGTTACACCTTAAATATCCCAGGAAAGAGAAAAATGGATAAAGAAGTTGTGGTCCTTATGTACAATGGAATATCACTCAGCCATGAAATCAACGTCATAAGGCTAGTAGCAGCATGATGAGTGGATTTAGGTACGACGATTCTAAGTGAAATAAGTCACAGAGAAAAAGACACTTATCATAAGATATCACTTTTAGAGGGAATGTAAAAACCGCTACACTTGAACTGAATTACAAAACAGAACAGAGGCACACGTTTAGAAAACACACTATGGCTGCTTAACGGAAAAGGTGAGGTGCGTGATTCATAAAACAAGGGTTTCAAATTAGCTCAGATACCGTTCCATAAACCCAATATGTAACAGAAAGACCTACTCCTTGCTCAGTGAACTGGACTCAACACCCCCTATTCACCGCGCAAGAATATATCTGAATAATAAGAATCTTAAAAGCTATATATTGATATCTCTCTGTAAGTGAGTCAAGTGGGTGTAAAGCGGCAGAAACACAGCAGTGAAAAGCAGCTAAACCCCATTATAAAAATCAATTACTTTAAAAATCCCATGAAACAAAGACAGTGAAAGAGAGAGAAATTTTTACAAAATTCGTTCAGGGGCTGTGATGCCACCTGGATTGACCATATCTAGACCCACAGCTGATTGCGAAATAAGGGTGGACACTCAGGGGCTGAGAGGTTTGGTGAGGTTGGTGGAGCAAACGCAGACCCTTTAAAGTACTACTGCGTGGTACCCATCCCAGGGGTCCCAAATCTCCAGGTTCAAGGGTATCTTCCTACATCGAAAACATGCATGAGAAACCCAGAAGATGGTTCACCGTGTGATCGGGAAAGGTTTCTAAAACGCACCTCATTTCTCATCTCCTTGGGCTCGGGTTGGCCATTCCAGCCGCTTTACTAGCAATCTCCCTCCTTGGAGAATCAGCACCTTTAACCTCCTGTTCCGTACAGGTTGCAATTTGTCCTGAGGATGAAAGGGAAGAGGGGGAACCAATGAGAGACTAGCTCTAGGTGTTGGGACAGGCACAGCTCACTCTATTTTCCCATCAGGAAGAAGAATTAACCACAGGCTCAGGCGGCCGCCCGGAACCACAATGGGGCCTGAAGCAATCCTGCGCTTTTGCGGCCAGCTCTCAAGAAAGCGAGTTGAAAAATGGAGCTCAGGGGCACTGCAATTCACAAACCTGCAGAGTTATAAACGATAACTCTCGTCCACAAATATATTGAGAGAAGGCAAAGAAGAGGATTTGAAAGCAAGCCAGAATTGCAGGAAAGAGATATCAGGAGGTAGATTCGAATCTCCTTCAAAGCACAAGAAAAGCGGCAAAACCTCCACAATGATGCCCTTGGCCAAAAAGGGCGTAAGCGTTTTTTCCTGAATATATTCAAGAAAAAACGCATACGCCCTTTATGGCCAACCAAGCAACCTGGAAAGGCAAATCAGCGCTCCAAAGAAGTCTCGCTTCCCATCGGTCAATAGGGCCATGCTGAATAAAGTGTCAAAAGCAGAAATGCAGGACAGGCCATGGAGAAACGGGAGCCTTGCTACGCTGATGGGCGGGATGTAAATTGCCAACAGCCACTCTGGAGAAGTGTACGGTGTGTCCTGAAACATCTAAAAAACTCAGCTTAGAGAGCATAGGGCACTTCCACTCATGGGCGTATAAATTGGGAAAACTAAAAATCAGCAAGACACAGGCACCCCAAAGTTTAGGGCTGCTCTGTTGACAAGAACCTCCACTTCGTTACACCTTAAATATCCCAGGAAAGAGAAAAATGGATAAAGAAGTTGTGGTCCGTATGTACAATGGAATATAACTCAGCCATGAAATCAACGTCATAAGGCTAGTAGCAGCATGATGAGTGGATTTAGGTACGACGATTCTAAGTGAAATAAGTCACACAGAAAAAGACACTTATCATAAGATATCACTTATAGAGGGAATGTAAAAACCGCTACACTTGAACTGAATTACAAAACAGAACAGAGGCACACGTTTAGAAAACACACTATGGCTGCTTAACGGGAAAGGTGAGGTGGGGTGATGCATAAAACAAGGGTTTCAAATTAGCTCAGATACCGTTCCATAAACCAAATATGTAACAGACAAGACCTACTCCTTGCTCAGTGAACTGGACTCAACACCCCCTATTCACTGCCCAAGAATATATCAGATTAGGAAGAATCTTAAAACCTATATATTGATATCTCTCTGTAAGTGAGTCAAGTGGGTGTAAAGCGGCAGAAACACAGCAGTGAAAAGCAGCTAAACCCCATTATAAAAATCAATTACTTTAAAAATCCCGTGAAACAAAGACAGTGAAAGAGAGAGAAATTCTTACCAAATTCGTTCAGGGGCTGTGATGCCACCTGGATTGACCATATCTAGACCCACAGCTGATTGAGACATAAGGGTGGACACTCAAGGGCTGAGAGGTTTGGTGAGGTTGGGGGAGCAAATGCAGACCCTTTAAAGTACTACTGCGTGGTACCCATCCCAGGGGTCCAAAATCTCCAGGTTCAAGGGCATCTGCCTACATCGAAAACATGCATGAGAAACCCAGAGGATGGTACACCGTGTGATCGGGAAAGGTTTCTAAAACGCAGCTCATTTCTCATCTCCTTGTGCTCGGGTTGGCCATTCCAGCCGCTTTACTAGCAATCTCCCTCCTTGGAGAATCAGCACCTTTAACCTCCTGTTCCGTACAGGTTGCAATTTGTCCTGAGGATGAACGGGAAGAGGGGGAACCAATGAGAGACTAGCTCTAGGTGTTGGGACAGGCACAGGTCACTCTATTTTCCCATCAGGAAGAAGAATTAACCACAGGCTCAGCCTGCCGCCCGGAACCAGAATAGGGCCTGAAGCAATCCTGCGCTTTTGCGGCCAGCTCCCAAGAAAGCGATTTGACAAATGGAGCTCAGGGGCACTGCAATTCACAAACCTGCATAGTTATAGATGATAACTCTCGTCCACAAATATATTGAGAAAAGGCAACGAAGAGGTTTTGAAAGCAAGGAAGAATTGCAGGAAACAGATTTCAGGAGGTGGATTCGAATCGCCTTCAAAGCACAGGAAAAGCGGCAAAACCTCGACAATGATGCCCTTGGCCAAAAAGGGCGTATGCGTTTTTTCCTGAATATATTCAGGAAAAAACGCATACGCCCTTTATGGCCAACCAAGCAACCTGGAAAGGCAAATCAGCGCTCCAAAGAAATCTCGCTTCCCATCGGTCAAAAGGGCCATGCTGAATAAAGTGTCAAAAGCAGAAATGCAGGACAGGCCATGGAGAAACGGGAGCCTTGCTACGCTGATGGGCGGGATGTAAATTGCCAACAGCCACTCTGGAGAAGTGTACGGTGTGTCCTGAAACATCTAAAAAACTCAGCTTAGAGAGCATAGGGCACTTCCACTCATGGGCGTATAAATTGGGAAAACTAAAAATCAGCAAGACACAGGCACCCCAAAGTTTAGGGCTGCTCTGTTGACAAGAACCTCCCCTTCGTTACACCTTAAATATCCCAGGAAAGTGAAAAATGGATAAAGAAGTTGTGGTCCGTATGTACAATGGAATATAACTCAGCCATGAAATCAACGTCATAAGGCTAGTAGCAGCATGATGAGTGGATTTAGGTACGACGATTCTAAGTGAAATAAGTCACACAGAAAAAGACACTTATCATAAGATATCACTTATAGAGGGAATGTAAAAACCGCTACACTTGAACTGAATTACAAAACAGAACAGAGGCACACGTTTAGAAAACACACTATGGCTGCTTAACGGGAAAGGTGAGGTGGGGTGATGCATAAAACAAGGGTTTCAAATTAGCTCAGATACCGTTCCATAAACCAAATATGTAACAGACAAGACCTACTCTTTGCTCAGTGAACTGGACTCAACACCCCCTATTCACTGCCCAAGAATATATCTGACTAGGAAGAATCTTAAAACCTATATATTGATATCTCTCTGTAAGTGAGTCAAGTGGGTGTAAAGCGGCAGAAACACAGCAGTGAAAAGCAGCTAAACCCCATTATAAAAATCAATTACTTTAAAAATCCCGTGAAACAAAGACAGTGAAAGAGAGAGAAATTTTTACAAAATTCGTTCAGGGGCTGTGATGCCACCTGGATTGACCATATCTAGACCCACAGCTGATTGCGAAATAAGGGTGGACACTCAGGGGCTGAGAGGTTTGGTGAGGTTGGGAGAGCAAACGCAGACCCTTTAAAGTACTACTGCGTGGTACCCATCCCAGGGGTCCCAAATCTCCAGGTTCAAGGGTATCTTCCTACATCGAAAACATGCATGAGAAACCCAGAAGATGGTTCACCGTGTGATCGGGAAAGGTTTCTAAAACGCACCTCATTTCTCATCTCCTTGGGCTCGGGTTGGCCATTCCAGCCGCTTTACTAGCAATCTCCCTCCTTGGAGAATCAGCACCTTTAACCTCCTGTTCCGTACAGGTTGCAATTTGTCCTGAGGATGAAAGGGAAGAGGGGGAACCAATGAGAGACTAGCTCTAGGTGTTGGGACAGGCACAGCTCACTCTATTTTCCCATCAGGAAGAAGAATTAACCACAGGCTCAGGCGGCCGCCCGGAACCACAATGGGGCCTGAAGCAATCCTGCGCTTTTGCGGCCAGCTCTCAAGAAAGCGAGTTGAAAAATGGAGCTCAGGGGCACTGCAATTCACAAACCTGCAGAGTTATAAACGATAACTCTCGTCCACAAATATATTGAGAGAAGGCAAAGAAGAGGATTTGAAAGCAAGCCAGAATTGCAGGAAAGAGATATCAGGAGGTAGATTCGAATCTCCTTCAAAGCACAAGAAAAGCGGCAAAACCTCCACAATGATGCCCTTGGCCAAAAAGGGCGTATGCGTTTTTTCCTGAATATATTCAAGAAAAAACGCATACGCCCTTTATGGCCAACCAAGCAACCTGGAAAGGCAAATCAGCGCTCCAAAGAAGTCTCGCTTCCCATCGGTCAATAGGGCCATGCTGAATAAAGTGTCAAAAGCAGAAATGCAGGACAGGCCATGGAGAAACGGGAGCCTTGCTACGCTGATGGGCGGGATGTAAATTGCCAACAGCCACTCTGGAGAAGTGTACGGTGTGTCCTGAAACATCTAAAAAACTCAGCTTAGAGAGCATAGGGCACTTCCACTCATGGGCGTATAAATTGGGAAAACTAAAAATCAGCAAGACACAGGCACCCCAAAGTTTAGGGCTGCTCTGTTGACAAGAACCTCCACTTCGTTACACCTTAAATATCCCAGGAAAGAGAAAAATGGATAAAGAAGTTGTGGTCCTTATGTACAATGGAATATCACTCAGCCATGAAATCAACGTCATAAGGCTAGTAGCAGCATGATGAGTGGATTTAGGTACGACGATTCTAAGTGAAATAAGTCACAGAGAAAAAGACACTTATCATAAGATATCACTTATAGAGGGAATGTAAAAACCGCTACACTTGAACTGAATTACAAAACAGAACAGAGGCACACGTTTAGAAAACACACTATGGCTGCTTAACGGAAAAGGTGAGGTGCGTGATTCATAAAACAAGGGTTTCAAATTAGCTCAGATACCTTTCCATAAACCCAATATGTAACAGAAAGACCTACTCCTTACTCACTGAACTGGACTCAACACCCCCTATTCACCGCCCAAGAATATATCTGAATAGTAAGAATCTTAAAACCTATATATTGATATCTCTCTGTAAGTGAGTCAAGTGGTTGTAAAGCGGCAGAAACACAGCCGTGAAAAGCAGCTAAACCCCATTATAAAAATCAATTACTTTAAAAATCCCATGAAACAAAGACAGTGAAAGAGAGAGAAATTCTTACAAAATTCATTCAGGGGCTGTGATGCCACCTGGATTGACCATATCTAGACCCACAGCTGATTGAGACATAATAAGGGTGGACACTCTTGGGCCTGAGATGTTTGGTGAGGTTGGGGGAGCAAACGCAGACCCTTTAAAGTACTACTGTGTGGTACCCATCCCAGGGGTCCCAAATCTCCAGGTTCAAGGGCATCTTCCTACATCGAAAACATGCATGAGAAACCCAGAAGATGGTACACCGTGAGATCGGGAAAGGTTTCTAAAACGCACCTCATTTCTCATCTCCTTGTGCTCGGGTTCGCCATTCCAGCCGCTTTACTAGCAATCTCCCTCCTTGGAGAATCAGCAGCTCTAACCTCCTGTTCCGTACAGGTTGCAATTTGTCCTGAGGATGAAGAGGAAGAGGGGGAACCAATGAGAGACTAGCTCTAGGTGTTGGGAGAGGCAGAACTCACTCTATTTTCCCATCAGGAAGAAGAATTAACCACAGGCTCAGCCTGCAGCCCAGAACCAGAATAGGGCCTGAAGCAATCCTGCGCTTTTGCGGCCAGCTCCCAAGAAAGTGAGTTAAAAATGGAGCTCAGGGGCACTGCAATTCACAAACCTGCAGAGTTATAAATGATAACTCTCGTCCACAAATATATTGAGGGAAGGCAACGAAGAGGATTTGAAAGCAAGCCAGAATTGCAGGAAAGAGATATCAGGAGGTAGATTCGAATCGCCTTCAAAGCACAAGAAAAGCGGCAAAACCTCCACAATGATGCCCTTGGCCAAAAAGGGCGTATGCGTTTTTTCCTGAATATATTCAGGAAAAAACGCATACGCCCTTTTTGGCCAACCAAGCAACCTGGAAAGGCAAATCAGCGCTACAAAGAAGTCTCGCTTCCCATCGGTCAAAAGGGCCATGCTGAATAAAGTGTCAAAACCAGAAATGCAGGACAGGCCAAGGAGAAACGGGAGCCTTGCTACGCTGATGGGCGGGATGTAAATTGCCAACAGCCACTCTGGAGAAGTGTACGGTGTGTCCTGAAACATCTAAAAAACTCAGCTTAGAGAGCATAGGGCACTTCCACTCATGGGCGTATAAATTGGGAAAACTAAAAATCAGCAAGACACAGGCACCCCAAAGTTTAGGGCTGCTCTGTTGACAAGAACCTCCCCTTCGTTACACCTTAAATATCCCAGGAAAGTGAAAAATGGATAAAGAAGTTGTGGTCCGTATGTACAATGGAATATAACTCAGCCATGAAATCAACGTCATAAGGCTAGTAGCAGCATGATGAGTGGATTTAGGTACGACGAGTCTAAGTGAAATAAGTCACACAGAAAAAGACACTTATCATAAGATATCACTTATAGAGGGAATGTAAAAACCGCTACACTTGAACTGAATTACAAAACAGAACAGAGGCACACGTTTAGAAAACACACTATGGCTGCTTAACAGGAAAGGTGAGGTGGGGTGATGCATAAAACAAGGGTTTCAAATTAGCTCAGATACCGTTCCATAAACCAAATATGTAACAGACAAGACCTACTCCTTGCTCAGTGAACTGGACTCAACACCCCCTATTCACTGCCCAAGAATATATCTGACTAGGAAGAATCTTAAAACCTATATATTGATATCTCTCTGTAAGTGAGTCAAGTGGGTGTAAAGCGGCAGAAACACAGCAGTGAAAAGCAGCTAAACCCCATTATAAAAATCAATTACTTTAAAAATCCCGTGAAACAAAGACAGTGAAAGAGAGAGAAATTCTTACCAAATTCGTTCAGGGGCTGTGATGCCACCTGGATTGACCATATCTGGACCCACAGCTGATTGAGACATAAGGGAGGACACTCTTGGGCCTGAGACGTTTGGTGAGGTTGGGGGAGCAAACGCAGACACTTTAAAGTACTACTGCGTGGTACCCATCCCATGGGTCCCAAATCTCCAGGTTCAAGGGCATCTTCCTACATCGAAAACATGCATGAGAAACCCAGAAGATGGTACACCGTGTGATCGGGAAAGGTTTCTAAAACGCACCTCATTTCTCATCTCCTTGTGCTCGGGTTCGCCATTCCAGCCGCTTTACTAGCAATCTCCCTCCTTGGAGAATCAGCACCTTTAACCTCCTGTTCCGTACAGGTTGCAATTTGTCCTGAGGATGAATGGGAAGAGGGGGAACCAATGAGAGACTAGCTCTAGGTGTTGGGAGAGGCAGAACTCACTCTATTTTCCCATCAGGAAGAAGAATTAACCACAGGCTCAGCCTGCAGCCCAGAACCAGAATAGGGCCTGAAGCAATCCTGCGCTTTTGCGGCCAGCTCCCAAGAAAGCGATTTGACAAATGGAGCTCAGGGGCACTGCAATTCACAAACCTGCAGAGTTATAAATGACAACTCTCGTCCACAAATATATTGAGGGAAGGCAACGAAGAGGATTTGAAAGCAAGCCAGAATTGCAGGAAAGAGATATCAGGAGGTAGATTCGAATCGCCTTCAAAGCACAAGAAAAGCGGCAAAACCTCCACAATGATGCCCTTGGCCAAAAAGGGCGTATGCGTTTTTTCCTGAATATATTCAGGAACAAACGCATACGCCCTTTTTGGCCAACCAAGCAACCTGGAAAGGCAAATCAGCGCTACAAAGAAGTCTCGCTTCCCATCGGTCAAAAGGGCCATGCTGAATAAAGTGTCAAAACCAGAAATGTAGGACAGGCCAAGGAGAAACGGGAGCCTTGCTACGCTGATGGGCGGGATGTAAACTGCCAACAACCACTCTGGAGAAGTGTATGGTGTGTTCTGAAACATCTAAAAAACTCTGCTTAGAGAGCATAGGGCCCTTCCACTCATGAGCGTATAAATTGGGAAAACTAAAAATCAGGAAGACACAGGCACCCCAAAGTTTAGGGCTGCTCTGTTGACAAGAACCTCCCCTTCGTTACACCTTAAATATCCCAGGAAAGAGAAAAATGGATAAAGAAGTTCTGGTCCTTATGTACAATGGAATATCACTCAGCCATGAAATCAACGTCATAAGGCTAGTAGCAGCATGATGAGTGGATTTAGGTACGACAATTCTAAGTGAAATAAGTCACACAGAAAAAGACACTTATCATAAGATATCACTTATAGAGGGAATGTAAAAACCGCTACACTTGAACTGAATTACAAAACAGAACAGAGGCACACGTTTAGAAAACACACTATGGCTGCTTAACGGAAAAGGTGAGGTGCGTGATTCATAAAACAAGGGTTTCAAATTAGCTCAGATACCGTTCCATAAACCCAATATGTAACAGAAAGACCTACTCCTTGCTCAGTGAACTGGACTCAACACCCCCTATTCACCGCGCAAGAATATATCTGAATAGTAAGAATCTTAAAAGCTATATATTGATATCTCTCTGTAAGTGAGTCAAGTGGGTGTAAAGCGGCAGAAACACAGCAGTGAAAAGCAGCTAAACCCCATTATAAAAATCAATTACTTTAAAAATCCCATGAAACAAAGACAGTGAAAGAGAGAGAAATTTTTACAAAATTCGTTCAGGGGCTGTGATGCCACCTGGATTGACCATATCTACACCCACAGCTGATTGCGAAATAAGGGTGGACACTCAGGGGCTGAGAGGTTTGGTGAGGTTGGGGGAGCAAACGCAGACCCTTTAAAGTACTACTGCGTGGTACCCATCCCAGGGGTCCCAAATCTCCAGGTTCAAGGGCATCTTCCTACATCGAAAACATGCATGAGAAACCCAGAAGATGGTTCACCGTGTGATCGGGAAAGGTTTCTAAAACGCACCTCATTTCTCATCTCCTTGGGCTCGGGTTGGCCATTCCAGCCGCTTTACTAGCAATCTCCCTCCTTGGAGATTCAGCACCTTTAACCTCCTGTTCCGTACAGGTTGCAATTTGTCCTGAGGATGAAAGGGAAGAGGGGGAACCAATGAGAGACTAGCTCTAGGTGTTGGGACAGGCACAGCTCACTCTATTTTCCCATCAGGAAGAAGAATTAACCACAGGCTCAGGCGGCCTCCCGGAACCACAATGGGGCCTGAAGCAATCCTGCGCTTTTGCGGCCAGCTCTCAAGAAAGCGAGTTGAAAAATGGAGCTCAGGGGCACTGCAATTCACAAACCTGCAGAGTTATAAACGATAACTCTCGTCCACAAATATATTGAGGGAAGGCAACGAAGAGGATTTGAAAGCAAGGCAGAATTGCAGGAAACAGATTTCAGGAGGTAGATTCGAATCTCCTTCAAAGCACAAGAAAAGCGGCAAAACCTCCACAATGATGCCCTTGGCCAAAAAGGGCGTATGCGTATTTTCCTGAATATATTCAGGAAAAAACGCATACGCCCTTTTTGGCCAACCAAGCAACCTGGAAAGGCAAATCAGCGCTACAAAGAAGTCTCACTTCCCATTGGTCAAACGGGCCATGCTGAATAAAGTGTCAAAACCAGAAATGCAGGACAGGCCAAGGAGAAACGGGAGCCTTGCTACGCTTATGGGCGGGATTTAAATTGCCAACAACCACTCTGGAGAAGTGTATGGTGTGTCCTAAAACATCTAAAAAACTCAGTTTAGAGAGCATAGGGCACTTCCACTCATGGGCGTATAAATTGGGAAAACTAAAAATCAGCAAGACACAGGCACCCCAAAGTTTAGGGCTGCTCTGTTGACAAGAACCTCCCCTTCGTTACACCTTAAATATCCCAGGAAAGAGAAAAATGGATAAAGAAGTTGTGGTCCGTATGTACAATGGAATATAACTCAGCCATGAAATCAACGTCATAAGGCTAGTAGCAGCATGATGAGTGGATTTAGGTACGACGATTCTAAGTGAAATAAGTCACACAGAAAAAGACACTTATCATAAGATATCACTTATAGAAGGAATGTAAAAACCGCTACACTTGAACTGAATTACAAAACAGAACAGAGGCACACGTTTAGAAAACACACTATGGCTGCTTAACGGGAAAGGTGAGGTGGGGTGATGCATAAAACAAGGGTTTCAAATTAGCTCAGATACCGTTCCATAAACCAAATATGTAACAGACAAGACGTACTCCTTGCTCAGTGAACTGGACTCAACACCCCCTATTCACTGCCCAAGAATATATCTCACTAGGAAGTATCTTAAAACCATATATTGATATCTCTCTGTAAGTGAGTCAAGTGGGTGTAAAGCGGCAGAAACACAGCAGTGAAAAGCAGCTAAACCCCATTATAAAAATCAATTACTTTAAAAATCCCGTGAAACAAAGACAGTGAAAGAGAGAGAAATTCTTACCAAATTCGTTCAGGGTCTGTGATGCCACCTGGATTGACCATATCTAGACCCACAGCTGATTGAGACATAAGGGTGGACACTCAAGGGCTGAGAGGTTTGGTGAGGTTGGGGGAGCAAATGCAGACCCTTTAAAGTACTACTGCGTGGTACCCATCCCAGGGGTCCCAAATCTCCAGGTTCAAGGGCATCTGCCTACATCGAAAACATGCATGAGAAACCCAGAAGATGGTACACCGTGTGATCGGGAAAGGTTTCTAAAACGCAGCTCATTTCTCATCTCCTTGTGCTCGGGTTGGCCATTCCAGCCGCTTTACTAGCAATCTCCCTCCTTGGAGAATCAGCACCTTTAACCTCCTGTTCCGTACAGGTTGCAATTTGTCCTGAGGATGAACGGGAAGAGGGGGAACCAATGAGAGACTAGCTCTAGGTGTTGGGACAGGCACAGGTCACTCTATTTTCCCATCAGGAAGAAGAATTAACCACAGGCTCAGCCTGCCGCCCGGAACCAGAATAGGGCCTGAAGCAATCCTGCGCTTTTGCGGCCAGCTCCCAAGAAAGCGATTTGACAAATGGAGCTCAGGGGCACTGCAATTCACAAACCTGCATAGTTATAAATGATAACTCTCGTCCACAAATATATTGAGAGAAGGCAACGAAGAGGTTTTGAAAGCAAGGAAGAATTGCAGGAAACAGATTTCAGGAGGTAGGTTCGAATCGCCTTCAAAGCACAGGAAAAGCGGCAAAACCTCGACAATGATGCCCTTGGCCAAAAAGGGCGTATGCGTTTTTTCCTGAATATATTCAAGAAAAAACGCATACGCCCTTTATGGCCAACCAAGCAACCTGGAAAGGCAAATCAGCGCTCCAAAGAAGTCTCGCTTCCCATCGGTCAATAGGGCCATGCTGAATAAAGTGTCAAAAGCAGAAATGCAGGACAGGCCATGGGGAAACGGGAGCCTTGCTACGCTGATGGGCGGGATGTAAATTGCCAACAGCCACTCTGGAGAAGTGTACGGTGTGTCCTGAAACATCTAAAAAACTCAGCTTAGAGAGCATAGGGCACTTCCACTCATGGGCGTATAAATTGGGAAAACTAAAAATCAGCAAGACACAGGCACCCCAAAGTTTAGGGCTGCTCTGTTGACAAGAACCTCCACTTCGTTACACCTTAAATATCCCAGGAAAGAGAAAAATGGATAAAGAAGTTGTGGTCCTTATGTACAATGGAATATCACTCAGCCATGAAATCAACGTCATAAGGCTAGTAGCAGCATGATGAGTGGATTTAGGTACGACGATTCTAAGTGAAATAAGTCACAGAGAAAAAGACACTTATCATAAGATATCACTTTTAGAGGGAATGTAAAAACCGCTACACTTGAACTGAATTACAAAACAGAACAGAGGCACACGTTTAGAAAACACACTATGGCTGCTTAACGGAAAAGGTGAGGTGCGTGATTCATAAAACAAGGGTTTCAAATTAGCTCAGATACCGTTCCATAAACCCAATATGTAACAGAAAGACCTACTCCTTACTCACTGAACTGGACTCAACACCCGCTATTCACCGCCCAAGAATATATCTGAATAGTAAGAATCTTAAAACCTATATATTGATATCTCTCTGTAAGTGAGTCAAGTGGTTGTAAAGCGGCAGAAACACAGCAGTGAAAAGCAGCTAAACCCCATTATAAAAATCAATTACTTTAAAAATCCCATGAAACAAAGACAGTGAAAGAGAGAGAAATTCTTACAAAATTCAATCAGGGGCTGTGATGCCACCTGGATTGACCATATCTAGACCCACAGCTGATTGAGACATAATAAGGGTGGACACTCTTGGGCCTGAGATGTTTGGTGAGGTTGGGGGAGCAAACGCAGACCCTTTAAAGTACTACTGTGTGGTACCCATCCCATGGGTCCCAAATCTCCAGGTTCAAGGGCATCTTCCTACATCGAAAACATGCATGAGAAACCCAGAAGATGGTACACCGTGAGATCGGGAAAGGTTTCTAAAACGCACCTCATTTCTCATCTCCTTGTGCTCGGGTTCGCCATTCCAGCCGCTTTACTAGCAATCTCCCTCCTTGGAGAATCAGCACCTCTAACCTCCTGTTCCGTACAGGTTGCAATTTGTCCTGAGGATGAAGAGGAAGAGGGGGAACCAATGAGAGACTAGCTCTAGGTGTTGGGAGAGGCAGAACTCACTCTATTTTCCCATCAGGAAGAAGAATTAACCACAGGCTCAGCCTGCAGCCCAGAACCAGAATAGGGCCTGAAGCAATCCTGCGCTTTTGCGGCCAGCTCCCAAGAAAGTGAGTTAAAAATGGAGCTCAGGGGCACTGCAATTCACAAACCTGCAGAGTTATAAATGATAACTCTCGTCCACAAATATATTGAGGGAAGGCAACGAAGAGGATTTGAAAGCAAGCCAGAATTGCAGGAAAGAGATATCAGGAGGTAGATTCGAATCGCCTTCAAAGCACAAGAAAAGCGGCAAAACCTCCACAATGATGCCCTTGGCCAAAAAGGGCGTATGCGTTTTTTCATGAATATATTCAGGAAAAAACGCATACGCCCTTATTGGCCAACCAAGCAACCTGGAAAGGCAAATCAGCGCTACAAAGAAGTCTCGCTTCCCATCGGTCAAAAGGGCCATGCTGAATAAAGTGTCAAAACCAGAAATGCAGGACAGGCCAAGGAGAAACGGGAGCCTTGCTACGCTGATGGGCGGGATGTAAATTGACAAAAGCCACTCTGGAGAAGTGTACGGTGTGTCCTGAAACATCTAAAAAACTCAGCTTAGAGAGCATAGGGCACTTCCACTCATGGGCGTATAAATTGGGAAAACTAAAAATCAGCAAGACACAGGCACCCCAAAGTTTAGGGCTGCTCTGTTGACAAGAACCTCCCCTTCGTTACACCTTAAATATCCCAGGAAAGTGAAAAATGGATAAAGAAGTTGTGGTCCGTATGTACAATGGAATATAACTCAGCCATGAAATCAACGTCATAAGGCTAGTAGCAGCATGATGAGTGGATTTAGGTACGACGATTCTAAGTGAAATAAGTCACACAGAAAAAGACACTTATCATAAGATATCACTTATAGAGGGAATGTAAAAACCGCTACACTTGAACTGAATTACAAAACAGAACAGAGGCACACGTTTAGAAAACACACTATGGCTGCTTAACGGGAAAGGTGAGGTGGGGTGATGCATAAAACAAGGGTTTCAAATTAGCTCAGATACCGTTCCATAAACCAAATATGTAACAGACAAGACCTACTCTTTGCTCAGTGAACTGGACTCAACACCCCCTGTTCACTGCCCAAGAATATATCTGACTAGGAAGAATCTTAAAACCTATATATTGATATCTCTCTGTAAGTGAGTCAAGTGGGTGTAAAGCGGCAGAAACACAGCAGTGAAAAGCAGCTAAACCCCATTATAAAAATCAATTACTTTAAAAATCCCGTGAAACAAAGACAGTGAAAGAGAGAGAAATTCTTACCAAATTCGTTCAGGGGCTGTGACGCCACCTGGATTGACCATATTTAGACCCACAGCTGATTGAGACATAAGGGTGGACACTCTTGGGCCTGAGACGTTTGGTGAGGTTGGGGGAGCAAACGCAGACACTTTAAAGTACTACTGCGTGGTACCCATCCCAGGGGTCCCAAATCTCCAGGTTCAAGGGCATCTTCCTACATCGAAAACATGCATGAGAAACCCAGAAGATGGTACACCGTGTGATCGGGAAAGGTTTCTAAAACGCACCTCATTTCTCATCTCCTTGGGCTCGGGTTCGCCATTACAGCCGCTTTACTAGCAATCTCCCTCCTTGGAGAATCAGCACCTCTAACCTCCTGTTCCGTACAGGTTGCAATTTGTCCTGAGGATGAAGAGGAAGAGGGGGAAGCAATGAGAGACTAGCTCTAGGTGTTGGGAGAGGCAGAACTCACTCTATTTTCCCATCAGGAAGAAGAATTAACCACAGGCTCAGCCTGCAGCCCAGAACCAGAATAGGGCCTGAAGCAATCCTGCGCTTTTGCGGCCAGCTCCCAACAAAGCGAGTTAAAAATGGAGCTCAGGGGCACTGCAATTCACAAACCTGCAGAGTTATAAACGATAACTCTCGTCCACAAATATATCGAGGGAAGGCAACGAAGAGGATTTGAAAGCAAGGCAGAATTGCAGGAAACAGATTTCAGGAGGTAGATTCGAATCGCCATTAAAGCACAGGAAAAGCGGCAAACCTCGACAATGATGCCCTTGGCCAAAAAGGGCGTATGCGTTTGTTCCTGAATATATTCAGGAACAAACGCATACGCCCTTTTTGGCCAACCAAGCAACCTGGAAAGGCAAATCAGCGCTCCAAAGGAGTCTCGCTTCCCATCGGTCAAAAGGGCCATGCTGAATAAAGTGTCAAAACTAGAAATGCAAGACAGGCCAAGGAGAAACGGGAGCCTTGCTACGCTGATGGGCGGGATGAAAATTGGCAACAGCCACTCTGGAGAAGTGTACGGTGTGTCCTGAAACATCTAAAAAACTCAGCTTACAGAGCATAGGGCACTTCCACTCATGGGCGTATAAATTGGGAAAACTAAAAATCAGCAAGACACAGGCACCCCAAAGTTTAGGGCTGCTCTGTTGACAAGAACCTCCACTTCGTTACACCTTAAATATCCCAGGAAAGAGAAAAATGGATAAAGAAGTTGTGGTCCGTATGTACAATGGAATATAACTCAGCCATGAAATCAACGTCATAAGGCTAGTAGCAGCATGATGAGTGGATTTAGGTACGACGATTCTAAGTGAAATAAGTCACACAGAAAAAGACACTTATCATAAGATATCACTTATAGAGGGAATGTAAAAACCGCTACACTTGAACTGAATTACAAAACAGAACAGAGGCACACGTTTAGAAAACACACTATGGCTGCTTAACGGGAAAGGTGAGGTGGGGTGATGCATAAAACAAGGGTTTCAAATTAGCTCAGATACCGTTCCATAAACCAAATATGTAACAGACAAGACCTACTCCTTGCTCAGTGAACTGGACTCAACACCCCCTATTCACTGCCCAAGAATATATCTGATTAGGAAGAATCTTAAAACCTATATATTGATATCTCTCTGTAAGTGAGTCAAGTGGGTGTAAAGCGGCAGAAACACAGCAGTGAAAAGCAGCTAAACCCCATTATAAAAATCAATTACTTTAAAAAGCCCGTGAAACAAAGACAGTGAAAGAGAGAGAAATTCTTACCAAATTCGTTCAGGGGCTGTGATGCCACCTGGATTGACCATATCTAGACCCACAGCTGATTGAGACATAAGGGTGGACACTCAAGGGCTGAGAGGTTTGGTGAGGTTGGGGGAGCAAATGCAGACCCTTTAAAGTACTACTGCGTGGTACCCATCCCAGGGGTCCCAAATCTCCAGGTTCAAGGGCATCTGCCTACATCGAAAACATGCATGAGAAACCCAGAGGATGGTACACCGTGTGATCGGGAAAGGTTTCTAAAACGCAGCTCATTTCTCATCTCCTTGTGCTCGGGTTGGCCATTCCAGCCGCTTTACTAGCAATCTCCCTCCTTGGAGAATCAGCACCTTTAACCTCCTGTTCCGTACAGGTTGCAATTTGTCCTGAGGATGAACGGGAAGAGGGGGAACCAATGAGAGACTAGCTCTAGGTGTTGGGACAGGCACAGGTCACTCTATTTTCCCATCAGGAAGAAGAATTAACCACAGGCTCAGCCTGCCGCCCGGAACCAGAATAGGGCCTGAAGCAATCCTGCGCTTTTGCGGCCAGCTCCCAAGAAAGCGATTTGACAAATGGAGCTCAGGGGCACTGCAATTCACAAACCTGCATAGTTATAAATGATAACTCTCGTCCACAAATATATTGAGAAAAGGCAACGAAGAGGTTTTGAAAGCAAGGAAGAATTGCAGGAAACAGATTTCAGGAGGTGGATTCGAATCGCCTTCAAAGCACAGGAAAAGCGGCAAAACCTCGACAATGATGCCCTTGGCCAAAAAGGGCGTATGCGTTTTTTCCTGAATATATTCAGGAAAAAACGCATACGCCCTTTATGGCCAACCAAGCAACCTGGAAAGGCAAATCAGCGCTCCAAAGAAATCTCGCTTCCCATCGGTCAAAAGGGCCATGCTGAATAAAGTGTCAAAAGCAGAAATGCAGGACAGGCCAAGGAGAAACGGGAGCCTTGCTACGCTGATGGGCGGGATGTAAATTGCCAACAGCCACTCTGGAGAAGTGTACGGTGTGTCCTGAAACATCTAAAAAACTCAGCTTAGAGAGCATAGGGCACTTCCACTCATGGGCGTATAAATTGGGAAAACTAAAAATCAGCAAGACACAGGCACCCCAAAGTTTAGGGCTGCTCTGTTGACAAGAACCTCCCCTTCGTTACACCTTAAATATCCCAGGAAAGTGAAAAATGGATAAAGAAGTTGTGGTCCGTATGTACAATGGAATATAACTCAGCCATGAAATCAACGTCATAAGGCTAGTAGCAGCATGATGAGTGGATTTAGGTACGACGATTCTAAGTGAAATAAGTCACACAGAAAAAGACACTTATCATAAGATATCACTTATAGAGGGAATGTAAAAACCGCTACACTTGAACTGAATTACAAAACAGAACAGAGGCACACGTTTAGAAAACACACTATGGCTGCTTAACGGGAAAGGTGAGGTGGGGTGATGCATAAAACAAGGGTTTCAAATTAGCTCAGATACCGTTCCATAAACCAAATATGTAACAGACAAGACCTACTCTTTGCTCAGTGAACTGGACTCAACACCCCCTATTCACTGCCCAAGAATATATCTGACTAGGAAGAATCTTAAAACCTATATATTGATATCTCTCTGTAAGTGAGTCAAGTGGGTGTAAAGCGGCAGAAACACAGCAGTGAAAAGCAGCTAAACCCCATTATAAAAATCAATTACTTTAAAAATCCCGTGAAACAAAGACAGTGAAAGAGAGAGAAATTCTTACCAAATTCGTTCAGGGGCTGTGATGCCACCTGGATTGACCATATCTAGACCCACAGCTGATTGAGACATAAGGGTGGACACTCTTGGGCCTGAGACGTTTGGTGAGGTTGGGGGAGCAAACGCAGACACTTTAAAGTACTACTGCGTGGTACCCATCCCAGGGGTCCCAAATCTCCAGGTTCAAGGGCATCTTCCTACATCGAAAACATGCATGAGAAACCCAGAAGATGGTACACCGTGTGATCGGGAAAGGTTTCTAAAACGCACCTCATTTCTCATCTCCTTGGGCTCGGGTTCGCCATTCCAGCCGCTTTACTAGCAATCTCCCTCCTTGGAGAATCAGCACCTCTAACCTCCTGTTCCGTACAGGTTGCAATTTGTCCTGAGGATGAAGAGGAAGAGGGGGAAGCAATGAGAGACTAGCTCTAGGTGTTGGGAGAGGCAGAACTCACTCTATTTTCCCATCAGGAAGAAGAATTAACCACAGGCTCAGCCTGCAGCCCAGAACCAGAATAGGGCCTGAAGCAATCCTGCGCTTTTGCGGCCAGCTCCCAACAAAGCGAGTTAAAAATGGAGCTCAGGGGCACTGCAATTCACAAACCTGCAGAGTTATAAACGATAACTCTCGTCCACAAATATATCGAGGGAAGGCAACGAAGAGGATTTGAAAGCAAGGCAGAATTGCAGGAAACAGATTTCAGGAGGTAGATTCGAATCGCCATTAAAGCACAGGAAAAGCGGCAAAACCTCGAAAATGATGCCCTTGGCCAAAAAGGGCGTATGCGTTTGTTCCTGAATATATTCAGGAACAAACGCATACGCCCTTTTTGGCCAACCAAGCAACCTGGAAAGGCAAATCAGCGCTCCAAAGGAGTCTCGCTTCCCATCGGTCAAAAGGGCCATGCTGAATAAAGTGTCAAAACCAGAAATGCAAGACAGGCCAAGGAGAAACGGGAGCCTTGCTACGCTGATGGGCGGGATGTAAATTGCCAACAGCCACTCTGGAGAAGTGTACGGTGTGTCCTGAAACATCTAAAAAACTCAGCTTACAGAGCATAGGGCACTTCCACTCATGGGCGTATAAATTGGGAAAACTAAAAATCAGCAAGACACAGGCACCCCAAAGTTTAGGGCTGCTCTGTTGACAAGAACCTCCACTTCGTTACACCTTAAATATCCCAGGAAAGAGAAAAATGGATAAAGAAGTTGTGGTCCGTATGTACAATGGAATATAACTCAGCCATGAAATCAACGTCATAAGGCTAGTAGCAGCATGATGAGTGGATTTAGGTACGACGATTCTAAGTGAAATAAGTCACACAGAAAAAGACACTTATCATAAGATATCACTTATAGAGGGAATGTAAAAACCGCTACACTTGAACTGAATTACAAAACAGAACAGAGGCACACGTTTAGAAAACACACTATGGCTGCTTAACGGGAAAGGTGAGGTGGGGTGATGCATAAAACAAGGGTTTCAAATTAGCTCAGATACCGTTCCATAAACCAAATATGTAACAGACAAGACCTACTCCTTGCTCAGTGAACTGGACTCAACACCCCCTATTCACTGCCCAAGAATATATCTGATTAGGAAGAATCTTAAAACCTATATATTGATATCTCTCTGTAAGTGAGTCAAGTGGGTGTAAAGCGGCAGAAACACAGCAGTGAAAAGCAGCTAAACCCCATTATAAAAATCAATTACTTTAAAAATCCCGTGAAACAAAGACAGTGAAAGAGAGAGAAATTCTTACCAAATTCGTTCAGGGGCTGTGATGCCACCTGGATTGACCATATCTAGACCCACAGCTGATTGAGACATAAGGGTGGACACTCAAGGGCTGAGAGGTTTGGTGAGGTTGGGGGAGCAAATGCAGACCCTTTAAAGTACTACTGCGTGGTACCCATCCCAGGGGTCCCAAATCTCCAGGTTCAAGGGCATCTGCCTACATCGAAAACATGCATGAGAAACCCAGAGGATGGTACACCGTGTGATCGGGAAAGGTTTCTAAAAGGCAGCTCATTTCTCATCTCCTTGTGCTCGGGTTGGCCATTCCAGCCGCTTTACTAGCAATCTCCCTCCTTGGAGAATCAGCACCTTTAACCTCCTGTTCCGTACAGGTTGCAATTTGTCCTGAGGATGAACGGGAAGAGGGGGAACCAATGAGAGACTAGCTCTAGGTGTTGGGACAGGCACAGGTCACTCTATTTTCCCATCAGGAAGAAGAATTAACCACAGGCTCAGCCTGCCGCCCGGAACCAGAATAGGGCCTGAAGCAATCCTGCGCTTTTGCGGCCAGCTCCCAAGAAAGCGATTTGACAAATGGAGCTCAGGGGCACTGCAATTCACAAACCTGCATAGTTATAAATGATAACTATCGTCCACAAATATATTGAGAGAAGGCAACGAAGAGGTTTTGAAAGCAAGGAAGAATTGCAGGAAACAGATTTCAGGAGGTGGATTCGAATCGCCTTCAAAGCACAGGAAAAGCGGCAAAACCTCGACAATGATGCCCTTGGCCAAAAAGGGCGTATGCGTTTTTTCCTGAATATATTCAGGAAAAAACGCATACGCCCTTTATGGCCAACCAAGCAACCTGGAAAGGCAAATCAGCGCTCCAAAGAAATCTCGCTTCCCATCGGTCAAAAGGGCCATGCTGAATAAAGTGTCAAAAGCAGAAATGCAGGACAGGCCATGGAGAAACGGGAGCCTCGCTACGCTGATGGGCGGGATGTAAATTGCCAACAGCCACTCTGGAGAAGTGTACGGTGTGTCCTGAAACATCTAAAAAACTCAGCTTAGAGAGCATAGGGCACTTCCACTCATGAGCGTATAAATTGGGAAAACTAAAAATCAGGAAGACACAGGCACCCCAAAGTTTAGGGCTGCTCTGTTGACAAGAACCTCCCCTTCGTTACACCTTAAATATCCCAGGAAAGAGAAAAATGGATAAAGAAGTTCTGGTCCTTATGTACAAAGGAATATCACTCAGCCATGAAATCAACGTCATAAGGCTAGTAGCAGCATGATGAGTGGATTTAGGTACGACAATTCTAAGTGAAATAAGTCACAGAGAAAAAGACACTTATCATAAGATATCACTTATAGAGGGAATGTAAAAACCGCTACACTTGAACTGAATTACAAAACAGAACAGAGGCACACGTTTAGAAAACACACTATGGCTGCTTAACGGAAAAGGTGAGGTGCGTGATTCATAAAACAAGGGTTTCAAATTAGCTCAGATACCGTTCCATAAACCCAATATGTAACAGAAAGACCTACTCCTTGCTCAGTGAACTGGACTCAACACCCCCTATTCACCGCGCAAGAATATATCTGACTAGGAAGAATCTTAAAACCTATATATTGATATCTCTCTGTAAGTGAGTCAAGTGGGTGTAAAGCGGCAGAAACACAGCAGTGAAAAGCAGCTAAACCCCATTATAAAAATCAATTACTTTAAAAATCCCGTGAAACAAAGACAGTGAAAGAGAGAGAAATTCTTACCAAATTCGTTCAGGGGCTGTGATGCCACCTGGATTGACCATATCTAGACCCACAGCTGATTGAGACAGAAGGGTGGACACTCAAGGGCTGACAGGTTTGGTGAGGTTGGGGGAGCAAATGCAGACCCTTTAAAGTACTACTGCGTGGTACCCATCCCAGGGGTCCCAAATCTCCAGGTTCAAGGGCATCTGCCTACATCGAAAACATGCATGAGAAACCCAGAAGATGGTACACCGTGTGATCGGGAAAGGTTTCTAAAACGCACCTCATTTCTCATCTCCTTGTGCTCGGGTTGGCCATTCCAGCCGCTTTACTAGCAATCTCCCTCCTTGAAGAATCAGCACCTTTAACCTCCTGTTCCGTACAGGTTGCAATTTGTCCTGAGGATGAACGGGAAGAGGGGGAACCAATGAGAGACTAGCTCTAGGTGTTGGGACAGGCACAGGTCACTCTATTTTCCCATCAGGAAGAAGAATTAACCACAGGCTCAGCCTGCCGCCCGAAACCAGAATAGGGCCTGAAGCAATCCTGGGCTTTTGCGGCCAGCTCCCAAGAAAGCGAGTTGAAAAATGGAGCTCAGGGGCACTGCAATTCACAAACCTGCATAGTTATAAATGATAACTCTCGTCCACAAATATATTGAGAGAAGGCAACGAAGAGGTTTTGAAAGCAAGGAAGAATTGCAGGAAACAGATTTCAGGAGGAGGATTCGAATCGCCTTCAAAGCACAGGAAAAGCGGCAAAACCTCGACAATGATGCCCTTGGCCAAAAAGGGCGTATGCGTTTTTTCCTGAATATATTCAGGAAAAAACGCATACGCCCTTTATGGCCAACCAAGCAACCTGGAAAGGCAAATCAGCTCTCCAAAGAAATCTCGCTTCCCATCGGTCAAAAGGGCCATGCTGAATAAAGTGTCAAAACCAGAAATGTAGGACAGGCCAAGGAGAAACGGGAGCCTTGCTACGCTAATGGGCGGGATGTAAAGTGCCAACAACCACTCTGGAGAAGTGTATGGTGTGTTCTGAAACATCTAAAAAACTCTGCTTAGAGAGCATAGGGCCCTTCCACTCATGAGCGTATAAATTGGGAAAACTAAAAATCAGGAAGACTCAGGCACCCCAAAGTTTAGGGCTGCTCTGTTGACAAGAACCTCCCCTTCGTTACACCTTAAATATCCCAGGAAAGAGAAAAATGGATAAAGAAGTTCTGGTCCTTATGTACAATGGAATATCACTCAGCCATGAAATCAACGTCATAAGGCTAGTAGCAGCATGATGAGTGGATTTAGGTACGACAATTCTAAGTGAAATAAGTCACACAGAAAAAGACACTTATCATAAGATATCACTTATAGAGGGAATGTAAAAACCGCTGCACTTGAACTGAATTACAAAACAGAACAGAGGCACACGTTTAGAAAACACACTATGGCTGCTTAACGGAAAAGGTGAGGTGCGTGATTCATAAAACAAGGGTTTCAAATTAGCTCAGATACCGTTCCATAAACCCAATATGTAACAGAAAGACCTACTCCTTGCTCAGTGAACTGGACTCAACACCCCCTATTCACCGCGCAAGAATATATCTGAATAGTAAGAATCTTAAAAGCTATATATTGATATCTCTCTGTAAGTGACTCAAGTGGGTGTAAAGCGGCAGAAACACAGCAGTGAAAAGCAGCTAAACCCCATTATAAAAATCAATTACTTTAAAAATCCCATGAAACAAAGACAGTGAAAGAGAGAGAAATTTTTACAAAATTCGTTCAGGGGCTGTGATGCCACCTGGATTGACCATATCTAGACCCACAGCTGATTGCGAAATAAGGGTGGACACTCCGGGGCTGAGAGGTTTGGTGAGGTTGGGGGAGCAAACGCAGACCCTTTAAAGTACTACTGCGTGGTACCCATCCCAGGGGTCCCAAATCTCCAGGTTCAAGGGCATCTTCCTACATCGAAAACATGCATGAGAAACCCAGAAGATGGTTCACCGTGTGATCGGGAAAGGTTTCTAAAACGCACCTCATTTCTCATCTCCTTGGGCTCGGGTTGGCCATTCCAGCCGCTTTACTAGCAATCTCCCTCCTTGGAGATTCAGCACCTTTAACCTCCTGTTCCGTACAGGTTTCAATTTGTCCTGAGGATGAAAGGGAAGAGGGGGAACCAATGAGAGACTAGCTCTAGGTGTTGGGACAGGCACAGCTCACTCTATTTTCCCATCAGGAAGAAGAATTAACCACAGGCTCAGGCTGCCGCCCGGAACCACAATGGGGCCTGAAGCAATCCTGCGCTTTTGCGGCCAGCTCTCAAGAAAGCGAGTTGAAAAATGGAGCTCAGGGGCACTGCAATTCACAAACCTGCAGAGTTATAAACGATAACTCTCGTCCAGAAATATATTGAGAGAAGGCAAAGAAGAGGATTTGAAAGCAAGCCAGAATTGCAGGAAAGAGATATCAGGAGGTAGATTCGAATCGCCTTCAAAGCACAAGAAAAGCGGCAAAACCTCCACAATGATGCCCTTGGCCAAAAAGGGCGTATGCGTTTTTTCCTGAATATATTCAAGAAAAAACGCATACGCCCTTTATGGCCAACCAAGCAACCTGGAAAGGCAAATCAGCGCTCCAAAGAAGTCTCGCTTCCCATCGGTCAATAGGGCCATGCTGAATAAAGTGTCAAAAGCAGAAATGCAGGACAGGCCATGGAGAAACGGGAGCCTTGCTACGCTGATGGGCGGGATGTAAATTGCCAACAGCCACTCTGGAGAAGTGTACGGTGTGTCCTGAAACATCTAAAAAACTCAGCTTAGAGAGCATAGGGCACTTCCACTCATGGGCGTATAAATTGGGAAAACTAAAAATCAGCAAGACACAGGCACCCCAAAGTTTAGGGCTGCTCTGTTGACAAGAACCTCCCCTTCGTTACACCTTAAATATCCCAGGAAAGAGACAAATGGATAAAGAAGTTGTGGTCCTTATGTACAATGGAATATCACTCAGCCATGAAATCAACGTCATAAGGCTAGTAGCAGCATGATGAGTGGATTTAGGTACGACGATTCTAAGTGAAATAAGTCACAGAGAAAAAGACACTTATCATAAGATATCACTTATAGAGGGAATGTAAAAACCGCTACACTTGAACTGAATTACAAAACAGAACAGAGGCACACGTTTAGAAAACACACTATGGCTGCTTAACGGAAAAGGTGAGGTGCGTGATTCATAAAACAAGGGTTTCAAATTAGCTCAGATACCGTTCCATAAACCCAATATGTAACAGAAAGACCTACTCCTTACTCACTGAACTGGACTCAACACCCCCTATTCACCGCCCAAGAATATATCTGAATAGTAAGAATCTTAAAACCTATATATTGATATCTCTCTGAAAGTGAGTCAAGTGGTTGTAAAGCGGCAGAAACACAGCAGTGAAAAGCAGCTAAACCCCATTATAAAAATCAATTACTTTAAAAATCCCATGAAACAAAGACAGTGAAAGAGAGAGAAATTCTTACAAAATTCATTCAGGGGCTGTGATGCCACCTGGATTGACCATATCTAGACCCACAGCTGATTGAGACATAATAAGGGTGGACACTCTTGGGCCTGAGATGTTTGGTGAGGTTGGGGGAGCAAACGCAGACACTTTAAAGTACTACTGCGTGGTACCCATCCCATGGGTCCCAAATCTCCAGGTTCAAGGGCATCTTCCTACATCGAAAACATGCATGAGAAACCCAGAAGATGGTACACCGTGTGATCGGGAAAGGTTTCTAAAACGCACCTCATTTCTCATCTCCTTGGGCTCGGGTTCGCCATTCCAGCCGCTTTACTAGCAATCTCCCTCCTTGGAGAATCAGCACCTCTAACCTCCTGTTCCGTACAGGTTGCAATTTGTCCTGAGGATGAAGAGGAAGAGGGGGAAGCAATGAGAGACTAGCTCTAGGTGTTGGGAGAGGCAGAACTCACTCTATTTTCCCATCAGGAAGAAGAATTAACCACAGGCTCAGCCTGCAGCCCAGAACCAGAATAGGGCCTGAAGCAATCCTGCGCTTTTGCGGCCAGCTCCCAACAAAGCGAGTTAAAAATGGAGCTCAGGGGCACTGCAATTCACAAACCTGCATAGTTATAAACGATAACTCTCGTCCACAAATATAATGAGGGAAGGCAACGAAGAGGATTTGAAAGCAAGGCAGAATTGCAGGAAACAGATTTCAGGAGGTAGATTCGAATCGCCATTAAAGCACAGGAAAAGCGGCAAAACCTCGACAATGATGCCCTTGGCCAAAAAGGGCGTATGCGTTTGTTCCTGAATATATTCAGGAACAAACGCATACGCCCTTTTTGGCCAACCAAGCAACCTGGAAAGGCAAATCAGCGCTCCAAAGGAGTCTCGCTTCCCATCGGTCAAAAGGGCCATGCTGAATAAAGTGTCAAAACCAGAAATGCAAGACAGGCCAAGGAGAAACGGGAGCCTTGCTACGCTGATGGGCGGGATGAAAATTGGCAACAGCCACTCTGGAGAAGTGTACGGTGTGTCCTGAAACATCTAAAAAACTCAGCTTAGAGAGCATAGGGCACTTCCACTCATGGGCGTATAAATTGGGAAAACTAAAAATCAGCAAGACACAGGCACCCCAAAGTTTAGGGCTGCTCTTTTGACAAGAACCTCCACTTCGTTACACCTTAAATATCCCAGGAAAGAGAAAAATGGATAAAGAAGTTGTGGTCCGTATGTACAATGGAATATAACTCAGCCATGAAATCAACGTCATAAGGCTAGTAGCAGCATGATGAGTGGATTTAGGTACGACGATTCTAAGTGAAATAAGTCACACAGAAAAAGACACTTATCATAAGATATCACTTATAGAGGGAATGTAAAAACCGCTACACTTGAACTGAATTACAAAACAGAACAGAGGCACACGTTTAGAAAACACACTATGGCTGCTTAACGGGAAAGGTGAGGTGGGGTGATGCATAAAACAAGGGTTTCAAATTAGCTCAGATACCGTTCCATAAACCAAATATGTAACAGACAAGACCTACTCCTTGCTCAGTGAACTGGACTCAACACCCCCTATTCACTGCCCAAGAATATATCTGATTAGGAAGAATCTTAAAACCTATATATTGATATCTCTCTGTAAGTGAGTCAAGTGGGTGTAAAGCGGCAGAAACACAGCAGTGAAAAGCAGCTAAACCCCATTATAAAAATCAATTACTTTAAAAATCCCGTGAAACAAAGACAGTGAAAGAGAGAGAAATTCTTACCAAATTCGTTCAGGGGCTGTGATGCCACCTGGATTGACCATATCTAGACCCACAGCTGATTGAGACATAAGGGTGGACACTCAAGGGCTGAGAGGTTTGGTGAGGTTGGGGGAGCAAATGCAGACCCTTTAAAGTACTACTGCGTGGTACCCATCCCAGGGGTCCCAAATCTCCAGGTTCAAGGGCATCTGCCTACATCGAAAACATGCATGAGAAACCCAGAGGATGGTACACCGTGTGATCGGGAAAGGTTTCTAAAACGCAGCTCATTTCTCATCTCCTTGTGCTCGGGTTGGCCATTCCAGCCGCTTTACTAGCAATCTCCCTCCTTGGAGAATCAGCACCTTTAACCTCCTGTTCCGTACAGGTTGCAATTTGTCCTGAGGATGAACGGGAAGAGGGGGAACCAATGAGAGACTAGCTCTAGGTGTTGGGACAGGCACAGGTCACTCTATTTTCCCATCAGGAAGAAGAATTAACCACAGGCTCAGCCTGCCGCCCGGAACCAGAATAGGGCCTGAAGCAATCCTGCGCTTTTGCGGCCAGCTCCCAAGAAAGCGATTTGACAAATGGAGCTCAGGGGCACTGCAATTCACAAACCTGCATAGTTATAAATGATAACTATCGTCCACAAATATATTGAGAGAAGGCAACGAAGAGGTTTTGAAAGCAAGGAAGAATTGCAGGAAACAGATTTCAGGAGGTGGATTCGAATCGCCTTCAAAGCACAGGAAAAGCGGCAAAACCTCGACAATGATGCCCTTGGCCAAAAAGGGCGTATGCGTTTTTTCCTGAATATATTCAGGAAAAAACGCATACGCCCTTTATGGCCAACCAAGCAACCTGGAAAGGCAAATCAGCGCTCCAAAGAAATCTCGCTTCCCATCGGTCAAAAGGGCCATGCTGAATAAAGTGTCAAAAGCAGAAATGCAGGACAGGCCATGGAGAAACGGGAGCCTTGCTACGCTGATGGGCGGGATGTAAATTGCCAACAGCCACTCTGGAGAAGTGTACGGTGTGTCCTGAAACATCTAAAAAACTCAGCTTAGAGAGCATAGGGCACTTCCACTCATGGGCGTATAAATTGGGAAAACTAAAAATCAGCAAGACACAGGCACCCCAAAGTTTAGGGCTGCTCTGTTGACAAGAACCTCCCCTTCGTTACACCTTAAATATCCCAGGAAAGAGAAAAATGGATAAAGAAGTTGTGGTCCTTATGTACAATGGAATATCACTCAGCCATGAAATCAACGTCATAAGGCTAGTAGCAGCATGATGAGTGGATTTAGGTACGACGATTCTAAGTGAAATAAGTCACAGAGAAAAAGACACTTATCATAAGATATCACTTATAGAGGGAATGTAAAAACCGCTACACTTGAACTGAATTACAAAACAGAACAGAGGCACACGTTTAGAAAACACACTATGGCTGCTTAACGGAAAAGGTGAGGTGCGTGATTCATAAAACAAGGGTTTCAAATTAGCTCAGATACCGTTCCATAAACCCAATATGTAACAGAAAGACCTACTCCTTACTCAGTGAACTGGACTCAACACCCCCTATTCACCGCCCAAGAATATATCTGAATAGTAAGAATCTTAAAACCTATATATTGATATCTCTCTGTAAGTGAGTCAAGTGGTTGTAAAGCGGCAGAAACACAGCAGTGAAAAGCAGCTAAACCCCATTATAAAAATCAATTACTTTAAAAATCCCATGAAACAAAGACAGTGAAAGAGAGAGAAATTCTTACAAAATTCATTCAGGGGCTGTGATGCCACCTGGATTGTCCATATCTAGACCCACAGCTGATTGAGACATAATAAGGGTGGACACTCTTGGGCCTGAGATGTTTGGTGAGGTTGGGGGAGCAAACGCAGACCCTTTAAAGTACTACTGTGTGGTACCCATCCCATGGGTCCCAAATCTCCAGGTTCACGGGCATCTTCCTACATCGAAAACATGCATGAGAAACCCAGAAGATGGTACACCGTGAGATCGGGAAAGGTTTCTAAAACGCACCTCATTTCTCATCTCCTTGTGCTCGGGTTCGCCATTCCAGCCGCTTTACTAGCAATCTCCCTCCTTGGAGAATCAGCACCTCTAACCTCCTGTTCCGTACAGGTTGCAATTTGTCCTGAGGATGAAGAGGAAGAGGGGGAACCAATGAGAGACTAGCTCTAGGTGTTGGGAGAGGCAGAACTCACTCTATTTTCCCATCAGGAAGAAGAATTAACCACAGGCTCAGCCTGCAGCCCAGAACCAGAATAGGGCCTGAAGCAATCCTGCGCTTTTGCGGCCAGCTCCCAAGAAAGTGAGTTAAAAATGGAGCTCAGGGGCACTGCAATTCACAAACCTGCAGAGTTATAAATGATAACTCTCGTCCACAAATATATCGAGGGAAGGCAACGAAGAGGATTTGAAAGCAAGCCAGAATTGCAGGAAAGAGATATCAGGAGGTAGATTCGAATCGCCTTCAAAGCACAAGAAAAGCGGCAAAACCTCCACAATGATGCCCTTGGTCAAAAAGGGCGTATGCGTTTTTTCCTGAATATATTCAGGAAAAAACGCATACGCCCTTTTTGGCCAACCAAGCAACCTGGAAAGGCAAATCAGCGCTACAAAGAAGTCTCGCTTCCCATCGGTCAAAAGGGCCATGCTGAATAAAGTGTCAAAACCAGAAATGCAGGACAGGCCAAGGAGAAACGGGAGCCTTGCTACGCTGATGGGCGGGATGTAAATTGCCAACAGCCACTCTGGAGAAGTGTACGGTGTGTCCTGAAACATCTAAAAAACTCAGCTTAGAGAGCATAGGGCACTTCCACTCATGGTCGTATAAATTGGGAAAACTAAAAATCAGCAAGACACAGGCACCCCAAAGTTTAGGGCTGCTCTGTTGACAAGAACCTCCCCTTCGTTACACCTTAAATATCCCAGGAAAGTGAAAAATGGATAAAGAAGTTGTGGTCCGTATGTACAATGGAATATAACTCAGCCATGAAATCAACGTCATAAGGCTAGTAGCAGCATGATGAGTGGATTTAGGTACGACGATTCTAAGTGAAATAAGTCACACAGAAAAAGACACTTATCATAAGATATCACTTATAGAGGGAATGTAAAAACCGCTACACTTGAACTGAATTACAAAACAGAACAGAGGCACACGTTTAGAAAACACACTATGGCTGCTTAACGGGAAAGGTGAGGTGGGGTGATGCATAAAACAAGGGTTTCAAATTAGCTCAGATACCGTTCCATAAACCAAATATGTAACAGACAAGACCTACTCCTTGCTCAGTGAACTGGACTCAACACCCCCTATTCACTGCCCAAGAATATATCTGACTAGGAAGAATCTTAAAACCTATATATTGATATCTCTCTGTAAGTGAGTCAAGTGGGTGTAAAGCGGCAGAAACACAGCAGTGAAAAGCAGCTAAACCCCATTATAAAAATCAATTACTTTAAAAATCCCGTGAAACAAAGACAGTGAAAGAGAGAGAAATTCTTACCAAATTCGTTCAGGGGCTGTGATGCCACCTGGATTGACCATATCTAGACCCACAGCTGATTGAGACATAAGGGTGGACACTCAAGGGCTGAGAGGTTTGGTGAGGTTGGGGGAGCAAATGCAGACCCTTTAAAGTACTACTGCGTGGTACCCATCCCAGGGGTCCCAAATCTCCAGGTTCAAGGGCATCTGCCTACATCGAAAACATGCATGAGAAACCCAGAGGATGGTACACCGTGTGATCGGGAAAGGTTTCTAAAACGCAGCTCATTTCTCATCTCCTTGTGCTCGGGTTGGCCATTCCAGCCGCTTTACTAGCAATCTCCCTCCTTGGAGAATCAGCACCTTTAACCTCCTGTTCCGTACAGGTTGCAATTTGTCCTGAGGATGAACGGGAAGAGGGGGAACCAATGAGAGACTAGCTCTAGGTGTTGGGACAGGCACAGGTCACTCTATTTTCCCATCAGGAAGAAGAATTAACCACAGGCTCAGCCTGCCGCCCGGAACCAGAATAGGGCCTGAAGCAATCCTGCGCTTTTGCGGCCAGCTCCCAAGAAAGCGATTTGACAAATGGAGCTCAGGGGCACTGCAATTCACAAACCTGCATAGTTATAAATGATAACTATCGTCCACAAATATATTGAGAGAAGGCAACGAAGAGGTTTTGAAAGCAAGGAAGAATTGCAGGAAACAGATTTCAGGAGGTGGATTCGAATCGCCTTCAAAGCACAGGAAAAGCGGCAAAACCTCGACAATGATGCCCTTGGCCAAAAAGGGCGTATGCGTTTTTTCCTGAATATATTCAGGAAAAAACGCATACGCCCTTTATGGCCAACCAAGCAACCTGGAAAGGCAAATCAGCGCTCCAAAGAAATCTCGCTTCCCATCGGTCAAAAGGGCCATGCTGAATAAAGTGTCAAAAGCAGAAATGCAGGACAGGCCATGGAGAAACGGGAGCCTTGCTACGCTGATGGGCGGGATGTAAATTGCCAACAGCCACTCTGGAGAAGTGTACGGTGTGTCCTGAAACATCTAAAAAACTCAGCTTAGAGAGCATAGGGCACTTCCACTCATGGGCGTATAAATTGGGAAAACTAAAAATCAGCAAGACACAGGCACCCCAAAGTTTAGGGCTGCTCTGTTGACAAGAACCTCCCCTTCGTTACACCTTAAATATCCCAGGAAAGAGAAAAATGGATAAAGAAGTTGTGGTCCTTATGTACAATGGAATATCACTCAGCCATGAAATCAACGTCATAAGGCTAGTAGCAGCATGATGAGTGGATTTAGGTACGACGATTCTAAGTGAAATAAGTCACAGAGAAAAAGACACTTATCATAAGATATCACTTATAGAGGGAATGTAAAAACCGCTACACTTGAACTGAATTACAAAACAGAACAGAGGCACACGTTTAGAAAACACACTATGGCTGCTTAACGGAAAAGGTGAGGTGCGTGATTCATAAAACAAGGGTTTCAAATTAGCTCAGATACCGTTCCATAAACCCAATATGTAACAGAAAGACCTACTCCTTACTCAGTGAACTGGACTCAACACCCCCTATTCACCGCCCAAGAATATATCTGAATAGTAAGAATCTTAAAACCTATATATTGATATCTCTCTGTAAGTGAGTCAAGTGGTTGTAAAGCGGCAGAAACACAGCAGTGAAAAGCAGCTAAACCCCATTATAAAAATCAATTACTTTAAAAATCCCATGAAACAAAGACAGTGAAAGAGAGAGAAATTCTTACAAAATTCATTCAGGGGCTGTGATGCCACCTGGATTGACCATATCTAGACCCACAGCTGATTGAGACATAATAAGGGTGGACACTCTTGGGCCTGAGATGTTTGGTGAGGTTGGGGGAGCAAACGCAGACCCTTTAAAGTACTACTGTGTGGTACCCATCCCATGGGTCCCAAATCTCCAGGTTCACGGGCATCTTCCTACATCGAAAACATGCATGAGAAACCCAGAAGATGGTACACCGTGAGATCGGGAAAGGTTTCTAAAACGCACCTCATTTCTCATCTCCTTGTGCTCGGGTTCGCCATTCCAGCCGCTTTACTAGCAATCTCCCTCCTTGGAGAATCAGCACCTCTAACCTCCTGTTCCGTACAGGTTGCAATTTGTCCTGAGGATGAAGAGGAAGAGGGGGAACCAATGAGAGACTAGCTCTAGGTGTTGGGAGAGGCAGAACTCACTCTATTTTCCCATCAGGAAGAAGAATTAACCACAGGCTCAGCCTGCAGCCCAGAACCAGAATAGGGCCTGAAGCAATCCTGCGCTTTTGCGGCCAGCTCCCAAGAAAGTGAGTTAAAAATGGAGCTCAGGGGCACTGCAATTCACAAACCTGCAGAGTTATAAATGATAACTCTCGTCCACAAATATATTGAGGGAAGGCAACGAAGAGGATTTGAAAGCAAGCCACAATTGCAGGAAAGAGATATCAGGAGGTAGATTCGAATCGCCTTCAAAGCACAAGAAAAGCGGCAAAACCTCCACAATGATGCCCTTGGTCAAAAAGGGCGTATGCGTTTTTTCCTGAATATATTCAGGAAAAAACGCATACGCCCTTTTTGGCCAACCAAGCAACCTGGAAAGGCAAATCAGCGCTACAAAGAAGTCTCGCTTCCCATCGGTCAAAAGGGCCATGCTGAATAAAGTGTCAAAACCAGAAATGCAGGACAGGCCAAGGAGAAACGGGAGCCTTGCTACGCTGATGGGCGGGATGTAAATTGCCAACAGCCACTCTGGAGAAGTGTACGGTGTGTCCTGAAACATCTAAAAAACTCAGCTTAGAGAGCATAGGGCACTTCCACTCATGGGCGTATAAATTGGGAAAACTAAAAATCAGCAAGACACAGGCACCCCAAAGTTTAGGGCTGCTCTGTTGACAAGAACCTCCCCTTCGTTACACCTTAAATATCCCAGGAAAGTGAAAAATGGATAAAGAAGTTGTGGTCCGTATGTACAATGGAATATAACTCAGCCATGAAATCAACGTCATAAGGCTAGTAGCAGCATGATGAGTGGATTTAGGTACGACGATTCTAAGTGAAATAAGTCACAGAGAAAAAGACACTTATCATAAGATATCACTTATAGAGGGAATGTAAAAACCGCTACACTTGAACTGAATTACAAAACAGAACAGAGGCACACGTTTAGAAAACACACTATGGCTGCTTAACGGGAAAGGTGAGGTGGGGTGATGCATAAAACAAGGGTTTCAAATTAGCTCAGATACCGTTCCATAAACCAAATATGTAACAGACAAGACCTACTCCTTGCTCAGTGAACTGGACTCAACACCCCCTATTCACTGCCCAAGAATATATCTGACTAGGAAGAATCTTAAAACCTATATATTGATATCTCTCTGTAAGTGAGTCAAGTGGGTGTAAAGCGGCAGAAACACAGCAGTGAAAAGCAGCTAAACCCCATTATAAAAATCAATTACTTTAAAAATCCCGTGAAACAAAGACAGTGAAAGAGAGAGAAATTCTTACCAAATTCGTTCAGGGGCTGTGATGCCACCTGGATTGACCATATCTAGACCCACAGCTGATTGAGACATAAGGGTGGACACTCTTGGGCCTGAGACGTTTGGTGAGGTTGGGGGAGCAAACGCAGACACTTTAAAGTACTACTGCGTGGTACCCATCCCATGGGTCCCAAATCTCCAGGTTCAAGGGCATCATCCTACATCGAAAACATGCATGAGAAACCCAGAAGATGGTACACCGTGTGATCGGGAAAGGTTTCTAAAACGCACCTCATTTCTCATCTCCTTGTGCTCGGGTTCGCCTTTCCAGCCGCTTTACTAGCAATCTCCCTCCTTGGAGAATCAGCACCTCTAACCTCCTGTTCCGTACAGGTTGCAATTTGTCCTGAGGATGAAGAGGAAGAGGGGGAACCAATGAGAGACTAGCTCTAGGTGTTGGGAGAGGCAGAACTCACTCTATTTTCCCATCAGGAAGAAGAATTAACCACAGGCTCAGCCTGCAGCCCAGAACCAGAATAGGGCCTGAAGCAATCCTGCGCTTTTGCGGCCAGCTCCCAACAAAGCGAGTTAAAAATGGAGCTCAGGGGCACTGCAATTCACAAACCTGCAGAGTTATAAATGATAACTCTCGTCCACAAATATATCGAGGGAAGGCAACGAAGAGGATTTGAAAGCAAGGCAGAATTGCAGGAAACAGATTTCAGGAGGTAGATTCGAATCGCCATTAAAGCACAGGAAAAGCGGCAATACCTCGACAATGATGCCCTTGGCCAAAAAGGGCGTATGCGTTTGTTCCTGAATATATTCAGGAACAAACGCATACGCCCTTTTTGGCCAACCAAGCAACCTGGAAAGGCAAATCTGCGCTCCAAAGGAGTCTCGCTTCCCATCGGTCAAAAGGGCCATGCTGAATAAAGTGTCAAAACCAGAAATGCAAGACAGGCCAAGGAGAAACGGGAGCCTTGCTACGCTGATGGGCGGGATGAAAATTGGCAACAGCCACTCTGGAGAAGTGTACGGTGTGTTCTGAAACATCTAAAAAACTCAGCTTACAGAGCATAGGGCACTTCCACTCATGGGCGTATAAATTGGGAAAACTAAAAATCAGCAAGACACAGGCACCCCAAAGTTTAGGGCTGCTCTGTTGACAAGAACCTCCCCTTCGTTACACCTTAAATATCCCAGGAAAGAGAAAAATGGATAAAGAAGTTGTGGTCCGTATGTACAATGGAATATAACTCAGCCATGAAATCAACGTCATAAGGCTAGTAGCAGCATGATGAGTGGATTTAGGTACGACGATTCTAAGTGAAATAAGTCACACAGAAAAAGACACTTATCATAAGATATCACTTATAGAGGGAATGTAAAAACCGCTACACTTGAACTGAATTACAAAACAGAACAGAGGCACACGTTTAGAAAACACACTATGGCTGCTTAACGGGAAAGGTGAGGTGGGGTGATGCATAAAACAAGGGTTTCAAATTAGCTCAGATACCGTTCCATAAACCAAATATGTAACAGACAAGACCTACTCCTTGCTCAGTGAACTGTGTCAACACCCCCTATTCACTGCCCAAGAATATATCTGACTAGGAAGTATCTTAAAACCTATATATTGATATCTCTCTGTAAGTGAGTCAAGTGGGTGTAAAGCGGCAGAAACACAGCAGTGAAAAGCAGCTAAACCCCATTATAAAAATCAATTACTTTAAAAATCCCGTGAAACAAAGACAGTGAAAGAGAGAGAAATTCTTACCAAATTCGTTCAGGGGCTGTGATGCCACCTGGATTGACCATATCTAGACCCACAGCTGATTGAGACATAAGGGTGGACACTCAAGGGCTGAGAGGTTTGGTGAGGTTGGGGGAGCAAATGCAGACCCTTTAAAGTACTACTGCGTGGTACCCATCCCAGGGGTCCCAAATCTCCAGGTTCAAGGGCATCTGCCTACATCGTAAACATGCATGAGAAACCCAGAAGATGGTACACCGTGTGACCGAGAAAGGTTTCTAAAACGCAGCTCATTTCTCATCTCCTTGTGCTCGGGTTGGCCATTCCAGCCGCTTTACTAGCAATCTCCCTCCTTGGAGAATCAGCACCTTTAACCTCCTGTTCCGTACAGGTTGCAATTTGTCCTGAGGATGAACGGGAAGAGGGGAAACCAATGAGAGACTAGCTCTAGGTGTTGGGACAGGCACAGGTCACTCTATTTTCCCATCAGGAAGAAGAATTAACCACAGGCTCAGCCTGCCGCCCGGAACCAGAATAGGGCCTGAAGCAATCCTGCGCTTTTGCGGCCAGCTCCCAAGAAAGCGATTTGACAAATGGAGCTCAGGGGCACTGCAATTCACAAACCTGCATAGTTATAAATGATAACTCTCGTCCACAAATATATTGAGAGAAGGCAACGAAGAGGTTTTGAAAGCAAGGAAGAATTGCAGGAAACAGATTTCAGGAGGTAGATTCGAATCGCCTTCAAAGCACAGGAAAAGCGGCAAAACCTCGACAATGATGCCCTTGGCCAAAAAGGGCGTATGCGTTTTTTCCTGAATATATTCAAGAAAAAACGCATACGCCCTTTATGGCCAACCAAGCAACCTGGAAAGGCAAATCAGCGCTCCAAAGAAGTCTCGCTTCCCATCGTTCAATAGGGCCATGCTGAATAAAGTGTCAAAAGCAGAAATGCAGGACAGGCCATGGAGAAACGGGAGCCTTGCTACGCTGATGGGCGGGATGTAAATTGCCAACAGCCACTCTGGAGAAGTGTACGGTGTGTCCTGAAACATCTAAAAAACTCAGCTTAGAGAGCATAGGGCACTTCCACTCATGGGCGTATAAATTGGGAAAACTAAAAATCAGCAAGACACAGGCACCCCAAAGTTTAGGGCTGCTCTGTTGACAAGAACCTCCCCTTCGTTACACCTTAAATATCCCAGGAAAGAGAAAAATGGATAAAGAAGTTGTGGTCCTTATGTACAATGGAATATCACTCAGCCATGAAATCAACGTCATAAGGCTAGTAGCAGCATGATGAGTGGATTTAGGTACGACGATTCTAAGTGAAATAAGTCACAGAGAAAAAGACACTTATCATAAGATATCACTTATAGAGGGAATGTAAAAACCGCTACACTTGAACTGAATTACAAAACAGAACAGAGGCACACGTTTAGAAAACACACTATGGCTGCTTAACGGAAAAGGTGAGGTGCGTGATTCATAAAACAAGGGTTTCAAATTAGCTCAGATACCGTTCCATAAACCCAATATGTAACAGAAAGACCTACTCCTTACTCAGTGAACTGGACTCAACACCCCCTATTCACCGCCCAAGAATATATCTGAATAGTAAGAATCTTAAAACCTATATATTGATATCTCTCTGTAAGTGAGTCAAGTGGTTGTAAAGCGGCAGAAACACAGCAGTGAAAAGCAGCTAAACCCCATTATAAAAATCAATTACTTTAAAAATCCCATGAAACAAAGACAGTGAAAGAGAGAGAAATTCTTACAAAATTCATTCAGGGGCTGTGATGCCACCTGGATTGACCATATCTAGACCCACAGCTGATTGAGACATAATAAGGGTGGACACTCTTGGGCCTGAGATGTTTGGTGAGGTTGGGGGAGCAAACGCAGACCCTTTAAAGTACTACTGTGTGGTACCCATCCCATGGGTCCCAAATCTCCAGGTTCACGGGCATCTTCCTACATCGAAAACATGCATGAGAAACCCAGAAGATGGTACACCGTGAGATCGGGAAAGGTTTCTAAAACGCACCTCATTTCTCATCTCCTTGTGCTCGGGTTCGCCATTCCAGCCGCTTTACTAGCAATCTCCCTCCTTGGAGAATCAGCACCTCTAACCTCCTGTTCCGTACAGGTTGCAATTTGTCCTGAGGATGAAGAGGAAGAGGGGGAACCAATGAGAGACTAGCTCTAGGTGTTGGGAGAGGCAGAACTCACTCTATTTTCCCATCAGGAAGAAGAATTAACCACAGGCTCAGCCTGCAGCCCAGAACCAGAATAGGGCCTGAAGCAATCCTGCGCTTTTGCGGCCAGCTCCCAAGAAAGTGAGTTAAAAATGGAGCTCAGGGGCACTGCAATTCACAAACCTGCAGAGTTATAAATGATAACTCTCGTCCACAAATATATTGAGGGAAGGCAACGAAGAGGATTTGAAAGCAAGCCAGAATTGCAGGAAAGAGATATCAGGAGGTAGATTCGAATCGCCTTCAAAGCACAAGAAAAGCGGCAAAACCTCCACAATGATGCCCTTGGCCAAAAAGGGCGTATGCGTTTTTTCCTGAATATATTCAGGAAAAAACGCATACGCCCTTTTTGGCCAACCGAGCAACCTGGAAAGGCAAATCAGCGCTACAAAGAAGTCTCGCTTCCCATCGGTCAAAAGGGCCATGCTGAATAAAGTGTCAAAACCAGAAATGCAGGACAGGCCAAGGAGAAACGGGAGCCTTGCTACGCTGATGGGCGGGATGTAAATTGCCAACAGCCACTCTGGAGAAGTGTACGGTGTGTCCTGAAACCTCTAAAAAACTCAGCTTAGAGAGCATAGGGCACTTCCACTCATGGTCGTATAAATTGGGAAAACTAAAAATCAGCAAGACACAGGCACCCCAAAGTTTAGGGCTGCTCTGTTGACAAGAACCTCCCCTTCGTTACACCTTAAATATCCCAGGAAAGTGAAAAATGGATAAAGAAGTTGTGGTCCGTATGTACAATGGAATATAACTCAGCCATGAAATCAACGTCATAAGGCTAGTAGCAGCATGATGAGTGGATTTAGGTACGACGATTCTAAGTGAAATAAGTCACACAGAAAAAGACACTTATCATAAGATATCACTTATAGAGGGAATGTAAAAACCGCTACACTTGAACTGAATTACAAAACAGAACAGAGGCACACGTTTAGAAAACACACTATGGCTGCTTAACGGGAAAGGTGAGGTGGGGTGATGCATAAAACAAGGGTTTCAAATTAGCTCAGATACCGTTCCATAAACCAAATATGTAACAGACAAGACCTACTCCTTGCTCAGTGAACTGGACTCAACACCCCCTATTCACTGCCCAAGAATATATCTGACTAGGAAGAATCTTAAAACCTATATATTGATATCTCTCTGTAAGTGAGTCAAGTGGGTGTAAAGCGGCAGAAACACAGCAGTGAAAAGCAGCTAAACCCCATTATAAAAATCAATTACTTTAAAAATCCCGTGAAACAAAGACAGTGAAAGAGAGAGAAATTCTTACCAAATTCGTTCAGGGGCTGTGATGCCACCTGGATTGACCATATCTAGACCCACAGCTGATTGAGACATAAGGGTGGACACTCTTGGGCCTGAGACGTTTGGTGAGGTTGGGGGAGCAAACGCAGACACTTTAAAGTACTACTGCGTGGTACCCATCCCATGGGTCCCAAATCTCCAGGTTCAAGGGCATCTTCCTACATCGAAAACATGCATGAGAAACCCAGAAGATGGTACACCGTGTGATCGGGAAAGGTTTCTAAAACGCACCTCATTTCTCATCTCCTTGTGCTCGGGTTCGCCTTTCCAGCCGCTTTACTAGCAATCTCCCTCCTTGGAGAATCAGCACCTCTAACCTCCTGTTCCGTATAGGTTGCAATTTGTCCTGAGGATGAAGAGGAAGAGGGGGAACCAATGAGAGACTAGCTCTAGGTGTTGGGAGAGGCAGAACTCACTCTATTTTCCCATCAGGAAGAAGAATTAACCACAGGCTCAGCCTGCAGCCCAGAACCAGAATAGGGCCTGAAGCAATCCTGCGCTTTTGCGGCCAGCTCCCAACAAAGCGAGTTAAAAATGGAGCTCAGGGGCACTGCAATTCACAAACCTGCAGAGTTATAAATGATAACTCTCGTCCACAAATATATCGAGGGAAGGCAACGAAGAGGATTTGAAAGCAAGGCAGAATTGCAGGAAACAGATTTCAGGAGGTAGATTCGAATCGCCATTAAAGCACAGGAAAAGCGGCAAAACCTCGACAATGATGCCCTTGGCCAAAAAGGGCGTATGCGTTTGTTCCTGAATATATTCAGGAACAAACGCATACGCCCTTTTTGGCCAACCAAGCAACCTGGAAAGGCAAATCAGCGCTCCAAAGGAGTCTCGCTTCCCATCGGTCAAAAGGGCCATGCTGAATAAAGTGTCAAAACCAGAAATGCAAGACAGGCCAAGGAGAAACGGGAGCCTTGCTACGCTGATGGGCGGGATGAAAATTGGCAGCAGCCACTCTGGAGAAGTGTACGGTGTGTTCTGAAACATCTAAAAAACTCAGCTTACAGAGCATAGGGCACTTCCACTCATGGGCGTATAAATTGGGAAAACTAAAAATCAGCAAGACACAGGCACCCCAAAGTTTAGGGCTGCTCTGTTGACAAGAACCTCCCCTTCGTTACACCTTAAATATCCCAGGAAAGAGAAAAATGGATAAAGAAGTTGTGGTCCGTATGTACAATGGAATATAACTCAGCCATGAAATCAACGTCATAAGGCTAGTAGCAGCATGATGAGTGGATTTAGGTACGACGATTCTAAGTGAAATAAGTCACACAGAAAAAGACACTTATCATAAGATATCACTTATAGAGGGAATGTAAAAACCGCTACACTTGAACTGAATTACAAAACAGAACAGAGGCACACGTTTAGAAAACACACTATGGCTGCTTAACGGGAAAGGTGAGGTGGGGTGATGCATAAAACAAGGGTTTCAAATTAGCTCAGATACCGTTCCATAAACCAAATATGTAACAGACAAGACCTACTCCTTGCTCAGTGAACTGAGTCAACACCCCCTATTCACTGCCCAAGAATATATCTGACTAGGAAGTATCTTAAAACCTATATATTGATATCTCTCTGTAAGTGAGTCAAGTGGGTGTAAAGCGGCAGAAACACAGCAGTGAAAAGCAGCTAAACCCCATTATAAAAATCAATTACTTTAAAAATCCCGTGAAACAAAGACAGTGAAAGAGAGAGAAATTCTTACCAAATTCGTTCAGGGGCTGTGATGCCACCTGGATTGACCATATCTAGACCCACAGCTGATTGAGACATAAGGGTGGACACTCAAGGGCTGAGAGGTTTGGTGAGGTTGGGGGAGCAAATGCAGACCCTTTAAAGTACTACTGCGTGGTACCCATCCCAGGGGTCCCAAATCTCCAGGTTCAAGGGCATCTGCCTACATCGAAAACATGCATGAGAAACCCAGAAGATGGTACACCGTGTGACCGAGAAAGGTTTCTAAAACGCAGCTCATTTCTCATCTCCTTGTGCTCGGGTTGGCCATTCCAGCCGCTTTACTAGCAATCTCCCTCCTTGGAGAATCAGCACCTTTAACCTCCTGTTCCGTACAGGTTGCAATTTGTCCTGAGGATGAACGGAAAGAGGGGGAACCAATGAGAGACTAGCTCTAGGTGTTGGGACAGGCACAGGTCACTCTATTTTCCCATCAGGAAGAAGAATTAACCACAGGCTCAGCCTGCCGCCCGGAACCAGAATAGGGCCTGAAGCAATCCTGCGCTTTTGCGGCCAGCTCCCAAGAAAGCGATTTGACAAATGGAGCTCAGGGGCACTGCAATTCACAAACCTGCATAGTTATAAATGATAACTCTCGTCCACAAATATATTGAGAGAAGGCAACGAAGAGGTTTTGAAAGCAAGGAAGAATTGCAGGAAACAGATTTCAGGAGGTAGATTCGAATCGCCTTCAAAGCACAGGAAAAGCGGCAAAACCTCGACAATGATGCCCTTGGCCAAAAAGGGCGTATGCGTTTTTTCCTGAATATATTCAAGAAAAAACGCATACGCCCTTTATGGCCAACCAAGCAACCTGGAAAGGCAAATCAGCGCTCCAAAGAAGTCTCGCTTCCCATCGGTCAATAGGGCCATGCTGAATAAAGTGTCAAAAGCAGAAATGCAGGACAGGCCATGGAGAAACGGGAGCCTTGCTACGCTGATGGGCGGGATGTAAATTGCCAACAGCCACTCTGGAGAAGTGTACGGTGTGTCCTGAAACATCTAAAAAACTCAGCTTAGAGAGCATAGGGCACTTCCACTCATGGGCGTATAAATTGGGAAAACTAAAAATCAGCAAGACACAGGCACCCCAAAGTTTAGGGCTGCTCTGTTGACAAGAACCTCCCCTTCGTTACACCTTAAATATCCCAGGAAAGAGAAAAATGGATAAAGAAGTTGTGGTCCTTATGTACAATGGAATATCACTCAGCCATGAAATCAACGTCATAAGGCTAGTAGCAGCATGATGAGTGGATTTAGGTACGACAATTCTAAGTGAAATAAGTCACAGAGAAAAAGACACTTATCATAAGATATCACTTATAGAGGGAATGTAAAAACCGCTACACTTGAACTGAATTACAAAACAGAACAGAGGCACACGTTTAGAAAACACACTATGGCTGCTTAACGGAAAAGGTGAGGTGCGTGATTCATAAAACAAGGGTTTCAAATTAGCTCAGATACCGTTCCATAAACCCAATATGTAACAGAAAGACCTACTCCTTACTCAGTGAACTGGACTCAACACCCCCTATTCACCGCCCAAGAATATATCTGAATAGTAAGAATCTTAAAACCTATATATTGATATCTCTCTGTAAGTGAGTCAAGTGGGTGTAAAGCGGCAGAAACACAGCAGTGAAAAGCAGCTAAACCCCATTATAAAAATCAATTACTTTAAAAATCCCATGAAACAAAGACAGTGAAAGAGAGAGAAATTCTTACAAAATTCATTCAGGGGCTGTGATGCCACCTGGATTGACCATATCTAGACCCACAGCTGATTGAGACATAATAAGGGTGGACACTCTTGGGCCTGAGATGTTTGGTGAGGTTGGGGGAGCAAACGCAGACCCTTTAAAGTACTACTGTGTGGTACCCATCCCATGGGTCCCAAATCTCCAGGTTCACGGGCATCTTCCTACATCGAAAACATGCATGAGAAACCCAGAAGATGGTACACCGTGAGATCGGGAAAGGTTTCTAAAACGCACCTCATTTCTCATCTCCTTGTGCTCGGGTTCGCCATTCCAGCCGCTTTACTAGCAATCTCCCTCCTTGGAGAATCAGCACCTCTAACCTCCTGTTCCGTACAGGTTGCAATTTGTCCTGAGGATGAAGAGGAAGAGGGGGAACCAATGAGAGACTAGCTCTAGGTGTCGGGAGAGGCAGAACTCACTCTATTTTCCCATCAGGAAGAAGAATTAACCACAGGCTCAGCCTGCAGCCCAGAACCAGAATAGGGCCTGAAGCAATCCTGCGCTTTTGCGGCCAGCTCCCAAGAAAGTGAGTTAAAAATGGAGCTCAGGGGCACTGCAATTCACAAACCTGCAGAGTTATAAATGATAACTCTCGTCCACAAATATATTGAGGGAAGGCAACGAAGAGGATTTGAAAGCAAGCCAGAATTGCAGGAAAGAGATATCAGGAGGTAGATTCGAATCGCCTTCAAAGCACAAGAAAAGCGGCAAAACCTCCACAATGATGCCCTTGGCCAAAAAGGGCGTATGCGTTTTTTCCTGAATATATTCAGGAAAAAACGCATACGCCCTTTTTGGCCAACCAAGCAACCTGGAAAGGCAAATCAGCGCTACAAAGAAGTCTCGCTTCCCATCGGTCAAAAGGGCCATGCTGAATAAAGTGTCAAAACCAGAAATGCAGGACAGGCCAAGGAGAAACGGGAGCCTTGCTACGCTGATGGGCGGGATGTAAATTGCCAACAGCCACTCTGGAGAAGTGTACGGTGTGTCCTGAAACATCTAAAAAACTCAGCTTAGAGAGCATAGGGCACTTCCACTCATGGTCGTATAAATTGGGAAAACTAAAAATCAGCAAGACACAGGCACCCCAAAGTTTAGGGCTGCTCTGTTGACAAGAACCTCCCCTTCGTTACACCTTAAATATCCCAGGAAAGTGAAAAATGGATAAAGAAGTTGTGGTCCGTATGTACAATGGAATATAACTCAGCCATGAAATCAACGTCATAAGGCTAGTAGCAGCATGATGAGTGGATTTAGGTACGACGATTCTAAGTGAAATAAGTCACACAGAAAAAGACACTTATCATAAGATATCACTTATAGAGGGAATGTAAAAACCGCTACACTTGAACTGAATTACAAAACAGAACAGAGGCACACGTTTAGAAAACACACTATGGCTGCTTAACGGGAAAGGTGAGGTGGGGTGATGCATAAAACAAGGGTTTCAAATTAGCTCAGATACCGTTCCATAAACCAAATATGTAACAGACAAGACCTACTCCTTGCTCAGTGAACTG